>NC_142084.1:2510069-2823827 GCF_054644295.1 Miniopterus natalensis | reverse complement strand
AGAGACAGTTAGGGTTACGATTGGACCTAGGGTTAGGGTTATAATGAGGGCTAGGGTTAGAGAGAGGGTTAGTATTACGATTGGACCTAGGGTTAGGGTTATGTTGAGGGCTAGGGTTACAGATCCGGTTAGGGTTACAATTGGACCTAGGGTTAGGGTTATGTTGAGGGCTAGGGTTAGAGATCTGGTTAGGGTTACAATTGGACGTAGGGTTAAGGTTATGTTGAGGGCTACGGTTAGAGATCCGGTTAGGGTTACGGTTGGACCTAGGGGTAGGGTTATGTTGAGGGCTAGGGTTAGAGATCCGGGTAGGGTTACGGTTGGACCTAGGGTTAGGGTTATATTGAGGCCCAGGGTTAGAGTTTTGGTTAGGGTTAAGACTGGACCTAGGGTTAGCTTAATGTTGAGGGCTAGGGTTAGAGAGACGGTTAGGGTTACGATTGGACCTAGGGTTAGGGTTATGTTGAGGGCTAGGGTTAGAGATCCTGTTAGGGTTACGGTTGGACCTAGGGTTAGGAATATATTGAGGGCTAGGGTTAGAGATCCTGTTAGGGTTACGGTTGGACCTAGGGTTAGGGTTATGTTGAGGCCCAGGGTTAGAGTTTCGGTTAGGGTTAAGATTGGACCTAGGGTTATAGTGATGTTGAGGGCTAGGGTATTCCAGCAGTGAAAGCACACATTTCTATAAAGACTTTGAAGCAGCAAGCAAAAGTCTAGTGGCTGAGTGTTCTTTCAGAGAGAAACATGCATTTCATCCTTCTGGAGTGAATTTGCATGCTGGAGTTCATATGCATTTTATACTGTGCAGAATGTAGCTACTTGCTGGGGGTTGTGTCATAGAAGCACCTTTTCTGCAGGAGGTTATTGGAACATTCATTGTTTGGCTAACTTATTTAGGGTTGGTTTTGGAAGGTCTTTCAACCTTGGCCAAATCCCGCTTCGTACGCAAGTTTTTAATAGCGCTGTTTCCAAGTGTCCACAAAGAGCTGCTGCTTGAAACTGTCCACATGCACATCTCGTATACTGGTGTGCTCGTTTCACTACCTGGATTTTGGTTTCCTCTTCTTTCTTTGAAATGACAAGTCTTCATTCAGCATGCTACACACACCTTGTAGCAGTTTCAGTTTGAAGCATGTTGGTGCTCTCAAAACGCTGTGTATCCTGTCTAGAGTGTGTCACTCTACAGCACTGAATACACAACTTAGAGCTCCTTTCAACACAGACACGCAAACACATCTTTTTGGATAAGTCCTAACTCAGGTAAATTGGAAATGTAAGGGTTTCATCGAAAACATGAAGACAATCATGCCTTTGAACTCTGCAACCGAAAGAAATGGCTTTTTGTACATGCCATTCTGAATTTCACCTCAAAATGCCCTTCTTTTCTGGTTTGTTGAAAGTTCAAAACGCTTTAGGAGATAGAACGTGTTTGAAGAAGACTGATGCAGTGTGCGTTTTCCTGGATTTCAAGTGCTTCGGGATACATACTCCTTGTTTTTCCACATTGTCTAAGAAACAACATGAGGCTTGCAAGAGATTGAAAAAATGCATCCTAAAACTTATGCCTGCAGTGAAAACACACTTTTCTACAAAGACTTGGAAGGAGCAGCAAAACAATAGTGGTTGAGAGTTCTTTCAGAGAGAAACACACGTATTTCATCCTTCTGTAGAGACGGTTAGGGTTACGATTGGACCTAGGGTACGGTTATGTTGAGGGACAGGGTTAGAGAGACGGTTAGGGTTACGATTCGACCTAGGGTTAGGGTTTTGTTGAGGGCTAGGTTTAGAGAGACGGTTAGGGTTACGATTGGACCTAGGGTTAGGGTTATGTTGAGGGCTAGGGTTAGAGATCAGGTTAGTATTACGATTGGACCTAGGGTTAGGGTTATGTTGAGGGCTAGGGCTAGAGCGACGGTTAGGGTTACGATTCGACCTAGGGTTAGGGTTAAAATGAGGGCTAGGTTTAGAGAGACGGTTAGGGTTACGATTTGACCTAGGGTTAGGGTTATGTTGAGGGCTAGGGTTAGAGAGAGGGTTAGTATTACGATTGGACCTAGGGTTAGGGTTATGTTGAGGGCTAGGGTTACAGATCCGGTTAGGGTTACAATTGGACCTAGGGTTAGGGTTATGTTGAGGGCTAGGGTTAGAGAGAGGATTAGTATTACGATTGGACCTAGGGTTAGGGTTATGTTGAGGGCTAGGGTTACAGATCCGGGTAGGGTTACAATTGGACCTAGGGTTAGGGTTATGTTGAGGGCTAGGGTTAGAGATCCGGTTAGGGTTACGGTTGGACCTAGGGTTAGGGTTATGTTGAGGGCTAGGGTTAGAGATCCGGGTAAGGTTACGGTTGGACCTAGGGTTAGGGTTATGTTGAGGCCCAGGGTTAGAGTTTCGGTTAGGGTTAAGACTGGACCTAGGGTTAGCTTAATGTTGAGGGCTAGGGTTAGAGAGACGGTTAGGGTTACGATTGGACCTAGGGTTAGGGTTATGTTGAGGGATAGGGTTAGAGATCCTGTTAGGGTTACGGTTGGACCTAGGGTTAGGGTTATGTTGAGGCCCAGGGTTAGAGTTTCGGTTAGGGTTAAGATTGGACCTAGGGTTATAGTGATGTTGAGGGCTAGGGTATTCCAGCAGTGAAAGCACACATTTCTATAAAGACTTTGAAGCAGCAAGCAAAAGTCTAGTGGCTGAGTGTTCTTTCAGAGAGAAACATGCATTTCATCCTTCTGGAGTGAATTTGCATGCTGGAGTTCATATGCATTTTATACTGTGCAGAATGTAGCTACTTGCTGGGGGTTGTGTCATAGAAGCACCTTTTCTGCAGGAGGTTATTGGAACATTCATTGTTTGGCTAACTTATTTAGGGTTGGTTTTGGAAGGTCTTTCAACCTTGGCCAAATCCCGCTTCGTACGCAAGTTTTTAATAGCGCTGTTTCCAAGTGTCCACAAAGAGCTGCTGCTTGAAACTGTCCACATGCACATCTCGTATACTGGTGTGCTCGTTTCACTACCTGGATTTTGGTTTCCTCTTCTTTCTTTGAAATGACAAGTCTTCATTCAGCATGCTACACACACCTTGTGGCAGTTTCAGTTTGAAGCATGTTGGTGCTCTCAAAACGCTGTGTATCCTGTGTAGAGTGTGTCACTCTACAGCACTGAATACACAACCTAGAGCTCCTTTCAACACAGACACGCAAACACATCTTTTTGGGAAAGTCCTAACTCAGGTAAATTGGAAATGTAAGGGTTTCATCGAAAACATGAAGACAATCATGCTTTTGAACTCTGCAACCGAAAGAAATGGCTTTTTGTACATGCCATTCTGAATTTCACTGCAAAATGCCCTTCTTTTCTGTTTTGTTGAAAGTTCAAAACGCTTTAGGAGATAGAACGTGTTTGAAGAAGACTGATGCAGTGTGCGTGTTCCTGGATTTCAAGTGCTTCGGGATACATACTCCTTGTTTTTCCACATTGTCTAAGAAACAACATGAGGCTTGCAAGACATTGAAAAAATGCATCCTAAAACTTATGCCTGCAGTGAAAACACACGTTTCTACAAAGACTTGGAAGGAGCAAGCAAAACAATAGTGGCTGAGAGTTCTTTCAGAGAGAAACACACGTATTTCATCCTTCTGTAGAGACGGTTAGGGTTACGATTGGACCTAGGGTAGTGTTATGTTGAGGGATAGGGTTAGAGAGACCGGTTAGGGTTACGATTCGACCTAGGGTTAGGGTTTTGTTGAGGGCTACTTTTAGAGAGACAGTTAGGGTTACGATTGGACCTAGGGTTAGGGTTATGTTGAGGGCTAGGGTTAGAGATCAGGTTAGTATTACGATTGGACCTAGGGTTAGGGTTATGTTGAGGGCTAGGGTTACAGATCCGGTTAGGGTTACAATTGGACCTAGGGTTAGGGTTATGTTGAGGGCTAGGGTTAGAGATCTGGTTAGGGTTACAATTGGACGTAGGGTTAGGGTTATGTTGAGGGCTAGGGTTAGAGATCCGGTTAGGGTTACGGTTGGACCTAGGGTTAGGGTTATGTTGAGGGCTAGGGTTAGAGATCCGGTTAGGGTTACGATTGGACCTAGGGTTAGGGTTATAATGAGGGCTAGGTTTAGAGAGACGGTTAGGGTTACGATTGGACCTAGGGTTAGGGTTATGTTGAGGGCTAGGGTTACAGATCCGGTTAGGGTTACAATTGGACCTAGGGTTAGGGTTATGTTGAGGGCTAGGGTTAGAGATCTGGTTAGGGTTACAATTGGACGTAGGGTTAGGGTTATGTTGAGGGCTAGGGTTAGAGATCCGGTTAGGGTTACGGTTGGACCTAGGGTTAGGGTTATGTTGACGGCTAGGGTTCGAGATCCGGGTAGGGTTACGGTTGGACCTAGGGTTAGGGTTATAATGAGGGCTAGGGTTAGAGAGAGGGTTAGTATTACGATTGGACCTAGGGTTAGGGTTATGTTGAGGGCTAGGGTTACAGATCCGGTTAGGGTTACAATTGGACCTAGGGTTAGGGTTATGTTGAGGGCTAGGGTTAGAGATCTGGTTAGGGTTGCAATTGGACGTAGGGTTAAGGTTATGTTGAGGGCTACGGTTAGAGATCCGGTTAGGGTTACGGTTGGACCTAGGGTTAGGGTTATGTTGTGGGCTAGGGTTAGAGATCCGGGTAGGGTTACGGTTGGACCTAGGGTTAGGGTTATATTGAGGCCCAGGGTTAGAGTTTCGGTTAGGGTTAAGACTGGACCTAGGGTTAGCTTAATGTTGAGGGCTAGGGTTAGAGAGACGGTTAGGGTTACGATTGGACCTAGGGTTAGGGTTATGTTGAGGGCTAGGGTTAGAGATCCTGTTAGGGTTACGGTTGGACCTAGGGTTAGGTATATGTTGAGGGCTAGGGTTAGAGATCCTGTTAGGGTTACGGTTGGACCTAGGGTTAGGGTTATGTTGAGGGCTAGGGTTAGAGATCCGGTTAGGGTTACGGTTGGACCTAGGGTTAGGGTTATGTTGAGGGCTAGGGTTAGAGATCCGGTTAGGGTTACGGTTGGACCTAGGGTTAGGGTTATGTTGAGGGCTAGGGTTAGAGATCCGGGTAAGGTTACGGTTGGACCTAGGGTTAGGGTTATGTTGAGGCCCAGGGTTAGAGTTTCGGTTAGGGTTAAGACTGGACCTAGGGTTAGCTTAATGTTGAGGGCTAGGGTTAGAGAGACGGTTAGGGTTACGATTGGACCTAGGGTTAGGGTTATGTTGAGGGATAGGGTTAGAGATCCTGTTAGGGTTACGGTTGGACCTAGGGTTAGGGTTATGTTGAGGCCCAGGGTTAGAGTTTCGGTTAGGGTTAAGATTGGACCTAGGGTTATAGTGATGTTGAGGGCTAGGGTATTCCAGCAGTGAAAGCACACATTTCTATAAAGACTTTGAAGCAGCAAGCAAAAGTCTAGTGGCTGAGTGTTCTTTCAGAGAGAAACATGCATTTCATCCTTCTGGAGTGAATTTGCATGCTGGAGTTCATATGCATTTTATACTGTGCAGAATGTAGCTACTTGCTGGGGGTTGTGTCATAGAAGCACCTTTTCTGCAGGAGGTTATTGGAACATTCATTGTTTGGCTAACTTATTTAGGGTTGGTTTTGGAAGGTCTTTCAACCTTGGCCAAATCCCGCTTCGTACGCAAGTTTTTAATAGCGCTGTTTCCAAGTGTCCACAAAGAGCTGCTGCTTGAAACTGTCCACATGCACATCTCGTATACTGGTGTGCTCGTTTCACTACCTGGATTTTGGTTTCCTCTTCTTTCTTTGAAATGACAAGTCTTCATTCAGCATGCTACACACACCTTGTGGCAGTTTCAGTTTGAAGCATGTTGGTGCTCTCAAAACGCTGTGTATCCTGTGTAGAGTGTGTCACTCTACAGCACTGAATACACAACCTAGAGCTCCTTTCAACACAGACACGCAAACACATCTTTTTGGGAAAGTCCTAACTCAGGTAAATTGGAAATGTAAGGGTTTCATCGAAAACATGAAGACAATCATGCTTTTGAACTCTGCAACCGAAAGAAATGGCTTTTTGTACATGCCATTCTGAATTTCACTGCAAAATGCCCTTCTTTTCTGTTTTGTTGAAAGTTCAAAACGCTTTAGGAGATAGAACGTGTTTGAAGAAGACTGATGCAGTGTGCGTGTTCCTGGATTTCAAGTGCTTCGGGATACATACTCCTTGTTTTTCCACATTGTCTAAGAAACAACATGAGGCTTGCAAGACATTGAAAAAATGCATCCTAAAACTTATGCCTGCAGTGAAAACACACGTTTCTACAAAGACTTGGAAGGAGCAAGCAAAAGAATAGTGGCTGAGAGTTCTTTCAGAGAGAAACACACGTATTTCATCCTTCTGTAGAGACGGTTAGGGTTACGATTGGACCTAGGGTAGTGTTATGTTGAGGGATAGGGTTAGAGAGACCGGTTAGGGTTACGATTCGACCTAGGGTTAGGGTTTTGTTGAGGGCTACTTTTAGAGAGACAGTTAGGGTTACGATTGGACCTAGGGTTAGGGTTATGTTGAGGGCTAGGGTTAGAGATCAGGTTAGTATTACGATTGGACCTAGGGTTAGGGTTATGTTGAGGGCTAGGGTTACAGATCCGGTTAGGGTTACAATTGGACCTAGGGTTAGGGTTATGTTGAGGGCTAGGGTTAGAGATCTGGTTAGGGTTACAATTGGACGTAGGGTTAGGGTTATGTTGAGGGCTAGGGTTAGAGATCCGGTTAGGGTTACGGTTGGACCTAGGGTTAGGGTTATGTTGAGGGCTAGGGTTAGAGATCCGGTTAGGGTTACGATTGGACCTAGGGTTAGGGTTATAATGAGGGCTAGGTTTAGAGAGACGGTTAGGGTTACGATTGGACCTAGGGTTAGGGTTATGTTGAGGGCTAGGGTTACAGATCCGGTTAGGGTTACAATTGGACCTAGGGTTAGGGTTATGTTGAGGGCTAGGGTTAGAGATCTGGTTAGGGTTACAATTGGACGTAGGGTTAGGGTTATGTTGAGGGCTAGGGTTAGAGATCCGGTTAGGGTTACGGTTGGACCTAGGGTTAGGGTTATGTTGACGGCTAGGGTTCGAGATCCGGGTAGGGTTACGGTTGGACCTAGGGTTAGGGTTATAATGAGGGCTAGGGTTAGAGAGAGGGTTAGTATTACGATTGGACCTAGGGTTAGGGTTATGTTGAGGGCTAGGGTTACAGATCCGGTTAGGGTTACAATTGGACCTAGGGTTAGGGTTATGTTGAGGGCTAGGGTTAGAGATCTGGTTAGGGTTGCAATTGGACGTAGGGTTAAGGTTATGTTGAGGGCTACGGTTAGAGATCCGGTTAGGGTTACGGTTGGACCTAGGGTTAGGGTTATGTTGTGGGCTAGGGTTAGAGATCCGGGTAGGGTTACGGTTGGACCTAGGGTTAGGGTTATATTGAGGCCCAGGGTTAGAGTTTCGGTTAGGGTTAAGACTGGACCTAGGGTTAGCTTAATGTTGAGGGCTAGGGTTAGAGAGACGGTTAGGGTTACGATTGGACCTAGGGTTAGGGTTATGTTGAGGGCTAGGGTTAGAGATCCTGTTAGGGTTACGGTTGGACCTAGGGTTAGGTATATGTTGAGGGCTAGGGTTAGAGATCCTGTTAGGGTTACGGTTGGACCTAGGGTTAGGGTTATGTTGAGGGCTAGGGTTAGAGATCCGGTTAGGGTTACGGTTGGACCTAGGGTTAGGGTTATGTTGAGGGCTAGGGTTAGAGATCCGGTTAGGGTTACGGTTGGACCTAGGGTTAGGGTTATGTTGAGGGCTAGGGTTAGAGATCCGGGTAAGGTTACGGTTGGACCTAGGGTTAGGGTTATGTTGAGGCCCAGGGTTAGAGTTTCGGTTAGGGTTAAGACTGGACCTAGGGTTAGCTTAATGTTGAGGGCTAGGGTTAGAGAGACGGTTAGGGTTACGATTGGACCTAGGGTTAGGGTTATGTTGAGGGATAGGGTTAGAGATCCTGTTAGGGTTACGGTTGGACCTAGGGTTAGGGTTATGTTGAGGCCCAGGGTTAGAGTTTCGGTTAGGGTTAAGATTGGACCTAGGGTTATAGTGATGTTGAGGGCTAGGGTATTCCAGCAGTGAAAGCACACATTTCTATAAAGACTTTGAAGCAGCAAGCAAAAGTCTAGTGGCTGAGTGTTCTTTCAGAGAGAAACATGCATTTCATCCTTCTGGAGTGAATTTGCATGCTGGAGTTCATATGCATTTTATACTGTGCAGAATGTAGCTACTTGCTGGGGGTTGTGTCATAGAAGCACCTTTTCTGCAGGAGGTTATTGGAACATTCATTGTTTGGCTAACTTATTTAGGGTTGGTTTTGGAAGGTCTTTCAACCTTGGCCAAATCCCGCTTCGTACGCAAGTTTTTAATAGCGCTGTTTCCAAGTGTCCACAAAGAGCTGCTGCTTGAAACTGTCCACATGCACATCTCGTATACTGGTGTGCTCGTTTCACTACCTGGATTTTGGTTTCCTCTTCTTTCTTTGAAATGACAAGTCTTCATTCAGCATGCTACACACACCTTGTGGCAGTTTCAGTTTGAAGCATGTTGGTGCTCTCAAAACGCTGTGTATCCTGTGTAGAGTGTGTCACTCTACAGCACTGAATACACAACCTAGAGCTCCTTTCAACACAGACACGCAAACACATCTTTTTGGGAAAGTCCTAACTCAGGTAAATTGGAAATGTAAGGGTTTCATCGAAAACATGAAGACAATCATGCTTTTGAACTCTGCAACCGAAAGAAATGGCTTTTTGTACATGCCATTCTGAATTTCACTGCAAAATGCCCTTCTTTTCTGTTTTGTTGAAAGTTCAAAACGCTTTAGGAGATAGAACGTGTTTGAAGAAGACTGATGCAGTGTGCGTGTTCCTGGATTTCAAGTGCTTCGGGATACATACTCCTTGTTTTTCCACATTGTCTAAGAAACAACATGAGGCTTGCAAGACATTGAAAAAATGCATCCTAAAACTTATGCCTGCAGTGAAAACACACGTTTCTACAAAGACTTGGAAGGAGCAAGCAAAACAATAGTGGCTGAGAGTTCTTTCAGAGAGAAACACACGTATTTCATCCTTCTGTAGAGACGGTTAGGGTTACGATTGGACCTAGGGTAGTGTTATGTTGAGGGATAGGGTTAGAGAGACCGGTTAGGGTTACGATTCGACCTAGGGTTAGGGTTTTGTTGAGGGCTACTTTTAGAGAGACAGTTAGGGTTACGATTGGACCTAGGGTTAGGGTTATGTTGAGGGCTAGGGTTAGAGATCAGGTTAGTATTACGATTGGACCTAGGGTTAGGGTTATGTTGAGGGCTAGGGTTACAGATCCGGTTAGGGTTACAATTGGACCTAGGGTTAGGGTTATGTTGAGGGCTAGGGTTAGAGATCTGGTTAGGGTTACAATTGGACGTAGGGTTAGGGTTATGTTGAGGGCTAGGGTTAGAGATCCGGTTAGGGTTACGGTTGGACCTAGGGTTAGGGTTATGTTGAGGGCTAGGGTTAGAGATCCGGTTAGGGTTACGATTGGACCTAGGGTTAGGGTTATAATGAGGGCTAGGTTTAGAGAGACGGTTAGGGTTACGATTGGACCTAGGGTTAGGGTTATGTTGAGGGCTAGGGTTACAGATCCGGTTAGGGTTACAATTGGACCTAGGGTTAGGGTTATGTTGAGGGCTAGGGTTAGAGATCTGGTTAGGGTTACAATTGGACGTAGGGTTAGGGTTATGTTGAGGGCTAGGGTTAGAGATCCGGTTAGGGTTACGGTTGGACCTAGGGTTAGGGTTATGTTGACGGCTAGGGTTCGAGATCCGGGTAGGGTTACGGTTGGACCTAGGGTTAGGGTTATAATGAGGGCTAGGGTTAGAGAGAGGGTTAGTATTACGATTGGACCTAGGGTTAGGGTTATGTTGAGGGCTAGGGTTACAGATCCGGTTAGGGTTACAATTGGACCTAGGGTTAGGGTTATGTTGAGGGCTAGGGTTAGAGATCTGGTTAGGGTTGCAATTGGACGTAGGGTTAAGGTTATGTTGAGGGCTACGGTTAGAGATCCGGTTAGGGTTACGGTTGGACCTAGGGTTAGGGTTATGTTGTGGGCTAGGGTTAGAGATCCGGGTAGGGTTACGGTTGGACCTAGGGTTAGGGTTATATTGAGGCCCAGGGTTAGAGTTTCGGTTAGGGTTAAGACTGGACCTAGGGTTAGCTTAATGTTGAGGGCTAGGGTTAGAGAGACGGTTAGGGTTACGATTGGACCTAGGGTTAGGGTTATGTTGAGGGCTAGGGTTAGAGATCCTGTTAGGGTTACGGTTGGACCTAGGGTTAGGTATATGTTGAGGGCTAGGGTTAGAGATCCTGTTAGGGTTACGGTTGGACCTAGGGTTAGGGTTATGTTGAGGCCCAGGGTTAGAGTTTCGGTTAGGGTTAAGATTGGACCTAGGGTTATAGTGATGTTGAGGGCTAGGGTATTCCAGCAGTGAAAGCACACATTTCTATAAAGACTATGAAGCAGCAAGCAAAAGTCTAGAGGCTGAGTGTTCTTTCAGTGAGAAACATGCATTTCATCCTTCTGGAGTGAATTTGCATGCTGGAGTTCATATGCATTTTATACTGTGCAGAATGTAGCTACTTGCTGGGGGTTGTGTCATAGAAGCACCTTTTCTGCAGGAGGTTATTGGAACATTCATTGTTTGGCTAAGTTATTTAGGGTTGGTTTTGGAAGGTCTTTCAACCTTGGCCAAATCCCGCTTCGTACGCAAGTTTTTAATAGCGCTGTTTCCAAGTGTCCACAAAGAGCTGCTGCTTGAAACTGTCCACATGCACATCTCGTATACTGGTGTGCTCGTTTCACTACCTGGATTTGGGTTTCTTCTTCTTTCTTGAAATGACAAGTCTTCATTCAGCATGCTACACACACCTTGTAGCAGTTTCAGTTTGAAGCATGTTGGTGCTCTCAAAACGCTGTGTATCCTGTGTAGAGTGTGTCACTCTACAGCACTGAATACACAACTTAGAGCTCCTTTCAACACAGACACGCAAACACATCTTTTTGGGAAAGTCCTAACTCAGGTAAATTGGAAATGTAAGGGTTTCATCGAAAACATGAAGACAATCATGCTTTTGAACTCTGCAACCGAAAGAAATGGCTTTTTGTACATGCCATTCTGAATTTCACTGCAAAATGCCCTTCTTTTCTGGTTTGTTGCAAGTTCAAAACGCTTTAGGAGATAGAACGTGTTTGAAGAAGACTGATGCAGTGTGCGTTTTCCTGGATTTCAAGTGCTTCGGGATACATACTCCTTGTTTTTCCACATTGTCTAAGAAACAACATGAGGCTTGCAAGACATTGAAAAAATGCATCCTAAAACTTATGCCTGCAGTGAAAACACACGTTTCTACAAAGACTTGGAAGGAGCAAGCAAAACAATAGTGCTTGAGAGTTCTTTCAGAGAGATACACACGTATTTCATCCTTCTGTAGAGACGGTTAGGGTTACGATTGTACCTAGGGTACGGTTATGTTGAGGGACAGGGTTAGAGAGACGATTAGGGTTACGATTCGACCTAGGGTTAGGGTTTTGTTGAGGGCTAGGTTTAGAGAGACGGTTAGGGTTACGATTCGACCTAGGGTTAGGGTTTTGTTGAGGGTTAGGTTTAGAGAGACGGTTACGGTTACGATTGGACCTAGGGTTAGGGTTATGTTGAGGGCTAGGGTTAGAGATCAGGTTAGTATTACGATTGGACCTAGGGTTAGGGTTATGTTGAGGGCTAGGGCTAGAGAGACGGTTAGGGTTACGATTCGACCTAGGGTTAGGGTTATAATGAGGGCTAGGTTTAGGGAGACGGTTAGGGTTACGATTTGACCTAGGGTTAGGGTTATGTTGAGGGCTAGGGTTAGAGAGAGGGTTAGTATTACGATTGGACCTAGGGTTAGGGTTATGTTGAGGGCTAGGGTTACAGATCCGGTTAGGGTTACAATTGGACCTAGGGTTAGGGTTATGTTGAGGGCTAGGGTTAGAGATCTGGGTAGGGTTACAATTGGACGTAGGGTTAGGGTTATGTTGAGGGCTAGGGTTAGAGATCCGGGTAGGGTTACGGTTGGACCTAGGGTTAGGGTTATGTTGAGGCCCAGGGTTAGAGTTTCGGTTAGGGTTAAGACTGGACCTAGGGTTAGCTTAATGTTGAGGGCTAGGGTTAGAGAGACGGTTAGAGTTACGATTGGACCTAGGGTTAGGGTTATGTTGAGGCCCAGGGATAGAGTTTTGGTTAGGGTTAAGACTGGACCTAGGGTTATAGTGATGTTGAGGGCTAGGGTATTCCAGCAGTGAAAGCACACATTTTTATAAAGACTTTGAAGCAGTAAGCAAAAGCCTAGTGGTTGAGTGTTCTTTCAGAGAGTAACATGCATTTCATCCTTCTGGAGTGAATTTGCATGCTGGAGTTCATATGCATTTTATACTGTGCAGAATGTAGCTACTTGCTGGGGGTTGTGTCATAGAAGCACCTTTTCTGCAGGAGGTTATTGGAACATTCATTGTTTGGCTAACTTATTTAGGGTTGGTTTTGGAAGGTCTTTCAACCTTGGCCAAATCCCGCTTCGTACGCAAGTTTTTAATAGCGCTGTTTCCAAGTGTCCACAAAGAGCTGCTGCTTGAAACTGTCCACATGCACATCTCGTATACTGGTGTGCTTGTTTCACTACCTGGATTTTGGTTTCCTCTTCTTTCTTTGAAATGACAAGTCTTCATTCAGCATGCTACACACACCTTGTGGCAGTTTCAGTTTGAAGCATGTTGGTGCTCTCAAAACGCTGTGTATCCTGTGTAGAGTGTGTCACTCTACAGCACTGAATACACAACTTAGAGCTCCTTTCAACACAGACACGCAAACACATCTTTTTGGGAAAGTCCTAACTCAGGTAAATTGGAAATGTAAGGGTTTCATCGAAAACATGAAGACAATCATGCTTTTGAACTCTGCAACCGAAAGAAATGGCTTTTTGTACATGCCATTCTGAATTTCACTGCAAAATGCCCTTCTTTTCTGGTTTGTTGAAAGTTCAAAACGCTTTAGGAGATAGAACGTGTTTGAAGAAGACTGATGCAGTGTGCGTGTTCCTGGATTTCAAGTGCTTCGGGATACATACTCCTTGTTTTTCCACATTGTCTAAGAAACAACATGAGGCTTGCAAGACATTGAAAAAATGCATCCTAAAACTTATTCCTGCAGTGAAAACACACGTTTCTACAAAGACTTGGAAGGAGCAAGCAAAACAATAGTGGCTGAGAGTTCTTTCAGAGAGAAACACACGTATTTCATCCTTCTGTAGAGACGGTTAGGGTTACGATTGGACCTAGGGTAGGGTTATGTTGAGGGATAGGTTAGAGAGACCGGTTAGGGTTACGATTCGACCTAGGGTTAGGGTTTTGTTGAGGGCTACTTTTAGAGAGACGGTTAGGGTTACGATTGGACCTAGGGTTAGGGTTATGTTGAGGGCTAGGGTTAGAGATCAGGTTAGTATTACGATTGGACCTAGGGTTAGGGTTATGTTGAGGGCTAGGGTTACAGATCCGGTTAGGGTTACAATAGGACCTAGGGTTAGGGTTATGTTGAGGGCTAGGGTTAGAGATCTGGTTAGGGTTACAATTGGACGTAGGGTTAGGGTTATGTTGAGGGCTAGGGTTAGAGATCCGGTTAGGGTTACGGTTGGACCTAGGGTTAGGGTTATGTTGAGGGCTAGGGTTAGAGATCCGCTTAGGGTTACGATTGGACCTAGGGTTAGGGTTATAATGAGGGCTAGGTTTAGAGAGACGGTTAGGGTTACGATTGGACCTAGGGTTAGGGTTATAATGAGGGCTAGGGTTAGAGAGAGGGTTAGTATTACGATTGGACCTAGGGTTAGGGTTATGTTGAGGGCTAGGGTTACAGATCCGGTTAGGGTTACAATTGGACCTAGGGTTAGGGTTATGTTGAGGGCTAGGGTTAGAGATCTGGTTAGGGTGACAATTGGACGTAGGGTTAGGGTTATGTTGAGGACTAGGGTTAGAGATCCGGTTAGGGTTACGGTTGGACCTAGGGTTAGGGTTATGTTGAGGGCTAGGGTTAGAGATCCGGGTAGGGTTACGGTTGGACCTAGGGTTAGGGTTATATTGAGGCCCAGGGTTAGAGTTTCGGTTAGGGTTAAGACTGGACCTAGGGTTAGCTTAATGTTGAGGGCTAGGGTTAGAGAGACGGTTAGGGTTACGATTGGACCTAGGGTTAGGGTTATGTTGAGGGCTAGGGTTAGAGATCCTGTTAGGGTTACGGTTGGACCTAGGGTTAGGGATATGTTGAGGGCTAGGGTTAGAGATCCTGTTAGGGTTACGGTTGGACCTAATGTTAGGGTTATGTTGACGGCTAGGGTTAGAGATCCGGTTAGGGTTACGGTTGGACCTAGGGTTAGGGTTATGTTGAGGCCCAGGGTTAGAGTTTCGGTTAGGGTTATGATTGGACCTAGGGTTATAGTGATGTTGAGGGCTAGGGTATTCCAGCAGTGAAAGCACACATTTCTATAAAGACTTTGAAGCAGCAAGCAAAAGCCTAGTGGCTGAGTGTTCTTTCAGTGAGAAACATGCATTTCATCCTTCTGGAGTGAATTTGCATGCTGGAGTTCATATGCATTTTATACTGTGCAGAATGTAGCTACTTGCTGGGGGTTGTGTCATAGAAGCACCTTTTCTGCAGGAGGTTATTGGAACATTCATTGTTTGGCTAAGTTATTTAGGGTTGGTTTTGGAAGGTCTTTCAACCTTGGCCAAATCCCGCTTCGTACGCAAGTTTTTAATAGCGCTGTTTCCAAGTGTCCACAAAGAGCTGCTGCTTGAAACTGTCCACATGCACATCTCGTATACTGGTGTGCTCGTTTCACTACCTGGATTTTGGTTTCTTCTTCTTTCTTGAAATGACAAGTCTTCATTCAGCATGCTACACACACCTTGTAGCAGTTTCAGTTTGAAGCATGTTGGTGCTCTCAAAACGCTGTGTATCCTGTGTAGAGTGTGTCACTCTACAGCACTGAATACACAACTTAGAGCTCCTTTCAACACAGACACGCAAACACATCTTTTTGGGAAAGTCCTAACTCAGGTAAATTGGAAATGTAAGGGTTTCATCGAAAACATGAAGACAATCATGCTTTTGAACTCTGCAACCGAAAGAAATGGCTTTTTGTACATGCCATTCTGAATTTCACTGCAAAATGCCCTTCTTTTCTGGTTTGTTGAAAGTTCAAAATGCTTTAGGAGATAGAACGTGTTTGAAGAAGACTGATGCAGTGTGCGTTTTCCTGGATTTCAAGTGCTTCGGGATACATACTCCTTGTTTTTACACATTGTCTAAGAAACAACATGAGGCTTGCAAGACATTGAAAAAATGCATCCTAAAACTTATGCCTGCAGTGAAAACACACGTTTCTACAAAGACTTGGAAGGAGCAAGCAAAACAATAGTGGTTGAGAGTTCTTTCAGAGAGATACACACGTATTGCATCCTTCTGTAGAGACGGTTAGGGTTACGATTGGACCTAGGGTTAGGGTTTTGTTGAGGGCTAGGTTTAGAGAGACGGTTAGGGTTACGATTGGACCTAGGGTTAGGGTTATGTTGAGGGCTAGGGTTAGAGATCAGGTTAGTATTACGATTGGACCTAGGGTTAGGGTTATGTTGAGGGCTAGGGCTAGAGAGACGGTTAGGGTTACGATTCGACCTAGGGTTAGGGTTATAATGAGGGCTAGGTTTAGAGAGATGGTTAGGGTTACGATTTGACCTAGGGTTAGGGTTATGTTGAGGGCTAGGGTTAGAGAGAGGGTTAGTATTACGATTGGACCTAGGGTTAGGGTTATGTTGAAGGCTAGGGTTACAGATCCGGTTAGGGTTACAATTGGGCCTAGGGTTAGGGTTATGTTGAGGGCTAGGGTTAGAGATCTGGGTAGGGTTACAATTGGACGTAGGGTTAGGGTTATGTTGAGGGCTAGGGTTAGAGATCCGGTTTGGGTTACGGTTGGACCTAGGGTTAGGGTTATGTTGAGGGCTAAGTTTAGAGATCCGGGTAGGGTTACGGTGGGACCTAGGCTTAGGGTTATGTTGAGGCCCAGGGTTAGAGTTTCGGTTAGGGTTAAGACTGGACCTAGGGTTAGCTTAATGTTGAGGGCTAGGGTTAGAGAGACGGTTAGGGTTACGATTGGACCTAGGGTTAGGGTTATGTTGAGGGCTAGGGTTAGAGATCCTGTTAGGGTTACGATTGGACCTAGGGTTAGGGTTATGTTGAGGCCCAGGGTTAGAGTTTCGGTTAGGGTTAAGATTGGACCTAGGGTTATAGTGATGTTGAGGGCTAGGGTATTCCAGCAGTGAAAGCACACATTTCTATAAAGACTTTGAAGCAGCAAGCAAAAGCCTAGTGGTTGAGTGTTCTTTCAGAGAGAAACATGCATTTCATCCTTCTGGAGTGAATTTGCATGCTGGAGTTCATATGCATTTTATACTGTGCAGAATGTAGCTACTTGCTGGGGGTTGTGTCATAGAAGCACCTTTTCTGCAGGAGGTTATTGGAACATTCATTGTTTGGCTAACTTATTTAGGGTTGGTTTTGGAAGGTCTTTCAACCTTGGCCAAATCCCGCTTCGTACGCAAGTTTTTAATAGCGCTGTTTCCAAGTGTCCACAAAGAGCTGCTGCTTGAAACTGTCCACATGCACATCTCGTATACTGGTGTGCTCGTTTCACTACCTGGATTTTGGTTTCCTCGCCTTTCTTTGAAATGACAAGTCTTCATTCAGCATGCTACACACACCTTGTGGCAGTTTCAGTTTGAAGCATGTTGGTGCTCTCAAAACGCTGTGTATCCTGTGTAGAGTGTGTCACTCTACAGCACTGAATACACAACTTAGAGCTCCTTTCAACACAGACACGCAAACACATCTTTTTGGGAAAGTCCTAACTCAGGTAAATTGGAAATGTAAGGGTTTCATCGAAAACATGAAGACAATCATGCTTTTGAACTCTGCAACCGAAAGAAATGGCTTTTTGTACATGCCATTCTGAATTTCACTGCAAAATGCCCTTCTTTTCTGGTTTGTTGAAAGTTCAAAACGCTTTAGGAGATAGAACGTGTTTGAAGAAGACTGATGCAGTGTGCGTGTTCCTGGATTTCAAGTGCTTCGGGATACATACTCCTTGTTTTTCCACATTGTCTAAGAAACAACATGAGGCTTGCAAGACATTGAAAAAATGCATCCTAAAACTTATTCCTGCAGTGAAAACACACGTTTCTACAAAGACTTGGAAGGAGCAAGCAAAACAATAGTGGCTGAGAGTTCTTTCAGAGAGAAACACACGTATTTCATCCTTCTGTAGAGACGGTTAGGGTTACGATTTGACCTAGGGTAGGGTTATGTTGAGGGATAGGTTAGAGAGACCGGTTAGGGTTACGATTCGACCTAGGGTTAGGGTTTTGTTGAGGGCTACTTTTAGAGAGACGGTTAGGGTTACGATTGGACCTAGGGTTAGGGTTATGTTGAGGGCTAGGGTTAGAGATCAGGTTAGTATTACGATTGGACCTAGGGTTAGGGTTATGTTGAGGGCTAGGGTTACAGATCCGGTTAGGGTTACAATAGGACCTAGGGTTAGGGTTATGTTGAGGGCTAGGGTTAGAGATCTGGTTAGGGTTACAATTGGACGTAGGGTTAGGGTTATGTTGAGGGCTAGGGTTAGAGATCCGGTTAGGGTTACGGTTGGACCTAGGGTTAGGGTTATGTTGAGGGCTAGGGTTAGAGATCCGCTTAGGGTTACGATTGGACCTAGGGTTAGGGTTATAATGAGGGCTAGGTTTAGAGAGACGGTTAGGGTTACGATTGGACCTAGGGTTAGGGTTATAATGAGGGCTAGGGTTAGAGAGAGGGTTAGTATTACGATTGGACCTAGGGTTAGGGTTATGTTGAGGGCTAGGGTTACAGATCCGGTTAGGGTTACAATTGGACCTAGGGTTAGGGTTATGTTGAGGGCTAGGGTTAGAGATCTGGTTAGGGTGACAATTGGACGTAGGGTTAGGGTTATGTTGAGGACTAGAGTTAGAGATCCGGTTAGGGTTACGGTTGGACCTAGGGTTAGGGTTATGTTGAGGGCTAGGGTTAGAGATCCGGGTAGGGTTTCGGTTGGACCTAGGGTTAGGGTTATATTGAGGCCCAGGGTTAGAGTTTCGGTTAGGGTTAAGACTGGACCTAGGGTTAGCTTAATGTTGAGGGCTAGGGTTAGAGATCCTGTTAGGGTTACGGTTGGACCTAGGGTTAGGGATATGTTGAGGGCTAGGGTTAGAGATCCTGTTAGGGTTACGGTTGGACCTAATGTTAGGGTTATGTTGACGGCTAGGGTTAGAGATCCGGTTAGGGTTACGGTTGGACCTAGGGTTAGGGTTATGTTGAGGCCCAGGGTTAGAGTTTCGGTTAGGGTTAAGATTGGACCTAGGGTTATAGTGATGTTGAGGGCTAGGGTATTCCAGCAGTGAAAGCACACATTTCTATAAAGACTTTGAAGCAGCAAGCAAAAGCCTAGTGGCTGAGTGTTCTTTCAGTGAGAAACATGCATTTCATCCTTCTGGAGTGAATTTGCATGCTGGAGTTCATATGCATTTTATACTGTGCAGAATGTAGCTACTTGCTGGGGGTTGTGTCATAGAAGCACCTTTTCTGCAGGAGGTTATTGGAACATTCATTGTTTGGCTAAGTTATTTAGGGTTGGTTTTGGAAGGTCTTTCAACCTTGGCCAAATCCCGCTTCGTACGCAAGTTTTTAATAGCGCTGTTTCCAAGTGTCCACAAAGAGCTGCTGCTTGAAACTGTCCACATGCACATCTCGTATACTGGTGTGCTCGTTTCACTACCTGGATTTTGGTTTCTTCTTCTTTCTTGAAATGACAAGTCTTCATTCAGCATGCTACACACACCTTGTAGCAGTTTCAGTTTGAAGCATGTTGGTGCTCTCAAAACGCTGTGTATCCTGTGTAGAGTGTGTCACTCTACAGCACTGAATACACAACTTAGAGCTCCTTTCAACACAGACACGCAAACACATCTTTTTGGGAAAGTCCTAACTCAGGTAAATTGGAAATGTAAGGGTTTCATCGAAAACATGAAGACAATCATGCTTTTGAACTCTGCAACCGAAAGAAATGGCTTTTTGTACATGCCATTCTGAATTTCACCTCAAAATGCCCTTCTTTTCTGGTTTGTTGAAAGTTCAAAACGCTTTAGGAGATAGAACGTGTTTGAAGAAGACTGATGCAGTGTGCGTTTTCCTGGATTTCAAGTGCTTCGGGATACATACTCCTTGTTTTTACACATTGTCTAAGAAACAACATGAGGCTTGCAAGACATTGAAAAAATGCATCCTAAAACTTATGCCTGCAGTGAAAACACACGTTTCTACAAAGACTTGGAAGGAGCAAGCAAAACAATAGTGGTTGAGAGTTCTTTCAGATAGATACACACGTATTGCATCCTTCTGTAGAGACGGTTAGGGTTACGATTGGACCTAGGGTTAGGGTTTTGTTGAGGGCTAGGTTTAGAGAGACGGTTAGGGTTACGATTGGACCTAGGGTTAGGGTTATGTTGAGGGCTAGGGTTAGAGATCAGGTTAGTATTACGATTGGACCTAGGGTTAGGGTTATGTTGAGGGCTAGGGCTAGAGAGACGGTTAGGGTTACGATTCGACCTAGGGTTAGGGTTATAATGAGGGCTAGGTTTAGAGAGATGGTTAGGGTTACGATTTGACCTAGGGTTAGGGTTATGTTGAGGGCTAGGGTTAGAGAGAGGGTTAGTATTACGATTGGACCTAGGGTTAGGGTTATGTTGAAGGCTAGGGTTACAGATCCGGTTAGGGTTACAATTGGGCCTAGGGTTAGGGTTATGTTGAGGGCTAGGGTTAGAGATCTGGGTAGGGTTACAATTGGACGTAGGGTTAGGGATATGTTGAGGGCTAGGGTTAGAGATCCGGTTTGGGTTACGGTTGGACCTAGGGTTAGGGTTATGTTGAGGGCTAAGTTTAGAGATCCGGGTAGGGTTACGGTGGGACCTAGGCTTAGGGTTATGTTGAGGCCCAGGGTTAGAGTTTCGGTTAGGGTTAAGACTGGACCTAGGGTTAGCTTAATGTTGAGGGCTAGGGTTAGAGAGACGGTTAGGGTTACGATTGGACCTAGGGTTAGGGTTATGTTGAGGGCTAGGGTTAGAGATCCTGTTAGGGCTACGATTGGACCTAGGGTTAGTGTTATGTTGAGGCCCAGGGTTAGAGTTTCGGTTAGGGTTAAGATTGGACCTAGGGTTATAGTGATGTTGAGGGCTAGGGTATTCCAGCAGTGAAAGCACACATTTCTATAAAGACTTTGAAGCAGCAAGCAAAAGCCTAGTGGTTGAGTGTTCTTTCAGAGAGAAACATGCATTTCATCCTTCTGGAGTGAATTTGCATGCTGGAGTTCATATGCATTTTATACTGTGCAGAATGTAGCTACTTGCTGGGGGTTGTGTCATAGAAGCACCTTTTCTGCAGGAGGTTATTGGAACATTCATTGTTTGGCTAACTTATTTAGGGTTGGTTTTGGAAGGTCTTTCAACCTTGGCCAAATCCCGCTTCGTACGCAAGTTTTTAATAGCGCTGTTTCCAAGTGTCCACAAAGAGCTGCTGCTTGAAACTGTCCACATGCACATCTCGTATACTGGTGTGCTCGTTTCACTACCTGGATTTTGGTTTCCTCGCCTTTCTTTGAAATGACAAGTCTTCATTCAGCATGCTACACACACCTTGTGGCAGTTTCAGTTTGAAGCATGTTGGTGCTCTCAAAACGCTGTGTATCCTGTGTAGAGTGTGTCACTCTACAGCACTGAATACACAACTTAGAGCTCCTTTCAACACAGACACGCAAACACATCTTTTTGGGAAAGTCCTAACTCAGGTAAATTGGAAATGTAAGGGTTTCATCGAAAACATGAAGACAATCATGCTTTTGAACTCTGCAACCGAAAGAAATGGCTTTTTGTACATGCCATTCTGAATTTCACTGCAAAATGCCCTTCTTTTCTGGTTTGTTGAAAGTTCAAAACGCTTTAGGAGATAGAACGTGTTTGAAGAAGACTGATGCAGTGTGCGTGTTCCTGGATTTCAAGTGCTTCGGGATACATACTCCTTGTTTTTCCACATTGTCTAAGAAACAACATGAGGCTTGCAAGACATTGAAAAAATGCATCCTAAAACTTATGCCTGCAGTGAAAACACACGTTTCTACAAAGACTTGGAAGGAGCAAGCAAAACAATAGTGGCTGAGAGTTCTTTCAGAGAGAAACACACGTATTTCATCCTTCTGTAGAGACGGTTAGGGTTACGATTGGACCTAGGGTAGTGTTATGTTGAGGGATAGGGTTAGAGAGACCGGTTAGGGTTACGATTCGACCTAGGGTTAGGGTTTTGTTGAGGGCTACTTTTAGAGAGACGGTTAGGGTTACGATTGGATCTAGGGTTAGGGTTATGTTGAGGGCTAGGGTTAGAGATCAGGTTAGTATTACGATTGGACCTAGGGTTAGGGTTATGTTGAGGGCTAGGGTTACAGATCCGATTAGGGTTACAATTGGACCTAGGGTTAGGGTTATGTTGAGGGCTAGGGTTAGAGATCTGGTTAGGGTTACAATTGGACGTAGGGTTAGGGTTATGTTGAGGGCTAGGGTTAGAGATCCGGTTAGGGTTACGGTTGGACCTAGGGTTAGGGTTATGTTGAGGGCTAGGGTTAGAGATCCGGTTAGGGTTACGATTGGACCTAGGGTTAGGGTTATAATGAGGGCTAGGTTTAGAGAGACGGTTAGGGTTACGATTGGACCTAGGGTTAGGGTTATGTTGAGGGCTAGGGTTAGAGAGAGGGTTAGTATTACGATTGGACCTAGGGTTAGGGTTATGTTGAGGGCTAGGGTTACAGATCCGGTTAGGGTTACAATTGGACCTAGTGTTAGGGTTATGTTGAGGGCTAGGGTTAGAGATCTGGGTAGGGTTACAATTGGACGTAGGGTTAGGGTTATGTTGAGGGCTAGGGTTAGAGATCCGGTTAGGGTTACGGTTGGACCTAGGGTTAGGGTTATGTTGAGGGCTAGGGTTAGAGATCCGGGTAGGGTTACGGTTGGACCTAGGGTTAGGGTTATGTTGAGGCCCAGGGTTAGAGTTTCGGTTAGGGTTAAGACTGGACCTAGGGTTAGCTTAATGTTGAGGGCTAGGGTTAGAGAGACGGTTAGGGTTACGATTGGACCTAGGGTTAGGGTTATGTTGAGGGCTAGGGTTAGAGATCCTGTTAGGGTTAAGATTGGACCTAGGGTTAGGGTTATGTTGAGGCCCAGGGTTAGAGTTTCGGTTAGGGTTAAGATTGGACCTAGGGTTATAGTGATGTTGAGGGCTAGGGTATTCCAGCAGTGAAAGCACACATTTCTATAAAGACTTTGAAGCAGCAAGCAAAAGCCTAGTGGTTGAGTGTTCTTTCAGAGAGAAACATGCATTTCATCCTTCTGGAGTGAATTTGCATGCTGGAGTTCATATGCATTTTATACTGTGCAGAATGTAGCTACTTGCTGGGGGTTGTGTAATAGAAGCACCTTTTCTGCAGGAGGTTATTGGAACATTCATTGTTTGGCTAACTTATTTAGGGTTGGTTTTGGAAGGTCTTTCAACCTTGGCCAAATCCCGCTTCGTACGCAAGTTTTTAATAGCGCTGTTTCCAAGTGTCCACAAAGAGCTGCTGCTTGAAACTGTCCACATGCACATCTCGTATACTGGTGTGCTCGTTTCACTACCTGGATTTTGGTTTCCTCTTCTTTCTTTGAAATGACAAGTCTTCATTCAGCATGCTACACACACCTTGTGGCAGTTTCAGTTTGAAGCATGTTGGTGCTCTCAAAACGCTGTGTATCCTGTGTAGAGTGTGTCACTCTACAGCACTGAATACACAACTTAGAGCTCCTTTCAACACAGACACGCAAACACATCTTTTTGGGAAAGTCCTAACTCAGGTAAATTGGAAATGTAAGGGTTTCATCGAAAACATGAAGACAATCATGCTTTTGAACTCTGCAACCGAAAGAAATGGCTTTTTGTACATGCCATTCTGAATTTCACTGCAAAATGCCCTTCTTTTCTGGTTTGTTGAAAGTTCAAAACGCTTTAGGAGATAGAACGTGTTTGAAGAAGACTGATGCAGTGTGCGTGTTCCTGGATTTCAAGTGCTTCGGGATACATACTCCTTGTTTTTCCACATTGTCTAAGAAACAACATGAGGCTTGCAAGACATTGAAAAAATGCATCCTAAAACTTATGCCTGCAGTGAAAACACACGTTTCTACAAAGACTTGGAAGGAGCAAGCAAAACAATAGTGGCTGAGAGTTCTTTCAGAGAGAAACACACATATTTCATCCTTCTGTAGAGACGGTTAGGGTTACGATTGGACCTAGGGTAGGGTTATGTTGAGGGATAGGGTTAGAGAGACCGGTTAGGGTTACGATTCGACCTAGGGTTAGGGTTTTGTTGAGGGCTACTTTTAGAGAGACGGTTAGGGTTACGATTGGACCTAGGGTTAGGGTTATGTTGAGGGCTAGGGTTAGAGATCAGGTTAGTATTACGATTGGACCTAGGGTTAGGGTTATGTTGAGGGCTAGGGTTACAGATCCGATTAGGGTTGGAATTGGACCTAGGGTTAGGGTTATGTTGAGGGCTTTGGTTAGAGATCTGGTTAGGGTTACAATTGGACGTAGGGTTAGGGTTATGTTGAGGGCTAGGGTTAGAGATCCGGTGAGGGTTACGGTTGGACCTAGGGTTAGGGTTATGTTGAGGGCTAGGGTTAGAGATCCGGTTAGTGTTACGATTGGACCTAGGGTTAGGGTTATAATGAGGGCTAGGTTTAGAGAGACGGTTAGGGTTACGATTGGACCTAGGGTCAGGGTTATGTTGAGGGCGAGGGTTACAGATCCGGTTAGGGTTACAATTGGACCTAGGGTTAGGGTTATGTTGAGGGCTAGGGTTAGAGATCTGGGTAGGGTTACAATTGGACGTAGGGTTAGGGTTATGTTGAGGGCTAGGGTTAGAGATCCGGTTCGGGTTACGGTTGGACCTAGGTTTAGGGTTATGTTGAGGGCTAGGGTTAAAGAGAGGGTTAGTATTACGATTGTACCTAGGGTTAGGGTTATGTTGAGGGCTAGGGTTACAGATCCGGTTAGGGTTACAATTGGACCTAGGGTTAGGGTTATGTTGAGGGCTAGGGTTAGAGATCTGGGTAGGGTTACAATTGGACGTAGGGTTAGGGTTATGTTGAGGGCTAGGGTTAGAGATCCGGTTAGGGTTACGGTTGGACCTAGGGTTAGGGTTATGTTGAGGGCTAGGGTTAGAGATCCGGGTAGGGTTACGGTTAGACCTAGGGTTAGGGTTATGTTGAGGCCCAGGGTTAGAGTTTCGGTTAGGGTTAAGACTGGACCTAGGGTTAGCTTAATGTTGAGGGCTAGGGTTAGAGAGACGGTTAGGGTTACGATTGGACCTAGGGTTAGGGTTATGTTGAGGGCTATGGTTAGAGATCCTGTTAGGGTTACGGTTGGACCTAGGGTTAGGGTTATGTTGAGGCCCAGGGTTAGAGTTTCGGTTAGGGTTAAGATTGGACCTAGGGTTATAGTGATGTTGAGGGCTAAGGTATTCCAGCAGTGAAAGCACACATTTCTATAAAG
This sequence comes from Miniopterus natalensis, assembly GCF_054644295.1. Taxonomy (NCBI): domain Eukaryota; kingdom Metazoa; phylum Chordata; class Mammalia; order Chiroptera; family Miniopteridae; genus Miniopterus; species Miniopterus natalensis. The sequence goes on along the minus strand of NC_142084.1, from coordinate 2,799,026 downwards.
ACCTTGAAGCAGCAAGCAAAAGCCTAGTGGTTGAGTGTTCTTTCAGAGAGAAACATGCATTTCATCCTTCTGGAGTGAATTTGCATGCTGGAGTTCATATGCATTTTATACTGCGCAGAATGTAGCTACTTGCTGGGGGTTGTGTCATAGAAGCACCTTTTCTGCAGGAGGTTATTGGAACACTCATTGTTTGGCTAAGTTATTTATTGTTGGGTTTGGAAGGTCTTTCAACCTTGGCCAAATCCCGCTTCGTACGCAAGTTTTTAATAGCGCTGTTTCCAAGTGTCCACAAAGAGCTGCTGCTTGAAACTGTCCACATGCACATCTCGTCTACTGGTGTGCTCGTTTCACTACCTGGATTTTGGTTTCCTCTTCTTTCTTTGAAATGACAAGTCTTCATTCAGCATGCTACACACACCTTGTAGCAGTTTCAGTTTGAAGCATGTTGGTGCTCTCAAAACGCTGTGTATCCTGTGTAGAGTGTGTCACTCTACAGCACTGAATACACAACTTAGAGCTCCTTTCAACACAGACACGCAAACACATCTTTTTGGGAAAGTCCTAACTCAGGTAAATTGGAAATGTAAGGGTTTCATCGAAAACATGAAGACAATCATGCTTTTGAACTCTGCAACCGAAAGAAATGGCTTTTTGTACATGCCATTCTGAATTTCACTGCAAAATGCCCTTCTTTTCTGGTTTGTTGAAAGTTCAAAACGCTTTAGGAGATAGAACGTGTTTGAAGAAGACTGATGCGGTGTGCGTGTTCCTGGATTTCAAGTGCTTCGGGATACATACTCCTTGTTTTTCCACATTGTCTAAGAAACAACATGAGGCTTGCAAGACATTGAAAAAATGCATCCTAAAACTTATGCCTGCAGTGAAAACACACGTTTCTACAAAGACTTGGAAGGAGCAAGCAAAACAATAGTGGCTGAGAGTTCTTTCAGAAAGAAACACACGTATTTCATCCTTCTGTAGAGACGGTTAGGGTTACGATTGGACCTAGGGTAGTGTTATGTTGAGGGATAGGGTTAGAGAGACCGGTTAGGGTTACGATTCGACCTAGGGTTAGGGTTATGTTGAGGGCTAGGGTTAGAGATCAGGTTAGTATTACGATAGGACCTAGGGTTAGGGTTATGTTGAGGGCTAGGGTTACAGATCCGATTAGGGTTACGATTTGACCTAGGGTTAGGGTTATGTTTAGGGCTAGGGTTAGAGAGAGGGTTAGTATTACGATTGGACCTAGGGTTAGGGTTATGTTGAGGGCTAGGGTTACAGATCCGGTTAGGGTTACGATTTGACCTAGGGTTAGGGTTATGTTGAGGGCTAGGGTTAGAGATCTGGTTAGGGTTACAATTGGACGTAGGGTTAGGGTTATGTTGAGGGCTAGGGTTACAGATCCGGTTAGGGTTACAATTGGACCTAGGTTTAGGGTTATGTTGAGGGCTAGGGTTAGAGATCTGGTTAGGGTTACAATTGGACGTAGGGTTAGGGTTATGTTGAGGGCTAGGGTTAGAGATCCGGTTAGGGTTACGGTTGGACCTAGGGTTAGGGTTATGTTGAGGGCTAGGGTTAGAGATCCGGGTAGGGTTACGGTTGGACCTAGGGTTAGGGTTATGTTGAGGCCCAGGGTTAGAGTTTCGGTTAGGGTTAAGACTGGACCTAGGGTTAGCTTAATGTTGAGGGCTAGGGTTAGAGAGACGGTTAGGGTTACGATTGGACCTAGGGTTAGGGTTATGTTGAGGGCTAGGGTTAGAGATCCTGTTAGGGTTACGGTTGGACCTAGGGTTAGGGTTATGTTGAGGCCCAGGGTTAGAGTTTCGGTTAGGCTTAAGATTGGACCTAGGGTTATAGTGATGTTGAGGGCTAGGGTATTCCAGCAGTGAAAGCACACATTTCTATAAAGACCTTGAAGCAGCAAGCAAAATCCTAGTGGTTGAGTGTTCTTTCAGAGAGAAACATGCATTTCATCCTTCTGGAGTGAATTTGCATGCTGGAGTTCATATGCATTTTATACTGCGCAGAATGTAGCTACTTGCTGGGGGTTGTGTCATAGAAGCACCTTTTCTGAAGGAGGTTATTGGAACACTCATTGTTTGGCTAATTTATTTAGGGTTGGGTTTGGAAGGTCTTTCAACCTTGGCCAAATCCCGCTTCGTACGCAAGTTTTTAATAGCGCTGTTTCCAAGTGTCCACAAAGAGCTGCTGCTTGAAACTGTCCACATGCACATCTCGTCTACTGGTGTGCTCGTTTCACTACCTGGATTTTGGTTTCCTCTTCTTTCTTTGAAATGACAAGTCTTCATTCAGCATGCTACACACACCTTGTAGCAGTTTCAGTTTGAAGCATGTTGGTGCTCTCAAAACGCTGTGTATCCTGTGTAGAGTGTGTCACTCTACAGCACTGAATACACAACTTAGAGCTCCTTTCAACACAGACACGCAAACACATCTTTTTGGGAAAGTCCTAACTCAGGTAAATTGGAAATGTAAGGGTTTCATCGAAAACATGAAGACAATCATGCTTTTGAACTCTGCAACCGAAAGAAATGGCTTTTTGTACATGCCATTCTGAATTTCACTGCAAAATGCCCTTCTTTTCTGGTTTGTTGAAAGTTCAAAACGCTTTAGGAGATAGAACGTGTTTGAAGAAGACTGATGCAGTGTGCGTGTTCCTGGATTTCAAGTGCTTCGGGATACATACTCCTTGTTTTTCCACATTGTCTAAGAAACAACATGAGGCTTGCAAGACATTGAAAAAATGCATCCTAAAACTTATGCCTGCAGTGAAAACACACGTTTCTACAAAGACTTGGAAGGAGCAAGCAAAACAATAGTGGCTGAGAGTTCTTTCAGAAAGAAACACACGTATTTCATCCTTCTGTAGAGACGGTTAGGGTTACGATTGGACCTAGGGTAGTGTTATGTTGAGGGATAGGGTTAGAGAGACCGGTTAGGGTTACGATTGGACCTAGGGTTAGAGTTATGTTGAGGGCTAGGGTTAGAGATCAGGTTAGTATTACGATTGGACCTAGGGTTAGGGTTATGTTGAGGGCTAGGGTTACAGATCCGGTTAGGGTTACAATTGGACCTAGGGTTAGGGTTATGTTGAGGGCTAGGGTTAGAGATCTGGTTAGGGTTACAATTGGACATAGGGTTAGGGTTATGTTGATGGCTAGGGTTAGAGATCCGGTTAGGGTTACGGTTGGACCTAGGGTTAGGGTTATGTTGAGGGCTAGGGTTACAGATCCGGTTAGGGTTACGATTGGACCTAGGGTTAGGGTTATGTTGAGGGCTAGGGTTAGAGATCAGGTTAGTATTACGATTGGACCTAGGGTTAGGGTTATGTTGAGGGCTAAGGTTAGAGAGACGGTTACGGTTATGATTGGACCTAGGGTTAGGGTTATAATGAGGGCTAGGTTTAGAGAGACGGTTAGGGTTACGAGTGGACCTAGGGTTAGGGTTATGTTGAGGGCTAGGGTTAGAGAGACGGTTAGGGTTACGATTGGACCTAGGGTTAGGGTTATGTTGAGGGCTAGGGTTAGAGATCCGGTTAGGGTTACGATTGGACCTAGGGTTAGGGTTATAATGAGGGCTAGGTTTAGAGAGACGGTTAGGGTTACGATTGGACCTAGGGTTAGGGTTATGTTGAGGGCTAGGGTTAGAGAGAGGGTTAGTATTACGATTGGACCTAGGGTTAGGGTTATGTTGAGGGCTAGGGTTACAGATCCGGTTAGGGTTACAATTGGACCTAGGGTGAGGGTTATGTTGAGGGCTAGGGTTAGAGATCTGGTTAGGGTTACAATTGGACGTAGGGTTAGGGTTATGTTGAGGGCTAGGGTTAGACATCCGGTTAGGGTTACGGTTGGACCTAGGGTTAGGGTTATGTTGAGGGCTAGGGTTAGAGATCCGGTTAGTGTTACGATTGGACCTAGGGTTAGGGTTATAATGAGGGCTAGGTTTAGAGAGACGGTTAGGGTTACGATTGGACCTAGGGTTAGGGTTATGTTGAGGGCTAGGGTTACAGATCCGGTTAGGGTTACAATTGGACCTAGGGTTAGGGTTATGTTGAGGGCTAGGGTTAGAGATCTGGGTAGGGTTACAATTGGACGTAGGGTTAGGGTTATGTTGAGGGCTAGGGTTAGAGATCCGGTTAGGGTTACGGTTGGACCTAGGGTTAGGGTTATGTTGAGGGCTAGGGTTAGAGAGAGGGTTAGTATTACGATTGTACCTAGGGTTAGGGTTATGTTGAGGGCTAGGGTTACAGATCCGGTTAGGGTTACAATTGGACCTAGGGTTAGGGTTATGTTGAGGGCTAGGGTTAGAGATCTGGGTAGGGTTACAATTGGACGTAGGGTTAGGGTTATGTTGAGGGCTAGGGTTAGAGATCCGGTTAGGGTTACGGTTGGACCTAGGGTTAGGGTTATGTTGAGGGCTAGGGTTAGAGATCCGGGTAGGGTTACGGTTGGACCTAGGGTTAGGGTTATGTTGAGGCCCAGGGTTAGAGTTTCGGTTAGGGTTAAGACTGGACCTAGGGTTAGCTTAATGTTGAGGGCTAGGGTTAGAGAGACGGTTAGGGTTACGATTGGACCTAGGGTAGAGTTATGTTGAGGGACAGGGTTAGAGAGACGGTTAGGGTTACGATTCGACCTAGGGTTAGGGTTTTGTTGAGAGCTAAGTTTAGAGAGACGGTTAGGGTTACGATTGGACCTAGGGTTAGGGTTATGTTGAGGGCTAGGGTTAGAGATCAGGTTAGTATTACGATTGGACCTAGGGTTAGGGTTATGTTGAGGGCTAGGGTTAGAGAGACGGTTAGGGTTACGATTCGACCTAGGGATAGGGTTATAATGAGGGCTAGGTTTAAAGAGACGGTTAGGGTTACGATTTGACCTAGGGTTAGGGTTATGTTGAGGGCTAGGGTTAGAGAGAGGGTTAGTATTACGATTGGACCTAGGGTTAGGGTTATGTTGAGGGCTAGGGTTACAGATCCGGTTAGGGTTACAATTGGACCTAGGGTTAGGGTTATGTTGAGGGCTAGGGTTAGAGATCTGGTTAGGGTTACAATTGGACGTAGGGTTAGGGTTATGTTGAGGGCTAGGGTTAGAGATCCGGTTAGGGTTACGGTTGGACCTAGGGTTAGGGTTATGTTGAGGGCTAGGGTTAGAGATCCGGATAGGGTTACGGTTGGACCTAGGGTTAGGGTTATGTTGAGGCCCAGGGTTAGAGTTTCGGTTAGGGTTAAGACTGGACCTAGGGTTAGCTTTATGTTGAGGGCTAGGGTTAGAGAGACGGTTAGGGTTACGATTGGACCTAGGGTTAAGGTTATGTTGAGGGCTAGGGTTAGAGATCCTGTTAGGGTTACGGTTGGACCTAGGGTTAGGGTTATGTTGAGGCCCAGGGTTAGAGTTTAGGTTAGGGTTAAGATTGGACCTAGGGTTATAGTGATGTTGAGGGCTAGGGTATTCCAGCAGTGAAAGCACACATTTCTATAAAGACCTTGAAGCAGCAAGCAAAAGCCTAGTGGTTGAGTGTTCTTTCAGAGAGAAACATGCATTTCATCCTTCTGGAGTGAATTTGCATGCTGGAGTTCATATGCATTTTATACTGCGCAGAATGTAGCTACTTGCTGGGGGTTGTGTCATAGAAGCACCTTTTCTGCAGGAGGTTATTGGAACACTCATTGTTTGGCTAAGTTATTTATTGTTGGGTTTGGAAGGTCTTTCAACCTTGGCCAAATCCCGCTTCGTACGCAAGTTTTTAATAGCGCTGTTTCCAAGTGTCCACAAAGAGCTGCTGCTTGAAACTGTCCACATGCACATCTCGTCTACTGGTGTGCTCGTTTCACTACCTGGATTTTGGTTTCCTCTTCTTTCTTTGAAATGACAAGTCTTCATTCAGCATGCTACACACACCTTGTAGCAGTTTCAGTTTGAAGCATGTTGGTGCTCTCAAAACGCTGTGTATCCTGTGTAGAGTGTGTCACTCTACAGCACTGAATACACAACTTAGAGCTCCTTTCAACACAGACACGCAAACACATCTTTTTGGGAAAGTCCTAACTCAGGTAAATTGGAAATGTAAGGGTTTCATCGAAAACATGAAGACAATCATGCTTTTGAACTCTGCAACCGAAAGAAATGGCTTTTTGTACATGCCATTCTGAATTTCACTGCAAAATGCCCTTCTTTTCTGGTTTGTTGAAAGTTCAAAACGCTTTAGGAGATAGAACGTGTTTGAAGAAGACTGATGCAGTGTGCGTGTTCCTGGATTTCAAGTGCTTCGGGATACATACTCCTTGTTTTTCCACATTGTCTAAGAAACAACATGAGGCTTGCAAGACATTGAAAAAATGCATCCTAAAACTTATGCCTGCAGTGAAAACACACGTTTCTACAAAGACTTGGAAGGAGCAAGCAAAACAATAGTGGCTGAGAGTTCTTTCAGAAAGAAACACACGTATTTCATCCTTCTGTAGAGCCGGTTAGGGTTACGATTGGACCTAGGGTAGTGTTATGTTGAGGGATAGGGTTAGAGAGACCGGTTAGGGTTACGATTCGACCTAGGGTTAGGGTTATGTTGAGGGCTAGGGTTAGAGATCAGGTTAGTATTACGATTCGACCTAGGGTTAGGGTTATGTGGAGGATTAGGGTTACAGATCCGGTTAGGGTTACAATTGGACCTAGGGTTAGGGTTATGTTGAGGGCTAGGGTTAGAGATCTGGTTAGGGTTACAATTGGACGTAGGGTTAGGGTTATGTTGATGGCTAGGGTTAGAGATCCGGTTAGGGTTACGGTTGGACCTAGGGTTAGGGTTATGTTGAGGGCTAGGGTTACAGATCCGGTTAGGGTTACGATTGGACCTAGGGTTAGGGTTATGTTGAGGGCTAGGGTTAGAGATCAGGTTAGTATTACGATTGGACCTAGGGTTAGGGTTATGTTGAGGGCTAAGGTTAGAGAGACGGTTACGGTTATGATTGGACCTAGGGTTAGGGTTATAATGAGGGCTAGGTTTTGAGAGACGGTTAGGGTTACGAGTGGACCTAGGGTTAGGGTTATGTTGAGGGCTAGGGTTAGAGATCCGGTTAGGGTTACGATTGGACCTAGGGTTAGGGTTATAATGAGGGCTAGGTTTAGAGAGACGGTTAGGGTTACGATTGGACCTAGGGTTAGGGTTATGTTGAGGGCTAGGGTTAGAGAGAGGGTTAGTATTACGATTGTACCTAGGGTTAGGGTTATGTTGAGGGCTAGGGTTACAGATCCGGTTAGGGTTACAATTGGACCTAGGGTTAGGGTTATGTTGAGGGCTAGGGTTAGAGATCTGGTTAGGGTTACAATTGGACGTAGGGTTAGGGTTATGTTGAGGGCTAGGGTTAGATATCCGGTTAGGGTTACGGTTGGACCTAGGGTTAGGGTTATGTTGAGGGCTAGGGTTAGAGATCCGGGTACGGTTACGGTTGGACCTAGGGTTAGGGTTATGTTGAGGCCCAGGGTTAGAGTTTCGGTTAGGGTTAAGACTGGACCTAGGGTTAGCTTAATGTTGAGGGCTAGGGTTAGAGAGACGGTTAGGGTTACGATTGGACCTAGGGTTAGGGTTATGTTGAGGGCTAGGGTTAGAGATCCTGTTAGGGTTACGGTTGGACCTAGGGTTAGGGATATGTTGAGGGCTAGGGTTATAGATCCGGTTAGGGTTACGGTTGGACCTAGGGTTAGGGTTATGTTGAGGGCTAGGGTTAGAGATCCGGTTAGGGTTACGGTTGGACCTAGGGTTAGGGTTATGTTGAGGCCCAGGGTTTGAGTTTCGGTTAGGGTTAAGATTGGACCTAGGGTTATAGTGATGTTGAGGGCTAGGGTATTCCAGCAGTGAAAGCACACATTTCTATAAAGACTTTGAAGCAGCAAGCAAAAGCCTAGTGGCTGAGTGTTCTTTCAGTGAGAAACATGCATTTCATCCTTCTGGAGTGAATTTGCATGCTGGAGTTCATATGCATTTTATACTGTGCAGAATGTAGCTACTTGCTGGGGGTTGTGTCATAGAAGCACCTTTTCTGCAGGAGGTTATTGGAACATTCATTGTTTGGCTAACTTATTTAGGGTTGGTTTTGGAAGGTCTTTCAACCTTGGCCAAATCCCGCTTCGTACGCAAGTTTTTAATAGCGCTGTTTCCAAGTGTCCACAAAGAGCTGCTGCTTGAAACTGTCCACATGCACATCTCGTATACTGGTGTGCTCGTTTCACTACCTGGATTTTGGTTTCTTCTTCTTTCTTGAAATGACAAGTCTTCATTCAGCATGCTACACACACCTTGTAGCAGTTTCAGTTGAAGCATGTTGGTGCTCTCAAAACGCTGTGTATCCTGTGTAGAGTGTGTCACTCTACAGCACTGAATACACAACTTAGAGCTCCTTTCAACACAGACACGCAAACACATCTTTTTGGGAAAGTCCTAACTCAGGTAAATTGGAAATGTAAGGGTTTCATCGAAAACATGAAGACAATCATGCTTTTGAACTCTGCAACCGAAAGAAATGGCTTTTTGTACATGCCATTCTGAATTTCACTGCAAAATGCCCTTCTTTTCTGGTTTGTTGAAAGTTCAAAACGCTTTAGGAGATAGAACGTGTTTGAAGAAGACTGATGCAGTGTGCGTTTTCCTGGATTTCAAGTGCTTCGGGATACATACTCCTTGTTTTTCCACATTGTCTAAGAAACAACATGAGGCTTGCAAGACATTGAAAAATTGCATCCTAAAACTTATGCCTGCAGTGAAAACACACGTTTCTACAAAGACTTGGAAGGAGCAAGCAAAACAATAGTGGTTGAGAGTTCTTTCAGAGAGAAACACACGTATTTCATCCTTCTGTAGAGACGGTTAGGGTTACGATTGGACCTAGGGTACGGTTATGTTGAGGGACAGGGTTAGAGAGACGGTTAGGGTTACGATTCGACCTAGGGTTAGGGTTTTGTTGAGGGCTAGGTTTAGAGAGACGGTTAGGGTTACGATTGGACCTAGGGTTAGGGTTATGTTGAGGGCTAGGGTTAGAGATCAGGTTAGTATTACGATTGGACCTAGGGTTAGGGTTATGTTGAGGGCTAGGGCTAGAGAGACGGTTAGGGTTACGATTCGACCTAGGGTTAGGGTTATAATGAGGGCTAGGTTTAGAGAGACGGTTAGGGTTACGATTTGACCTAGGGTTAGGGTTATGTTGAGGGCTAGGGTTAGAGAGAGGGTTAGTATTACGATTGGACCTAGGGTTAGGGTTATGTTGAGGGCTAGGGTTACAGATCCGGTTAGGGTTACAATTGGACCTAGGGTTAGGGTTATGTTGAGGGCTAGGGTTAGAGATCTGGGTAGGGTTACAATTGGACGTAGGGTTAGGGTTATGTTGAGGGCTAGGTTTAGAGATCCGGTTAGGGATACGGTTGGACCTAGGGTTGGGGTTATGTTGAGGGCTAGGGTTAGAGATCCGGGTAGGGTTACGGTTGGACCTAGGGTTAGGGTTATGTTGAGGCCCAGGGTTAGAGTTTCGGTTAGGGTTAAGAGTGGACCTAGGGTTAGCTTAATGTTGAGGGCTAGGGTTAGAGAGACGGTTAGGGTTACGATTGGACCTAGGGATAGGGTTATGTTGAGGGCTAGGGTTACAGATCCGGTTAGGGTTACAATTGGACCTAGGGTTAGGGTTATGTTGAGGGCTAGGGTTACAGATCCGGTTAGGGTTACAATTGGACCTAGGGTTAGGGTTATGTTGAGGGCTAGGGTTAGAGATCCGGTTAGGCTTACGGTTGGACCTAGGGTTAGGGATATGTTGAGGACTAGGGTTAGAGATCCGGTTAGGGTTACAGTTGGACCTAGGGTTAGGGTTATGTTGAGGGCTAGGGTTAGAGATCCGGTTAGGGTTACGGTTGAACCTAGGGTTAGGGTTATGTTGAGGCCCAGGGTTAGAGTTTCGGTTAGGGTTAAATTGGACCTAGGGTTATAGTGATGTTGAGGGCTAGGGTATTCCAGCAGTGAAAGCACACATTTCTATAAAGACTTTGAAGCAGCATGCAAAAGCCTAGTGGCTGAGTGTTCTTTCAGTGAGAAACATGCATTTCATCCTTCTGGAGTGAATTTGCATGCTGGAGTTCATATGCATTTTATACTGTGCAGAATGTAGCTACTTGCTGGGGGTTGTGTCATAGAAGCACCTTTTCTGCAGGAGGTTATTGGAACATTCATTGTTTGGCTAAGTTATTTAGGGTTGGTTTTGGAAGGTCTTTCAACCTTGGCCAAATCCCGCTTCGTACGCAAGTTTTTAATAGCGCTGTTTCCAAGTGTCCACAAAGAGCTGCTGCTTGAAACTGTCCACATGCACATCTCGTATACTGGTGTGCTCGTTTCACTACCTGGATTTTGGTTTCCTCTTCTTTCTTTGAAATGACAAGTCTTCATTCAGCATGCTACACACACCTTGTAGCAGTTTCAGTTTGAAGCATGTTGGTGCTCTCAAAACGCTGTGTATCCTGTGTAGAGTGTGTCACTCTACAGCACTGAATACACAACTTAGAGCTCCTTTCAACACAGACACGCAAACACATCTTTTTGGGAAAGTCCTAACTCAGGTAAATTGGAAATGTAAGGGTTTCATCGAAAACATGAAGACAATCATGCTTTTGAACTCTGCAACCGAAAGAAATGGCTTTTTGTACATGCCATTCTGAATTTCACTGCAAAATGCCCTTCTTTTCTGTTTTGTTGAAAGTTCAAAACGCTTTAGGAGATAGAACGTGTTTGAAGAAGACTGATGCAGTGTGCGTGTTCCTGGATTTCAAGTGCTTCGGGATACATACTCCTTGTTTTTCCACATTGTCTAAGAAACAACATGAGGCTTGCAAGACATTGAAAAAATGCATCCTAAAACTTATGCCTGCAGTGAAAACACACGTTTCTACAAAGACTTGGAAGGAGCAAGCAAAAGAATAGTGGCTGAGAGTTCTTTCAGAGAGAAACACACGTATTTCATCCTTCTGTAGAGACGGTTAGGGTTACGATTGGACCTAGGGTAGTGTTATGTTGAGGGATAGGGTTAGAGAGACCGGTTAGGGTTACGATTCGACCTAGGGTTAGGGTTATGTTGAGGGCTACTTTTAGAGAGACGGTTAGGGTTACGATTGGACCTAGGGTTAGGGTTATGTTGAGGGCTAGGGTTAGAGATCAGGTTAGTATTACGATTGGACCTAGGGTTAGGGTTATGTTGAGGGCTAGGGTTACAGATCCGGTTAGGGTTACAATTGGACCTAGGGTTAGGGTTATGTTGAGGGCTAGGGTTAGAGATCTGGTTAGGGTTACAATTGGACGTAGGGTTAGGGTTATGTTGAGGGCTAGGGTTAGAGATCCGATTAGGGTTACGGTTGGACCTAGGGTTAGGGTTATGTTGAGGGCTAAGGTTAGAGATCCGGTTAGGGTTACGATTGGACCTAGGGTTAGGGTTATGTTGAGGGCTAGGGTTAGAGATCAGGTTAGTATTACGATTGGACCTAGGGTTAGGGTTATGTTGAGGGCTAAGGTTAGAGAGACGGTTACGGTTATGATTGGACCTAGGGTTAGGGTTATAATGAGGGCTAGGTTTAGAGAGACGGTTAGGGTTACGAGTGGACCTAGGGTTAGGGTTATGTTGAGGGCTAGGGTTAGAGAGAGGGTTAGTATTACGATTGGACCTATGGTCAGGGTTATGTTGAGGGCTAGGGTTACAGATCCGGTTAGGGTTACGGTTGGACCTAGGCTTAGCTTAATGTTGAGGGCTAGGGTTAGAGAGACGGTTAGGGTTACGATTGGACCTAGGGTTAGGGTTATATTGAGGGCTAGGGTTAGAGATCCTGTTAGGGTTACGGTTGGACCTAGGGTTAGGGTTATGTTGAGGGCTAGGGTTAGAGATCCGGTTAGGGTTACAGTTGGACGTAGGGTTAGGGTTATGTTGAGGGCTAGGGTTAAAGATCCGGTTAGGGTTACGGTTGGACCTAGGGTTAGGGTTATGTTGAGGGCTAGGGTTAGAGATCCGGTTAGGGTTACGATTGGACCTAGGGTTAGGGTTATAATGAGGGCTAGGTTTAGAGAGACCGTTAGGGTTACGATTGGACCTAGGGTTAGGGTTATGTTGAGGCCTAGGGTTAGAGAGAGGGTTAGTATTACGATTGGACCTAGGGTTAGGGTTATGTTGAGGGCTAGGGTTACAGATCCGGTTAGGGTTACAATTGGACCTAGGGTTAGGGTTATGTTGAGGGCTAGGGTTAGAGATCTGGTTAGGGTTACAATTGGACGTAGGGTTAGGGTTATGTTGAGGGCTAGGGTTAGAGATCCGGTTAGGGTTACGGTTGGACCTAGGGTTAGGGTTATGTTGAGGGCTAGGGTTAGAGATCCGGGTAGGGTTACGGTTGGACCTAGGGTTAGGGTTATGTTGAGGCCCAGGGTTAGAGTTTCGGTTAGGGTTAAGACTGGACCTAGGGTTAGCTTAATGTTGAGGGCTAGGGTTAGAGAGACGGTTAGGGTTACGATTGGACCTAGGGTTAGGGTTATGTTGAGGGCTAGGGTTAGAGATCCTGTTAGGGTTACGGTTGGACCTAGGGTTAGGGATATGTTGAAGGCTAGGGTTAGAGATCCGGTTAGGGTTACGGTTGGACCTAGGGTTAGGGTTATGTTGAGGGCTAGGGTTAGAGATCCGGTTATGGTTACGGTTGGACCTAGGGTTAGGGTTATGTTGAGGCCCAGGGTTAGAGTTTCGGTTAGGGTTAAGATTGGACCTAGGGTTATAGTGATGTTGAGGGCTAGGGTATTCCAGCAGTGAAAGCACACATTTCTATAAGGACTTTGAAGCAGCAAGCAAAAGACTAGTGGCTGAGTGTTCTTTCAGTGAGAAACATGCATTTCATCCTTCTGGAGTGAATTTGCATGCTGGAGTTCATATGCATTTTATACTGTGCAGAATGTAGCTACTTGCTGGGGGTTGTGTCATAGAAGCACCTTTTCTGCAGGAGGTTATTGGAACATTCATTGTTTGGCTAAGTTATTTAGGGTTGGTTTTGGAAGGTCTTTCAACCTTGGCCAAATCCCGCTTCGTACGCAAGTTTTTAATAGCGCTGTTTCCAAGTGTCCACAAAGAGCTGCTGCTTGAAACTGTCCACATGCACATCTCGTATACTGGTGTGCTCGTTTCACTACCTGGATTTTGGTTTCTTCTTCTTTCTTGAAATGACAAGTCTTCAATCAGCATGCTACACACACCTTGTAGCAGTTTCAGTTTGAAGCATGTTGGTGCTCTCAAAACGCTGTGTATCCTGTGTAGAGTGTGTCACTCTACAGCACTGAATACACAACTTAGAGCTCCTTTCAACACAGACACGCAAACACATCTTTTTGGGAAAGTCCTAACTCAGGTAAATTGGAAATGTAAGGGTTTCATCGAAAACATGAAGACAATCATGCTTTTGAACTCTGCAACCGAAAGAAATGGCTTTTTGTACATGCCATTCTGAATTTCACTGCAAAATGCCCTTCTTTTCTGGTTTGTTGAAAGTTCAAAACGCTTTAGGAGATAGAACGTGTTTGAAGAAGACTGATGCAGTGTGCGTTTTCCTGGATTTCAAGTGCTTCGGGATACATACTCCTTGTTTTTCCACAGTGTCTAAGAAACAACATGAGGCTTGCAAGACATTGAAAAAATGCATCCTAAAACTTATGCCTGCAGTGAAAACACACGTTTCTACAAAGACTTGGAAGGAGCAAGCAAAACAATAGTGGCTGAGAGTTCTTTCAGAGAGAAACACACGTATTTCATCCTTCTGTAGAGACGGTTAGGGTTACGATTGGACCTATGGTAGTGTTATGTTGAGGGATAGGGTTAGAGAGACCGGCTAGGGTTACGATTCGACCTAGGGTTAGGGTTTTGTTGAGGGCTACTTTTAGAGAGACGGTTAGGGTTACGATTGGACCTAGGGTTAGGGTTATGTTGAGGGCTAGGGTTAGAGATCAGGTTAGTATTACGATTGGACCTAGGGTTAGGGTTATGTTGAGGGCTAGGGTTACAGATCCGGTTAGGGTTACAATTGGATCTAGGGTTAGGGTTATGTTGAGGGCTAGGGTTAGAGATCTGGTTAGGGTTACAATTGGACGTAGGGTTAGGGTTATGTTGAGGGCTAGGGTTAGAGACCCGGTTAGGGTTACGGTTGGACCTAGGGTTAGGGTTATGTTGAGGGCTAGGGTTAGAGATCCGGTTAGGGTTACGATTGGACCTAGGGTTAGGGTTATGTTGAGGGCTAGGGTTAGAGATCAGGTTAGTATTACGATTGGACCTACGGTTAGGGTTATGTTGAGGGCTAAGGTTAGAGAGACGGTTACGGTTATGATTGGACCTAGGGTTAGGGTTATAATGAGGGCTAGGTTTAGAGAGACGGTTAGGGTTACGAGTGGACCTAGGGTTAGGGTTATGTTGAGGGCTAGGGTTAGAGAGAGGGTTAGTATTACGATTGGACCTAGGGTTAGGGTTATGTTGAGGGCTAGGGTTACAGATCCGGTTAGGGTTACGGTTGGACCTAGGCTTAGCTTAATGTTGAGGGCTAGGGTTAGAGAGACGGTTAGGGTTACGATTGGACGTAGGGTTAGGGTTATGTTGAGGGCTAGGGTTATAGATCCTGTTAGGGTTACGGTTGGACCTAGGGTTAGGGTTATGTTGAGGGCTAGGGTTAAAGATCCGGTTAGGGTTACGATTGGACCTAGGGTTAGGGTTATGTTGAGGGCTACTTTTAGAGAGACGGTTAGGGTTACGATTGGACCTAGGGTTAGGGTTATGTTGAGGGGTAGGGTTAGAGATCAGGTTAGTATTACGATTGGACCTAGGGTTAGGGTTATGTTGAGGGCTAGGGTTACAGATCTGATTAGGGTTACAATTGGACCTAGGGACAGGGTTATGTTGAGGGCTAGGGTTAGCGATCTGGTTAGGGTTACAATTGGACGTAGGGTTAGGGTTATGTTGAGGGCTAGGGTTAGAGATCCGGTTAGGGTTACGGTTGGACCTAGGGTTAGGGTTATGTTGAGGGCTAGGGTTAGAGATCCGGTTAGGGTTACGATTGGACCTAGGGTTAGGGTTATAATGAGGGCTAGGTTTAGAGAGACGGTTAGGGTTACGATTGGACCTAGGGTTAGGGTTATGTTGAGAGCTAGGGTTAGAGAGAGGGTTAGTATTACGATTGGATCTAGGGTTAGGGTTATGTTGAGGGCTAGGGTTACAGATCCGGTTAGGGTTACAATTGGACCTAGGGTTAGGGTTATGTTGAGGGCTAGGGTTAGAGATCTGGTTAGGGTTACAATTGGACGTAGGGTTAGGGTTATGTTGAGGGCTAGGGTTAGAGATCCGGTTAGGGTTACGGTTGGACCTAGGGTTAGGGTTATGTTGAGGGCTAGGGTTAGAGAGACGGTTAGGGTTACGATTGGACCTAGGGTTAGGGTTATAATGAGGGCTAGGTTTAGAGAGACGGTTAGGGTTACGATTGGACCTAGGGTTAGGGTTATGTTGAGGGCTAGGGTTAGAGAGAGGGTTATTATTACGATTGGACCTAGGGTTAGGGTTTTGTTGAGGGCTAGGGTTACAGATCCGGTTAGAGTTACAATTGGACCTAGGGTTAGGGTTATGTTGAGGGCTAGGGTTAGAGATCTGGTTAGGGTTACAATTGGACGTAGGGTTAGGGTTATGTTGAGGGCTAGGGTTAGAGATCCGGTTAGGGTTACGGTTGGACCTAGGCTTAGCTTAATGTTGAGGGCTAGGGTTAGAGAGACGGTTAGGGTTACGATTGGACCTAGGGTTAGGGTTATGTTGAGGGCTAGGGTTAGAGATCCTGTTAGGGTTACGGTTGGACCTAGGGTTAGGGTTATGTTGAGGGCTAGGGTTAGAGATCCGGTTAGGGTTACGGTTGGACCTAGGGTTAGGGTTATGTTGAGGGCTAGGGTTAGAGATCCGGTTAGGGTTACGGTTGGACCTAGGGTTAGGGTTATGTTGAGGGCTAGGGTTAGAGATCCGGTTAGGGTTACGATTGGACCTAGGGTTAGGGTTATAATGAGGGCTAGGTTTAGAGATACCGTTAGGGTTACGATTGGACCTAGGGTTAGGGTTATGTTGAGGGCTAGGGTTAGAGAGAGGGTTAGTATTACGATTGGACCTAGGGTTAGGGTTATGTTGAGGGCTAGGGTTACAGATCCGGTTAGGGTTACAATTGGACGTAGGGTTAGGGTTATGTTGAGGGCTAGTGTTAGAGATCCGGTTAGGGTTACGGTTGGACCTAGGGTTAGGGTTATGTTGAGGGCTAGGGTTAGAGATCCGGGTAGGGTTACGGTTGGACCTAGGGTTAGGGTTATGTTGAGGCCCAGGGTTAGAGTTTCGGTTAGGGTTAAGACTGGACCTAGGGTTAGCTTAATGTTGAGGGCTAGGGTTAGAGAGACGGTTAGGGTTACGATTGGACCTAGGGTTAGGGTTATGTTGAGGGCTAGGGTTAGAGATCCTGTTAGGGTTACGGTTGGACCTAGGGTTAGGGATATGTTGAGGGCTAGGGTTAGAGATCCGGTTAGGGTTACGGTTGGACCTAGGGTTAGGGTTATGTTGAGGGCTAGGGTTAGAGATCCGGTTAGGGTTACGGTTGGACCTAGGGTTAGGGTTATGTTGAGGCCCAGGGTTAGAGTTTCGGTTAGGGTTAAGATTGGACCTAGGGTTATAGTGATGTTGAGGGCTAGGGTATTCCAGCAGTGAAAGCACACATTTCTATAAAGACTTTGAAGCAGCAAGCAAAAGCCTAGTGGCTGAGTGTTCTTTCAGTGAGAAACATGCATTTCATCCTTCTGGAGTGAATTTGCATGCTGGAGTTCATATGCATTTTATACTGTGCAGAATGTAGCTACTTGCTGGGGGTTGTGTCATAGAAGCACCTTTTCTGCAGGAGGTTATTGGAACATTCATTGTTTGGCTAAGTTATTTAGGGTTGGTTTTGGAAGGTCTTTCAACCTTGGCCAAATCCCGCTTCGTACGCAAGATTTTAATAGCGCTGTTTCCAAGTGTCCACAAAGAGCTGCTGCTTGAAACTGTCCACATGCACATCTCGTATACTGGTGTGCTCGTTTCACTACCTGGATTTTGGTTTCTTCTTCTTTCTTGAAATGACAAGTCTTCATTCAGCATGCTACACACACCTTGTAGCAGTTTCAGTTTGAAGCATGTTGGTGCTCTCAAAACGCTGTGTATCCTGTGTAGAGTGTGTCACTCTACAGCACTGAATACACAACTTAGAGCTCCTTTCAACACAGACACGCAAACACATCTTTTTGGGAAAGTCATAACTCAGGTAAATTGGAAATGTAAGGGTTTCATCGAAAACATGAAGACAATCATGCTTTTGAACTCTGCAACCGAAAGAAATGGCTTTTTGTACATGCCATTCTGAATTTCACTGCAAAATGCCCTTCTTTTCTGGTTTGTTGAAAGTTCAAAACGCTTTAGGAGATAGAACGTGTTTGAAGAAGACTGATGCAGTGTGCGTTTTCCTGGATTTCAAGTGCTTCGGGATACATACTCCTTGTTTTTCCACAGTGTCTAAGAAACAACATGAGGCTTGCAAGACATTGAAAAAATGCATCCTAAAACTTATGCCTGCAGTGAAAACACACGTTTCTACAAAGACTTGGAAGGAGCAAGCAAAACAATAGTGGTTGAGAGTTCTTTCAGAGAGATACACACGTATTTCATCCTTCTGTAGAGACGGTTAGGGTTACGATTGGACCTAGGGTACGGTTATGTTGAGGGACAGGGTTAGAGAGACGGTTAGGGTTACGATTCGACCTAGGGTTAGGGTTTTGTTGAGGGCTAGGTTTAGAGAGACGGTTAGGGTTACGATTGGACCTAGGGTTAGGGTTATGTTGAGGGCTAGGGTTAGAGATCAGGTTAGTATTACGATTGGACCTAGGGTTAGGGTTATGTTGAGGGCTAGGGCTAGAGAGACGGTTAGGGTTACGATTCGACCTAGGGTTAGGGTTATATTGAGGGCTAGGTTTAGAGAGACGGTTAGGGTTACGATTTGACCTAGGGTTAGGGTTATGTTGAGGGCTAGGGTTAGAGAGAGGGTTAGTATTACGATTGGACCTAGGGTTAGGGTTATGTTGAGGGCTAGGGTTACAGATCCGGTTAGGGTTACAATTGGACCTAGGGTTAGGGTTATGTTGAGGGCTAGGGTTAGAGATCTGGGTAGGGTTACAATTGGACGTAGGGTTAGGGTTATGTTGAGGGCTAGGGTTAGAGATCCGGTTAGGGTTACGGTTGGACCTAGGGTTAGGGTTATTTTGAGGGCTAGGGTTAGAGATCCGGGTAGGGTTACGGTTGGACCTAGGGTTAGGGTTATGTTGAGGCCCAGGGTTAGAGTTTCGGTTAGTTTTAAGACTGGACCTAGGGTTAGCTTAATGTTGAGGGCTAGGGTTAGAGAGACGGTTAGGGTTACGATTGGACCTAGGGTTAGGGTTATGTTGAGGGCTAGGGTTAGAGATCCTGTTAGGGTTACGATTGGACCTAGGGTTAGGGTTATGTTGAGGCCCAGGGTTAGAGTTTCGGTTAGGGTTAAGATTGGACCTAGGGTTATAGTGATGTTGAGGGCTAGGGTATTCCAGCAGTGAAAGCACACATTTCTATAAAGACTTTGAAGCAGCAAGCAAAAGCCTAGTGGTTGAGTGTTCTTTCAGAGAGAAACATGCATTTCATCCTTCTGGAGTGAATTTGCATGCTGGAGTTCATATGCATTTTATACTGTGCAGAATGTAGCTACTTGCTGGGGGTTGTGTCATAGAAGCACCTTTTCTGCAGGAGGTTATTGGAACATTCATTGTTTGGCTAACTTATTTAGGGTTGGTTTTGGAAGGTCTTTCAACCTTGGCCAAATCCCGCTTCGTACGCAAGTTTTTAATAGCGCTGTTTCCAAGTGTCCACAAAGAGCTGCTGCTTGAAACTGTCCACATGCACATCTCGTATACTGGTGTGCTCGTTTCACTACCTGGATTTTGGTTTCCTCTTCTTTCTTTGAAATGACAAGTCTTCATTCAGCATGCTACACACACCTTGTGGCAGTTTCAGTTTGAAGCATGTTGGTGCTCTCAAAACGCTGTGTATCCTGTGTAGAGTGTGTCACTCTACAGCACTGAATACACAACTTAGAGCTCCTTTCAACACAGACACGCAAACACATCTTTTTGGGAAAGTCCTAACTCAGGTAAATTGGAAATGTAAGGGTTTCATCGAAAACATGAAGACAATCATGCTTTTGAACTCTGCAACCGAAAGAAATGGCTTTTTGTACATGCCATTCTGAATTTCACTGCAAAATGCCCTTCTTTTCTGTTTTGTTGAAAGTTCAAAACGCTTTAGGAGATAGAACGTGTTTGAAGAAGACTGATGCAGTGTGCGTGTTCCTGGATTTCAAGTGCTTCGGGATACATACTCCTTGTTTTTCCACATTGTCTAAGAAACAACATGAGGCTTGCAAGACATTGAAAAAATGCATCCTAAAACTTATGCCTGCAGTGAAAACACACGTTTCTACAAAGACTTGGAAGGAGCAAGCAAAAGAATAGTGGCTGAGAGTTCTTTCAGAGAGAAACACACGTATTTCATCCTTCTGTAGAGACGGTTAGGGTTACGATTGGACCTAGGGTAGTGTTATGTTGAGGGATAGGGTTAGAGAGACCGGTTAGGGTAACAATTCGACCTAGGGTTAGGGTTATGTTGAGGGCTACGGTTAGAGATCAGGTTAGTATTACGGTTGTACCTAGGGTTAGGGTTATGTTGAGGGCTTAAGTTACAGATCCGATTAGGGTTACAATTGGACCTAGGGTTAGGGTTATGTTGAGGGCTAGAGTTAGAGATCCGGTTAGGGTTACGGTTGGACCTAGTGTTAGGGTTATGTTGAGGGCTAGGGTTAGAGATCCGGTTAGCGTTACGATTGGACCTAGGGTTAGGGTTATAATGAGGGCTAGGTTTAGAGAGACGGTTAGGGTTACGATTGGACCTAGGGTTAGGGTTATGTTGAGGTCTAGGGTTAGAGAGAGGGTTAGTATTACGATTGGACCTAGGGTTAGGGTTATGTTGAGGGCTAGGGTTACAGATCCGGTTAGGGTTACAATTGGACCTAGGGTTAGGGTTATGTTGAGGGCTAGGGTTAGAGATCTGGTTAGGGTTACAATTGGACGTAGGGTTAGGGTTATGTTGAGGGCTAGGGTTAGAGATCCTGTTAGGGTTACGGTTGGACCTAGGGTTAGGGTTATGTTGAGGGCTAGGGTTAGAGATCCGGGTAGGGTTACGGTTGGACCTAGGGTTAGGGTTATGTTGAGGCCCAGGGTTAGAGTTTCGGTTAGGGTTAAGACTGGACCTAGGGTTAGCTTAATGTTGAGGGCTAGGGTAAGAGAGACGGTTAGGGTTACGATTGGACCTAGGGTTAGGGTTATGTTGAGGGCTAGGGTTAGAGATCCTGTTAGGGTTACGGTTGGACCTAGGGTTAGGGATATGTTGAGGGCTAGGGTTACAGATCCGGTTAGGGTTACGGTTGGACCTAGGGTTAGGGTTATGTTGAGGGCTAGGGTTAGAGATCCGGTTAGGGTTACGGTTGGACCTAGGGTTAGGGTTATGTTGAGGCCCAGGGTTAGAGTTTCGGTTAGGGTTAAGATTGGACCTAGGGTTATAGTGATGTTGAGGGCTAGGGTATTCCAGCAGTGAAAGCACACATTTCTATAAAGACTTTGAAGCAGCAAGCAAAAGCCTAGTGGCTGAGTGTTCTTTCAGTGAGAAACATGCATTTCATCCTTCTGGAGTGAATTTGCATGCTGGAGTTCATATGCATTTTATACTGTGCAGAATGTAGCTACTTGCTGGGGGTTGTGTCATAGAATCACCTTTTCTGCAGGAGGTTATTGGAACATTCATTGTTTGGCTAAGTTATTTAGGGTTGGTTTTGGAAGGTCTTTCAACCTTGGCCAAATCCCGCTTCGTACGCAAGTTTTTAATAGCGCTGTTTCCAAGTGTCCACAAAGAGCTGCTGCTTGAAACTGTCCACATGCACATCTCGTATACTGGTGTGCTCGTTTCACTACCTGGATTTTGGTTTCTTCTTCTTTCTTGAAATGACAAGTCTTCATTCAGCATGCTACACACACCTTGTAGCAGTTTCAGTTTGAAGCATGTTGGTGCTCTCAAAACGCTGTGTATCCTGTGTAGAGTGTGTCACTCTACAGCACTGAATACACAACTTAGAGCTCCTTTCAACACAGACACGCAAACACATCTTTTTGGGAAAGTCCTAACTCAGGTAAATTGGAAATGTAAGGGTTTCATCGAAAACATGAAGACAATCATGCTTTTGAACTCTGCAACCGAAAGAAATGGCTTTTTGTACATGCCATTCTGAATTTCACTGCAAAATGCCCTTCTTTTCTGGTTTGTTGAAAGTTCAAAACGCTTTAGGAGATAGAACGTGTTTGAAGAAGACTGATGCAGTGTGCGTTTTCCTGGATTTCAAGTGCTTCGGGATACATACTCCTTGTTTTTCCACATTGTCTAAGAAACAACATGAGGCTTACAAGACATTGAAAAAATGCATCCTAAAACTTATGCCTGCAGTGAAAACACACGTTTCTACAAAGACTTCGAAGGAGCAAGCAAAACAATAGTGGTTGAGAGTTCTTTCAGAGAGATACACACGTATTTCATCCTTCTGTAGAGACGGTTAGGGTTACGATTGGACCTAGGGTAGGGTTATGTTGAGGGACAGGGTTAGAGAGACGGTTAGGGTTACGATTCGACCTAGGGTTAGGGTTTTGTTGAGGGCTAGGTTTAGAGAGACGGTTAGGGTTACGATTGGACCTAGGGTTAGGGTTATGTTGAGGGCTAGGGTTAGAGATCAGGTTAGTATTACGATTGGACCTAGGGTTAGGGTTATGTTGAGGGCTAGGGCTAGAGAGACGGTTAGGGTTACGATTCGACCTAGGGTTAGGGTTATAATGAGGGCTAGGTTTAGAGAGACGGGTAGGGTTACGATTCGACCTAGGGTTAAGGTTTTGTTGAGGGCTAGGTTTAGAGAGACGGTTAGGGTTACGATTGGACCTAGGGTTAGGGTTATGTTGAGGGCTAGGGTTAGAGATCAGGTTAGTATTACGATTGGACCTAGGGTTAGGGTTATGTTGAGGGCTAGGGCTAGAGAGACGGTTAGGGTTACGATTCGACCTAGGGTTAGGGTTATAATGAGGGCTAGGTTTAGAGAGACGGATAGGGTTACGATTTGACCTAGGGTTAGGGTTATGTTGAGGGCTAGGGTTAGAGAGAGGGTTAGTATTACGATTGGACCTAGGGATAGGGTTATGTTGAGGGCTAGGGTTACAGATCCGGTTAGGGTTACAATTGGACCTAGGGTTAGGGTTATGTTGAGGGCTAGGGTTAGAGATCTGGGTAGGGTTACAATTGGACGTAGGGTTAGGGTTATGTTGAGGGCTAGGGTTAGAGATCCGGTTAGGGTTACGGTTGGACCTAGGGTTAGGGTTATGTTGAGAGCTAGGGTTAGAGATCCGGGTAGGGTTACGGTTGGACCTAGGGTTAGGTTTATGTTGAGGCCCAGGGTTAGAGTTTCGGTTAGGGTTAAGACTGGACCTAGGGTTAGCTTAATGTTGAGGGCTAGGGTTAGAGAGACGGTTAGGGTTACGATTGGACCTAGGGTTAGGGTTATGTTGAGGGCTAGGGTTAGAGATCCTGTTAGGGTTACGATTGGACCTAGGGTTAGGGTTATGTTGAGGCCCAGGGTTAGAGTTTCGGTTAGGGTTAAGATTGGACCTAGGGTGATAGTGATATTGAGGGCTAGGGTATTCCAGCAGTGAAAGCACACATTTCTATAAAGACTTTGAAGCAGCAAGCAAAAGCCTAGTGGTTGAGTGTTATTTCAGAGAGAAACATGCATTTCATCCTTCTGGAGTGAATTTGCATGCTGGAGTTCATATGCATTTTATACTGTGCAGAATGTAGCTACTTGCTGGGGGTTGTGTCATAGAAGCACCTTTTCTGCAGGAGGTTATTGGAACATTCATTGTTTGGCTAACTTATTTAGGGTTGGTTTTGGAAGGTCTTTCAACCTTGGCCAAATCCCGCTTCGTACGCAAGTTTTTAATAGCGCTGTTTCCAAGTGTCCACAAAGAGCTGCTGCTTGAAACTGTCCACATGCACATCTCGTATACTGGTGTGCTCGTTTCACTACCTGGATTTTGGTTTCCTCTTCTTTCTTTGAAATGACAAGTCTTCATTCAGCATGCTACACACACCTTGTGGCAGTTTCAGTTTGAAGCATGTTGGTGCTCTCAAAACGCTGTGTATCCTGTGTAGAGTGTGTCACTCTACAGCACTGAATACACAACTTAGAGCTCCTTTCAACACAGACACGCAAACACACCTTTTTGGGAAAGTCCTAACTCAGGTAAGTTGGAAATGTAAGGGTTTCATCGAAAACATGAAGACAATCATGCTTTTGAACTCTGCAACCGAAAGAAATGGCTTTTTGTACATGCCATTCTGAATTTCACTGCAAAATGCCCTTCTTTTCTGGTTTGTTGAAAGTTCAAAACGCTTTAGGAGATAGAACGTGTTTGAAGAAGACTGATGCAGTGTGCGTGTTCCTGGATTTCAAGTGCTTCGGGATACATACTCCTTGTTTTTCCACATTGTCTAAGAAACAACATGAGGCTTGCAAGACATTGAAAAAATGCATCCTAAAACTTATGCCTGCAGTGAAAACACACGTTTCTACAAAGACTTGGAAGGAGCAAGCAAAACAACAGTGGTTGAGAGTTCTTTCAGAGAGAAACACACGTATTTCATCCTTCTGTAGAGACGGTTAGGGTTACGATTGGACCTAGGGTAGTGTTATGTTGAGGGATAGGGTTAGAGAGACTGGTTAGGGTTACGATTCGACCTAGGGTTAGGGTTTTGTTGAGGGCTACTTTTAGAGAGACGGTTAGGGTTACGATTGGACCTAGGGTTAGGGTTATGTTGAGGGCTAGGGTTAGAGATCAGGTTAGTATTACGATTGGACCTAGGGTTAGGGTTATGTTGAGGGCTAGGGTTACAGATCCGATTAGGGTTACAATTGGACCTATGGTTAGGGTTATGTTGAGGGCTAGGGTTAGAGATCTGGTTAGGGTTACAATTGGACGTAGGGTTAGGGTTATGTTGAGGGCTAGGGTTAGAGATCCGGTTAGGGTTACGGTTCGACCTAGGGTTAGGGTTATGTTGAGGGCTAGGGTTAGAGATCCGGTTAGGGTTACGGTTGGACCTAGGGTTAGGGTTATGTTGAGGCCCAGGGTTAGAGTTTCGGTTAGGGTTAAGATTGGACCTAGGGTTATAGTGATGTTGAGGGCTAGGGTATTCCAGCAGTGAAAGCACACATTTCTATAAAGACTTTGAAGCAGCAAGCAAAAGCCTAGTGGTTGAGTGTTCTTTCAGAGAGAAACATGCATTTCATCCTTCTGGAGTGAATTTGCATGCTGGAGTTCATATGCATTTTATACTGTGCAGAATGTAGCTACTTGCTGGGGGTTGTGTCATAGAAGCACCTTTTCTGCAGGAGGTTATTGGAACATTCATTGTTTGGCTAACTTATTTAGGGTTGGTTTTGGAAGGTCTTTCAACCTTGGCCAAATCCCGCTTCGTACGCAAGTTTTTAATAGCGCTGTTTCCAAGTGTCCACAAAGAGCTGCTGCTTGAAACTGTCCACATGCACATCTCGTATACTGGTGTGCTCGTTTCACTACCTGGATTTTGGTTTCCTCTTCTTTCTTTGAAATGACAAGTCTTCATTCAGCATGCTACACACACCTTGTAGCAGTTTCAGTTTGAAGCATGTTGGTGCTCTCAAAACGCTGTGTATCCTGTGTAGAGTGTGTCACTCTACAGCACTGAATACACAACTTAGAGCTCCTTTCAACACAGACACGCAAACACATCTTTTTGGGAAAGTCCTAACTCAGGTAAATTGGAAATGTAAGGGTTTCATCGAAAACATGAAGACAATCATGCTTTTGAACTCTGCAACCGAAAGAAATGGCTTTTTGTACATGCGATTCTGAATTTCCCTGCAAAATGCCCTTCTTTTCTGTTTTGTTGAAAGTTCAAAACGCTTTAGGAGATAGAACGTGTTTGAAGAAGACTGATGCAGTGTGCGTGTTCCTGGATTTCAAGTGCTTCGGGATACATACTCCTTGTTTTTCCACATTGTCTAAGAAACAACATGAGGCTTGCAAGACATTGAAAAAATGCATCCTAAAACTTATGCCTGCAGTGAAAACACACGTTTCTACAAAGACTTGGAAGGAGCAAGCAAAACAATAGAGGCTGAGAGTTCTTTCAGAGAGAAACACACGTATTTAATCCTTCTGTAGAGACGGTTAGGGTTACGATTGGACCTAGGGTAGGGTTATGGTGAGTGATAGGGTTAGAGAGACCAGTTAGGGTTACGATTCGACCTAGGGTTAGGGTTTTGTTGAGGGCTACTTTTAGAGAGACGGTTAGGGTTACGATTGGACCTAGGGTTAGGGTTATGTTGAGGGCTAGGGTTAGAGATCAGGTTAGTATTACGATTGGACCTAGGGTTAGGGTTATGTTGAGGGCTAGGGTTAGAGATCCGGTTAGGGTTACGGTTGGACCTAGGGTTAGGGTTATGTTGAGGGCTAGGGTTAGAGATCCGGTTAGGGTTACGATTGGACCTAGGGTTAGGGTTATGTTGAGGGCTAAGGTTAGAGATCAGGTTAGTATTACGATTGGACCTAGGGTTAGGGTTATGTTGAGGGCTAAGGTTAGAGAGACGGTTACGGTTATGATTGGACCTAGGGTTAGGGTTATAATGAGGGCTAGGTTTAGAGAGACGGTTAGGGTTACGAGTGGACCTAGGGTTAGGGTTATGTTGAGGGCTAGGGTTAGAGAGAGGGTTAGTATTACAATTGGACCTAGGGTTAGGGTTATGTTGAGGGCTAGGGTTAGAGATCCGGTTAGGGTTACGGTTGGACCTAGGGTTAGGGTTATGTTGAGGGCTAGGGTTAGAGATCCGGTTAGGGTTACGATTGGACCTAGGGTTAGGGTTATGTTGAGGGCTAAGGTTAGAGAGACGGTTACGGTTATGATTGGACCTAGGGTTAGGGTTATAATGAGGGCTAGGTTTAGAGAGACGGTTAGAGTTACAATTGGACCTAGGGTTAGGGTTATGTTGAGGGCTAGGGTTAGAGATCCGGTTAGGGTTACGGTTGGACCTAGAGTTAGGGATATGTTGAGGGCTAGGGTTAGAGATCCGGTTAGGGTTACGGTTGGACCTAGGGTTAGGGTTATGTTGAGGGCTAGGGTTAGAGATCCGGTTAGGGTTACGGTTGGACATAGGGTTACGGTTATGTTGACGCCCAGGGTTAGAGTTTCGGTTAGGGTTAAGACTGGACCTAGGGTTAGCTTAATGTTAGCTTAGGTTTAGAGAGACGGTTAGGGTTACGATTCCACCTAGGGTTAGGGTTTTGTTGAGGGCTACTTTTAGAGAGACGGTTAGGGTTACGATTGGACCTAGGGTTAGGGTTATGTTGAGGGCTAGGGTTAGAGATCAGGTTAGTATTACGATTGGACCTAGGGTTAGGGTTATGTTGAGGGCTAGGGTTACAGATCCGCTTAGGGTTACAATTGGACCTAGGGTTAGGGTTATGTTGAGGGCTAGGGTTAGAGATCTGGTTAGGGTTACAATTGGACGTAGGGTTAGGGTTATGTTGAGGGCTAGGGTTAGAGATCCGGTTAGGGTTACGGTTGGACCTAGGGTTAGGGTTATGTTGAGGGCTAGGGTTAGAGATCCGGTTAGGGTTACGATTGGACCTAGGGTTAGGGTTATAATGAGGGCTAGGTTTAGAGAGACGATTAGGGTTACGATTGGACCTAGGGTTAGGGTTATGTTGAGGGCTAGGGTTAGAGATCCTGTTAGGGTTACGGTTGGACCTAGGGTTAGGGTTATGTTGAGGCCCAGGGTTAGAGTTTCGGTTAGGGTTAAGATTGGACCTAGGGGTATAGTGATGTTGAGGGTAGGGTATTCCAGCAGTGAAAGCACACATTTCTATAAAGACCTTGAAGCAGCAAGCAAAAGCCTAGTGGTTGAGTGTTCTTTCAGAGAGAAACATGCATTTCATCCTTCTGGAGTGAATTTGCATCCTGGAGTTCATATGCATTTTATACTGTGCAGAATGTAGCTACTTGCTGGGGGTTGTGTCATAGAATCACCTTTTCTGCAGGAGGTTATTGGAACATTCATTGTTTGGCTAAGTTATTTAGGGTTGGTTTTGGAAGGTCTTTCAACCTTGGCCAAATCCCGCTTCGTACGCAAGTTTTTAATAGCTCTGTTTCCAAGTGTCCACAAAGAGCTGCTGCTTGAAACTGTCCACATGCACATCTCGTATACTGGTGTGCTCGTTTCACTACCTGGATTTTGGTTTCTTCTTCTTTCTTGAAATGACAAGTCTTCATTCAGCATGCTACACACACCTTGTAGCAGTTTCAGTTTGAAGCATGTTGGTGCTCTCAAAACGCTGTGTATCCTGTGTAGAGTGTGTCACTCTACAGCACTGAATACACAACTTAGAGCTCCTTTCAACACAGACACGCAAACACATCTTTTTGGGAAAGTCCTAACTCAGGTAAATTGGAAATGTAAGGGTTTCATCGAAAACATGAAGACAATCATGCTTTTGAACTCTGCAACCGAAAGAAATGGCTTTTTGTACATGCCATTCTGAATTTCACTGCAAAATGCCCTTCTTTTCTGGTTTGTTGAAAGTTCAAAACGCTTTAGGAGATAGAACGTGTTTGAAGAAGACTGATGCAGTGTGCGTTTTCCTGGATTTCAAGTGCTTCGGGATACATACTCCTTGTTTTTCCACATTGTCTAAGAAACAACATGAGGCTTACAAGACATTGAAAAAATGCATCCTAAAACTTATGCCTGCAGTGAAAACACACGTTTCTACAAAGACTTCGAAGGAGCAAGCAAAACAATAGTGGTTGAGAGTTCTTTCAGAGAGATACACACGTATTTCATCCTTCTGTAGAGACGGTTAGGGTTACGATTGGACCTAGGGTAGGGTTATGTTGAGGGACAGGGTTAGAGAGACGGTTAGGGTTACGATTCGACCTAGGGTTAGGGTTTTGTTGAGGGCTAGGTTTAGAGAGACGGTTAGGGTTACGATTGGACCTAGGGTTAGGGTTATGTTGAGGGCTAGGGTTAGAGAGAGGGTTAGTATTACGATTGGACCTAGGGTTAGGGTTATGTTGAGGGCTAGGGCTAGAGAGACGGTTAGGGTTACGATTCGACCTAGGGTTAGGGTTATAATGAGGGCTAGGTTTAGAGAGACGGATAGGGTTACGATTTGACCTAGGGTTAGGGTTATGTTGAGGGCTAGGGTTAGAGAGAGGGTTAGTATTACGATTGGACCTAGGGATAGGGTTATGTTGAGGGCTAGGGTTACAGATCCGGTTAGGGTTACAATTGGACCTAGGGTTAGGGTTATGTTGAGGGCTAGGGTTAGAGATCTGGGTAGGGTTACAATTGGACGTAGGGTTAGGGTTATGTTGAGGGCTAGGGTTAGAGATCCGGTTAGGGTTACGGTTGGACCTAGGGTTAGGGTTATGTTGAGAGCTAGGGTTAGAGATCCGGGTAGGGTTACGGTTGGACCTAGGGTTAGGTTTATGTTGAGGCCCAGGGTTAGAGTTTCGGTTAGGGTTAAGACTGGACCTAGGGTTAGCTTAATGTTGAGGGCTAGGGTTAGAGAGACGGTTAGGGTTACGATTGGACCTAGGGTTAGGGTTATGTTGAGGGCTAGGGTTAGAGATCCTGTTAGGGTTACGATTGGACCTAGGGTTAGGGTTATGTTGAGGCCCAGGGTTAGAGTTTCGGTTAGGGTTAAGATTGGACCTAGGGTGATAGTGATATTGAGGGCTAGGGTATTCCAGCAGTGAAAGCACACATTTCTATAAAGACTTTGAAGCAGCAAGCAAAAGCCTAGTGGTTGAGTGTTATTTCAGAGAGAAACATGCATTTCATCCTTCTGGAGTGAATTTGCATGCTGGAGTTCATATGCATTTTATACTGTGCAGAATGTAGCTACTTGCTGGGGGTTGTGTCATAGAAGCACCTTTTCTGCAGGAGGTTATTGGAACATTCATTGTTTGGCTAACTTATTTAGGGTTGGTTTTGGAAGGTCTTTCAACCTTGGCCAAATCCCGCTTCGTACGCAAGTTTTTAATAGCGCTGTTTCCAAGTGTCCACAAAGAGCTGCTGCTTGAAACTGTCCACATGCACATCTCGTATACTGGTGTGCTCGTTTCACTACCTGGATTTTGGTTTCCTCTTCTTTCTTTGAAATGACAAGTCTTCATTCAGCATGCTACACACACCTTGTGGCAGTTTCAGTTTGAAGCATGTTGGTGCTCTCAAAACGCTGTGTATCCTGTGTAGAGTGTGTCACTCTACAGCACTGAATACACAACTTAGAGCTCCTTTCAACACAGACACGCAAACACACCTTTTTGGGAAAGTCCTAACTCAGGTAAGTTGGAAATGTAAGGGTTTCATCGAAAACATGAAGACAATCATGCTTTTGAACTCTGCAACCGAAAGAAATGGCTTTTTGTACATGCCATTCTGAATTTCACTGCAAAATGCCCTTCTTTTCTGGTTTGTTGAAAGTTCAAAACGCTTTAGGAGATAGAACGTGTTTGAAGAAGACTGATGCAGTGTGCGTGTTCCTGGATTTCAAGTGCTTCGGGATACATACTCCTTGTTTTTCCACATTGTCTAAGAAACAACATGAGGCTTGCAAGACATTGAAAAAATGCATCCTAAAACTTATGCCTGCAGTGAAAACACACGTTTCTACAAAGACTTGGAAGGAGCAAGCAAAACAACAGTGGTTGAGAGTTCTTTCAGAGAGAAACACACGTATTTCATCCTTCTGTAGAGACGGTTAGGGTTACGATTGGACCTAGGGTAGTGTTATGTTGAGGGATAGGGTTAGAGACACTGGTTAGGGTTACGATTCGACCTAGGGTTAGGGTTTTGTTGAGGGCTACTTTTAGAGAGACGGTTAGGGTTACGATTGGACCTAGGGTTAGGGTTATGTTGAGGGCTAGGGTTAGAGATCAGGTTAGTATTACGATTGGACCTAGGGTTAGGGTTATGTTGAGGGCTAGGGTTACAGATCCGATTAGGGTTACAATTGGACCTATGGTTAGGGTTATGTTGAGGGCTAGGGTTAGAGATCTGGTTAGGGTTACAATTGGACGTAGGGTTAGGGTTATGTTGAGGGCTAGGGTTAGAGATCCGGTTAGGGTTACGGTTCGACCTAGGGTTAGGGTTATGTTGAGGGCTAGGGTTAGAGATCCGGTTAGGGTTACGGTTGGACCTAGGGTTAGGGTTATGTTGAGGCCCAGGGTTAGAGTTTCGGTTAGGGTTAAGATTGGACCTAGGGTTATAGTGATGTTGAGGGCTAGGGTATTCCAGCAGTGAAAGCACACATTTCTATAAAGACTTTGAAGCAGCAAGCAAAAGCCTAGTGGTTGAGTGTTCTTTCAGAGAGAAACATGCATTTCATCCTTCTGGAGTGAATTTGCATGCTGGAGTTCATATGCATTTTATACTGTGCAGAATGTAGCTACTTGCTGGGGGTTGTGTCATAGAAGCACCTTTTCTGCAGGAGGTTATTGGAACATTCATTGTTTGGCTAACTTATTTAGGGTTGGTTTTGGAAGGTCTTTCAACCTTGGCCAAATCCCGCTTCGTACGCAAGTTTTTAATAGCGCTGTTTCCAAGTGTCCACAAAGAGCTGCTGCTTGAAACTGTCCACATGCACATCTCGTATACTGGTGTGCTCGTTTCACTACCTGGATTTTGGTTTCCTCTTCTTTCTTTGAAATGACAAGTCTTCATTCAGCATGCTACACACACCTTGTAGCAGTTTCAGTTTGAAGCATGTTGGTGCTCTCAAAACGCTGTGTATCCTGTGTAGAGTGTGTCACTCTACAGCACTGAATACACAACTTAGAGCTCCTTTCAACACAGACACGCAAACACATCTTTTTGGGAAAGTCCTAACTCAGGTAAATTGGAAATGTAAGGGTTTCATCGAAAACATGAAGACAATCATGCTTTTGAACTCTGCAACCGAAAGAAATGGCTTTTTGTACATGCCATTCTGAATTTCCCTGCAAAATGCCCTTCTTTTCTGTTTTGTTGAAAGTTCAAAACGCTTTAGGAGATAGAACGTGTTTGAAGAAGACTGATGCAGTGTGCGTGTTCCTGGATTTCAAGTGCTTCGGGATACATACTCCTTGTTTTTCCACATTGTCTAAGAAACAACATGAGGCTTGCAAGACATTGAAAAAATGCATCCTAAAACTTATGCCTGCAGTGAAAACACACGTTTCTACAAAGACTTGGAAGGAGCAAGCAAAACAATAGTGGCTGAGAGTTCTTTCAGAGAGAAACACACGTATTTAATCCTTCTGTAGAGACGGTTAGGGTTACGATTGGACCTAGGGTAGGGTTATGGTGAGTGATAGGGTTAGAGAGACCAGTTAGGGTTACGATTCGACCTAGGGTTAGGGTTTTGTTGAGGGCTACTTTTAGAGAGACGGTTAGGGTTACGATTGGACCTAGGGTTAGGGTTATGTTGAGGGCTAGGGTTAGAGATCAGGTTAGTATTACGATTGGACCTAGGGTTAGGGTTATGTTGAGGGCTAGGGTTAGAGATCCGGTTAGGGTTACGGTTGGACCTAGGGTTAGGGTTATGTTGAGGGCTAGGGTTAGAGATCCGGTTAGGGTTACGATTGGACCTAGGGTTAGGGTTATGTTGAGGGCTAAGGTTAGAGATCAGGTTAGTATTACGATTGGACCTAGGGTTAGGGTTATGTTGAGGGCTAAGGTTAGAGAGACGGTTACGGTTATGATTGGACCTAGGGTTAGGGTTATAATGAGGGCTAGGTTTAGAGAGACGGTTAGGGTTACGAGTGGACCTAGGGTTAGGGTTATGTTGAGGGCTAGGGTTAGAGAGAGGGTTAGTATTACAATTGGACCTAGGGTTAGGGTTATGTTGAGGGCTAGGGTTAGAGATCCGGTTAGGGTTACGGTTGGACCTAGGGTTAGGGTTATGTTGAGGGCTAGGGTTAGAGATCCGGTTAGGGTTACGATTGGACCTAGGGTTAGGGTTATGTTGAGGGCTAAGGTTAGAGAGACGGTTACGGTTATGATTGGACCTAGGGTTAGGGTTATAATGAGGGCTAGGTTTAGAGAGACGGTTAGAGTTACAATTGGACCTAGGGTTAGGGTTATGTTGAGGGCTAGGGTTAGAGATCCGGTTAGGGTTACGGTTGGACCTAGAGTTAGGGATATGTTGAGGGCTAGGGTTAGAGATCCGGTTAGGGTTACGGTTGGACCTAGGGTTAGGGTTATGTTGAGGGCTAGGGTTAGAGATCCGGTTAGGGTTACGGTTGGACATAGGGTTACGGTTATGTTGACGCCCAGGGTTAGAGTTTCGGTTAGGGTTAAGACTGGACCTAGGGTTAGCTTAATGTTAGCTTAGGTTTAGAGAGACGGTTAGGGTTACGATTCCACCTAGGGTTAGGGTTTTGTTGAGGGCTACTTTTAGAGAGACGGTTAGGGTTACGATTGGACCTAGGGTTAGGGTTATGTTGAGGGCTAGGGTTAGAGATCAGGTTAGTATTACGATTGGACCTAGGGTTAGGGTTATGTTGAGGGCTAGGGTTACAGATCCGCTTAGGGTTACAATTGGACCTAGGGTTAGGGTTATGTTGAGGGCTAGGGTTAGAGATCTGGTTAGGGTTACAATTGGACGTAGGGTTAGGGTTATGTTGAGGGCTAGGGTTAGAGATCCGGTTAGGGTTACGGTTGGACCTAGGGTTAGGGTTATGTTGAGGGCTAGGGTTAGAGATCCGGTTAGGGTTACGATTGGACCTAGGGTTAGGGTTATAATGAGGGCTAGGTTTAGAGAGACGATTAGGGTTACGATTGGACCTAGGGTTAGGGTTATGTTGAGGGCTAGGGTTAGAGATCCTGTTAGGGTTACGGTTGGACCTAGGGTTAGGGTTATGTTGAGGCCCAGGGTTAGAGTTTCGGTTAGGGTTAAGATTGGACCTAGGGGTATAGTGATGTTGAGGGTAGGGTATTCCAGCAGTGAAAGCACACATTTCTATAAAGACCTTGAAGCAGCAAGCAAAAGCCTAGTGGTTGAGTGTTCTTTCAGAGAGAAACATGCATTTCATCCTTCTGGAGTGAATTTGCATCCTGGAGTTCATATGCATTTTATACTGTGCAGAATGTAGCTACTTGCTGGGGGTTGTGTCATAGAATCACCTTTTCTGCAGGAGGTTATTGGAACATTCATTGTTTGGCTAAGTTATTTAGGGTTGGTTTTGGAAGGTCTTTCAACCTTGGCCAAATCCCGCTTCGTACGCAAGTTTTTAATAGCGCTGTTTCCAAGTGTCCACAAAGAGCTGCTGCTTGAAACTGTCCACATGCACATCTCGTATACTGGTGTGCTCGTTTCACTACCTGGATTTTGGTTTCTTCTTCTTTCTTGAAATGACAAGTCTTCATTCAGCATGCTACACACACCTTGTAGCAGTTTCAGTTTGAAGCATGTTGGTGCTCTCAAAACGCTGTGTATCCTGTGTAGAGTGTGTCACTCTACAGCACTGAATACACAACTTAGAGCTCCTTTCAACACAGACACGCAAACACATCTTTTTGGGAAAGTCCTAACTCAGGTAAATTGGAAATGTAAGGGTTTCATCGAAACATGAAGACAATCATGCTTTTGAACTCTGCAACCGAAAGAAATGGCTTTTTGTACATGCCATTCTGAATTTCACTGCAAAATGCCCTTCTTTTCTGGTTTGTTGAAAGTTCAAAACGCTTTAGGAGATAGAACGTGTTTGAAGAAGACTGATGCAGTGTGCGTTTTCCTGGATTTCAAGTGCTTCGGGATACATACTCCTTGTTTTTCCACATTGTCTAAGAAACAACATGAGGCTTACAAGACATTGAAAAAATGCATCCTAAAACTTATGCCTGCAGTGAAAACACACGTTTCTACAAAGACTTCGAAGGAGCAAGCAAAACAATAGTGGTTGAGAGTTCTTTCAGAGAGATACACACGTATTTCATCCTTCTGTAGAGACGGTTAGGGTTACGATTGGACCTAGGGTAGGGTTATGTTGAGGGACAGGGTTAGAGAGACGGTTAGGGTTACGATTCGACCTAGGGTTAGGGTTTTGTTGAGGGCTAGGTTTAGAGAGACGGTTAGGGTTACGATTGGACCTAGGGTTAGGGTTATGTTGAGGGCTAGGGTTAGAGAGAGGGTTAGTATTACGATTGGACCTAGGGTTAGGGTTATGTTGAGGGCTAGGGCTAGAGAGACGGTTAGGGTTACGATTCGACCTAGGGTTAGGGTTATAATGAGGGCTAGGTTTAGAGAGACGGGTAGGGTTACGATTCGACCTAGGGTTAAGGTTTTGTTGAGGGCTAGGTTTAGAGAGACGGTTAGGGTTACGATTGGACCTAGGGTTAGGGTTATGTTGAGGGCTAGGGTTAGAGATCAGGTTAGTATTACGATTGGACCTAGGGTTAGGGTTATGTTGAGGGCTAGGGCTAGAGAGACGGTTAGGGTTACGATTCGACCTAGGGTTAGGGTTATAATGAGGGCTAGGTTTAGAGAGACGGATAGGGTTACGATTTGACCTAGGGTTAGGGTTATGTTGAGGGCTAGGGTTAGAGAGAGGGTTAGTATTACGATTGGACCTAGGGATAGGGTTATGTTGAGGGCTAGGGTTACAGATCCGGTTAGGGTTACAATTGGACCTAGGGTTAGGGTTATGTTGAGGGCTAGGGTTAGAGATCTGGGTAGGGTTACAATTGGACGTAGGGTTAGGGTTATGTTGAGGGCTAGGGTTAGAGATCCGGTTAGGGTTACGGTTGGACCTAGGGTTAGGGTTATGTTGAGAGCTAGGGTTAGAGATCCGGGTAGGGTTACGGTTGGACCTAGGGTTAGGTTTATGTTGAGGCCCAGGGTTAGAGTTTCGGTTAGGGTTAAGACTGGACCTAGGGTTAGCTTAATGTTGAGGGCTAGGGTTAGAGAGACGGTTAGGGTTACGATTGGACCTAGGGTTAGGGTTATGTTGAGGGCTAGGGTTAGAGATCCTGTTAGGGTTACGATTGGACCTAGGGTTAGGGTTATGTTGAGGCCCAGGGTTAGAGTTTCGGTTAGGGTTAAGATTGGACCTAGGGTGATAGTGATATTGAGGGCTAGGGTATTCCAGCAGTGAAAGCACACATTTCTATAAAGACTTTGAAGCAGCAAGCAAAAGCCTAGTGGTTGAGTGTTATTTCAGAGAGAAACATGCATTTCATCCTTCTGGAGTGAATTTGCATGCTGGAGTTCATATGCATTTTATACTGTGCAGAATGTAGCTACTTGCTGGGGGTTGTGTCATAGAAGCACCTTTTCTGCAGGAGGTTATTGGAACATTCATTGTTTGGCTAACTTATTTAGGGTTGGTTTTGGAAGGTCTTTCAACCTTGGCCAAATCCCGCTTCGTACGCAAGTTTTTAATAGCGCTGTTTCCAAGTGTCCACAAAGAGATGCTGCTTGAAACTGTCCACATGCACATCTCGTATACTGGTGTGCTCGTTTCACTACCTGGATTTTGGTTTCCTCTTCTTTCTTTGAAATGACAAGTCTTCATTCAGCATGCTACACACACCTTGTGGCAGTTTCAGTTTGAAGCATGTTGGTGCTCTCAAAACGCTGTGTATCCTGTGTAGAGTGTGTCACTCTACAGCACTGAATACACAACTTAGAGCTCCTTTCAACACAGACACGCAAACACACCTTTTTGGGAATGTCCTAACTCAGGTAAGTTGGAAATGTAAGGGTTTCATCGAAAACATGAAGACAATCATGCTTTTGAACTCTGCAACCGAAAGAAATGGCTTTTTGTACATGCCATTCTGAATTTCACTGCAAAATGCCCTTCTTTTCTGGTTTGTTGAAAGTTCAAAACGCTTTAGGAGATAGAACGTGTTTGAAGAAGACTGATGCAGTGTGCGTGTTCCTGGATTTCAAGTGCTTCGGGATACATACTCCTTGTTTTTCCACATTGTCTAAGAAACAACATGAGGCTTGCAAGACATTGAAAAAATGCATCCTAAAACTTATGCCTGCAGTGAAAACACACGTTTCTACAAAGACTTGGAAGGAGCAAGCAAAACAACAGTGGTTGAGAGTTCTTTCAGAGAGAAACACACGTATTTCATCCTTCTGTAGAGACGGTTAGGGTTACGATTGGACCTAGGGTAGTGTTATGTTGAGGGATAGGGTTAGAGAGACTGGTTAGGGTTACGATTCGACCTAGGGTTAGGGTTTTGTTGAGGGCTACTTTTAGAGAGACGGTTAGGGTTACGATTGGACCTAGGGTTAGGGTTATGTTGAGGGCTAGGGTTAGAGATCAGGTTAGTATTACGATTGGACCTAGGGTTAGGGTTATGTTGAGGGCTAGGGTTACAGATCCGATTAGGGTTACAATTGGACCTATGGTTAGGGTTATGTTGAGGGCTAGGGTTAGAGATCTGGTTAGGGTTACAATTGGACGTAGGGTTAGGGTTATGTTGAGGGCTAGGGTTAGAGATCCGGTTAGGGTTACGGTTCGACCTAGGGTTAGGGTTATGTTGAGGGCTAGGGTTAGAGATCCGGTTAGGGTTACGGTTGGACCTAGGGTTAGGGTTATGTTGAGGCCCAGGGTTAGAGTTTCGGTTAGGGTTAAGATTGGACCTAGGGTTATAGTGATGTTGAGGGCTAGGGTATTCCAGCAGTGAAAGCACACATTTCTATAAAGACTTTGAAGCAGCAAGCAAAAGCCTAGTGGTTGAGTGTTCTTTCAGAGAGAAACATGCATTTCATCCTTCTGGAGTGAATTTGCATGCTGGAGTTCATATGCATTTTATACTGTGCAGAATGTAGCTACTTGCTGGGGGTTGTGTCATAGAAGCACCTTTTCTGCAGGAGGTTATTGGAACATTCATTGTTTGGCTAACTTATTTAGGGTTGGTTTTGGAAGGTCTTTCAACCTTGGCCAAATCCCGCTTCGTACGCAAGTTTTTAATAGCGCTGTTTCCAAGTGTCCACAAAGAGCTGCTGCTTGAAACTGTCCACATGCACATCTCGTATACTGGTGTGCTCGTTTCACTACCTGGATTTTGGTTTCCTCTTCTTTCTTTGAAATGACAAGTCTTCATTCAGCATGCTACACACACCTTGTAGCAGTTTCAGTTTGAAGCATGTTGGTGCTCTCAAAACGCTGTGTATCCTGTGTAGAGTGTGTCACTCTACAGCACTGAATACACAACTTAGAGCTCCTTTCAACACAGACACGCAAACACATCTTTTTGGGAAAGTCCTAACTCAGGTAAATTGGAAATGTAAGGGTTTCATCGAAAACATGAAGACAATCATGCTTTTGAACTCTGCAACCGAAAGAAATGGCTTTTTGTACATGCCATTCTGAATTTCCCTGCAAAATGCCTTTCTTTTCTGTTTTGTTGAAAGTTCAAAACGCTTTAGGAGATAGAACGTGTTTGAAGAAGACTGATGCAGTGTGCGTGTTCCTGGATTTCAAGTGCTTCGGGATACATACTCCTTGTTTTTCCACATTGTCTAAGAAACAACATGAGGCTTGCAAGACATTGAAAAAATGCATCCTAAAACTTATGCCTGCAGTGAAAACACATGTTTCTACAAAGACTTGGAAGGAGCAAGCAAAACAATAGTGGCTGAGAGTTCTTTCAGAGAGAAACACACGTATTTAATCCTTCTGTAGAGACGGTTAGGGTTACGATTGGACCTAGGGTAGGGTTATGGTGAGTGATAGGGTTATAGAGACCAGTTAGGGTTACGATTCGACCTAGGGTTAGGGTTTTGTTGAGGGCTACTTTTAGAGAGACGGTTAGGGTTACGATTGGACCTAGGGTTAGGGTTATGTTGAGGGCTAGGGTTAGAGATCAGGTTAGTATTACGATTGGACCTAGGGTTAGGGTTATGTTGAGGGCTAGGGTTAGAGATCCGGTTAGGGTTACGGTTGGACCTAGGGTTAGGGTTATGTTGAGGGCTAGGGTTAGAGATCCGGTTAGGGTTACGATTGGACCTAGGGTTAGGGTTATGTTGAGGGCTAAGGTTAGAGATCAGGTTAGTATTACGATTGGACCTAGGGTTAGGGTTATGTTGAGGGCTAAGGTTAGAGAGACGGTTACGGTTATGATTGGACCTAGGGTTAGGGTTATAATGAGGGCTAGGTTTAGAGAGACGGTTAGGGTTACGAGTGGACCTAGGGTTAGGGTTATGTTGAGGGCTAGGGTTAGAGAGAGGGTTAGTATTACAATTGGACCTAGGGTTAGGGTTATGTTGAGGGCTAGGGTTAGAGATCCGGTTAGGGTTACGGTTGGACCTAGGGTTAGGGTTATGTTGAGGGCTAGGGTTAGAGATCCGGTTAGGGTTACGATTGGACCTAGGGTTAGGGTTATGTTGAGGGCTAAGGTTAGAGAGACGGTTACGGTTATGATTGGACCTAGGGTTAGGGTTATAATGAGGGCTAGGTTTAGAGAGACGGTTAGAGTTACAATTGGACCTAGGGTTAGGGTTATGTTGAGGGCTAGGGTTAGAGATCCGGTTAGGGTTACGGTTGGACCTAGAGTTAGGGATATGTTGAGGGCTAGGGTTAGAGATCCGGTTAGGGTTACGGTTGGACCTAGGGTTAGGGTTATGTTGAGGGCTAGGGTTAGAGATCCGGTTAGGGTTACGGTTGGACATAGGGTTACGGTTATGTTGACGCCCAGGGTTAGAGTTTCGGTTAGGGTTAAGACTGGACCTAGGGTTAGCTTAATGTTAGCTTAGGTTTAGAGAGACGGTTAGGGTTACGATTCCACCTAGGGTTAGGGTTTTGTTGAGGGCTACTTTTAGAGAGACGGTTAGGGTTACGATTGGACCTAGGGTTAGGGTTATGTTGAGGGCTAGGGTTAGAGATCAGGTTAGTATTACGATTGGACCTAGGGTTAGGGTTATGTTGAGGGCTAGGGTTACAGATCCGCTTAGGGTTACAATTGGACCTAGGGTTAGGGTTATGTTGAGGGCTAGGGTTAGAGATCTGGTTAGGGTTACAATTGGACGTAGGGTTAGGGTTATGTTGAGGGCTAGGGTTAGAGATCCGGTTAGGGTTACGGTTGGACCTAGGGTTAGGGT
Source organism: Miniopterus natalensis (assembly GCF_054644295.1). Classification (NCBI taxonomy): domain Eukaryota; kingdom Metazoa; phylum Chordata; class Mammalia; order Chiroptera; family Miniopteridae; genus Miniopterus; species Miniopterus natalensis. Next base: position 2,759,627 of record NC_142084.1, on the reverse strand, counting down.
TATGTTGAGGGCTAGGGTTAGAGATCCGGTTAGGGTTACGATTGGACCTAGGGTTAGGGTTATAATGAGGGCTAGGTTTAGAGAGACGATTAGGGTTACGATTGGACCTAGGGTTAGGGTTATGTTGAGGGCTAGGGTTAGAGATCCTGTTAGGGTTACGGTTGGACCTAGGGTTAGGGTTATGTTGAGGCCCAGGGTTAGAGTTTCGGTTAGGGTTAAGATTGGACCTAGGGGTATAGTGATGTTGAGGGTAGGGTATTCCAGCAGTGAAAGCACACATTTCTATAAAGACCTTGAAGCAGCAAGCAAAAGCCTAGTGGTTGAGTGTTCTTTCAGAGAGAAACATGCATTTCATCCTTCTGGAGTGAATTTGCATCCTGGAGTTCATATGCATTTTATACTGTGCAGAATGTAGCTACTTGCTGGGGGTTGTGTCATAGAAGCACCTTTTCTGCAGGAGGTTATTGGAACATTCATTGTTTGGCTAAGTTATTTAGGGTTGGTTTTGGAAGGTCTTTCAACCTTGGCCAAATCCCGCTTCGTACGCAAGTTTTTAATAGCGCTGTTTCCAAGTGTCCACAAAGAGCTGCTGCTTGAAACTGTCCACATGCACATCTCGTCTACTGGTGGGCTCGTTTCACTACCTGGATTTTGGTTTCCTCTTCTTTCTTTGAAATGACAAGTCTTAATTCAGCATGCTACACACACCTTGTAGCAGTTTCAGTTTGAAGCATGTTGGTGCTCTCAAAACGCTGTGTATCCTGTGTAGAGTGTGTCACTCTACAGCACTGAATACACAACTTAGAGCTCCTTTCAACACAGACACGCAAACACATCTTTTTGGGAAAGTCCTAACTCAGGTAAATTGGAAATGTAAGGGTTTCATCGAAAACATGAAGACAATCATGCTTTTGAACTCTGCAACCGAAAGAAATGGCTTTTTGTACATGCCATTCTGAATTTCACTGCAAAATGCCCTTCTTTTCTGGTTTGTTGAAAGTTCAAAACGCTTTAGGAGATAGAACGTGTTTGAAGAAGACTGATGCAGTGTGCGTGTTCCTGGATTTCAAGTGCTTCGGGATACATACTCCTTGTTTTTCCACATTGTCTAAGAAACAACATGAGGCTTGCAAGACATTGAAAAAATGCATCCTAAAACGTATGCCTGCAGTGAAAACACACGTTTCTACAAAGACTTGGAAGGAGCAAGCAAAACAATAGTGGTTGAGAGTTCTTTCAGAGAGAAACACACGTATTTCATCCTTCTGTAGAGACGGTTAGGGTTACGATTGGACCTAGGGTAGGGTTATGTTGAGGGACAGGGTTAGAGAGACGGTTAGGGTTACGATTCGACCTAGGGTTAGGGTTTTGTTGAGGGCTAGGTTTGGAGAGACGGTTAGGGTTACGATTGGACCTAGGGTTAGGGTTATGTTGAGGGCTAAGGTTAGAGATCAGGTTAGTATTACGATTGGACCTAGGGTTAGGGTTATGTTGAGGGCTAGGGTTAGAGAGACGGTTAGGGTTACGATTCGACCTAGGGTTAGGGTTATAATGAGGGCTAGGTTTAAAGAGACGGTTAGTATTACGATTTGACCTAGGGTTAGGGTTATGTTGAGGGCTAGGGTTAGAGAGAGGGTTAGTATTACGATTGGACCTAGGGTTAGGGTTATGTTGAGGGCTAGGGTTACAGATCCGGTTAGGGTTACAATTGGACGTAGGGTTAGGGTTATGTTGAGGGCTAGGGTTAGAGATCTGGTTAGGGTTACAATTGGACGTAGGGTTAGGGTTATGTTGAGGGCTAGGGTTAGAGATCCGGTTAGGGTTACGGTTGGACCTAGGGTTAGGGTTATGTTGAGGGCTAGGGTTAGAGATCCGGTTAGGGTTACGGTTGAACCTAGGGTTAGGGTTATGTTGAGGCCCAGGGTTAGAGTTTCGGTTAGGGTTAAGATTGGACCTAGGGTTATAGTGATGTTGAGGGCTAGGGTATTCCAGCAGTGAAAGCACACATTTCTATAAAGACTTTGAAGCAGCAAGCAAAAGCCTAGTGGTTGAGTGTTCTTTCAGAGAGAAACATGCATTTCATCCTTCTGGAGTGAATTTGCATGCTGGAGTTCATATGCATTTTATACTGTGCAGAATGTAGCTACTTGCTGGGGGTTGTGTCATAGAAGCACCTTTTCTGCAGGAGGTTATTGGAACATTCATTGTTTGGCTAACTTATTTAGGGTTGGTTTTGGAAGGTCTTTCAACCTTGGCCAAATCCCGCTTCGTACGCAAGTTTTTAATAGCGCTGTTTCCAAGGGTCCACAAAGAGCTGCTGCTTGAAACTGTCCACATGCACATCTCGTATACTGGTGTGCTCGTTTCACTACCTGGATTTTGGTTTCCTCTTCTTTCTTTGAAATGACAAGTCTTCATTCAGCATGCTACACACACCTTGTAGCAGTTTCAGTTTGAAGCATGTTGGTGCTCTCAAAACGCTGTGTATCCTGTGTAGAGTGTGTCACTCTACAGCACTGAATACACAACTTAGAGCTCCTTTCAACACAGACACGCAAACACATCTTTTTGGGAAAGTCCTAACTCAGGTAAATTGGAAATGTAAGGGTTTCATCGAAAACATGAAGACAATCATGCTTTTGAACTCTGCAACCGAAAGAAATGGCTTTTTGTACATGCCATTCTGAATTTCACTGCAAAATGCCCTTCTTTTCTGGTTTGTTGAAAGTTCAAAACGCTTTAGGAGATAGAACGTGTTTGAAGAAGACTGATGCAGTGTGCGTGTTCCTGGATTTCAAGTGCTTCGGGATACATACTCCTTGTTTTTCCACATTGTCTAAGAAACAACATGAGGCTTGCAAGACATTGAAAAAATGCATCCTAAAACTTATGCCTGCAGTGAAAACACACGTTTCTACAAAGACTTGGAAGGAGCAAGCAAAACAATAGTGGCTGAGAGTTCTTTCAGAGAGAAACACACGTATTTCATCCTTCTGTAGAGACGGTTAGGGTTACGATTGGACCTAGGGTAGGGTTATGTTGGGGGATAGGGTTAGAGAGACCGGTTAGGGTTACGATTCGACCTAGGGTTAGGGTTTTGTTGAGGGCTACTTTTAGAGAGACGGTTAGGGTTACGATTGGACCTAGGGTTAGGGTTATGTTGAGGGCTAGGGTTAGAGATCAGGTTAGTATTACGATTGGACCTAGGGTTAGGGTTATGTTGAGGGCTAGGGTTACAGATCCGGTTAGGGTTACAATTGGACCTAGGGTTAGGGTTATGTTGAGGGCTAGGGTTAGAGATCAGGTTAGTATTACGATTGGACCTAGGGTTAGGGTTATGTTGAGGGCTAAGGTTAGAGAGACGGTTACGGTTATGATTGGACCTAGGGTTAGGGTTATAATGAGGGCTAGGTTTAGAGAGACGGTTAGGGTTACGAGTGGACCTAGGGTTAGGGTTATGTTGAGGGCTAGGGTTAGAGAGAGGGTTAGTATTACGATTGGACCTAGGGTTAGTGTTATGTTGAGGGCTAGGGTTACAGATCCGGTTAGGGTTACAATTGGACGTAGGGTTAGGGTTATGTTGAGGGCTAGGGTTAGAGATCCGGTTAGGGTTACGGTTGGACCTAGGCTTAGCTTAATGTTGAGGGCTAGGGTTAGAGAGACGGTTAGGGTTACGATTGGACCTAGGGTTAGGGTTATGTTGAGGGCTAGGGTTAGAGATCCTGTTAGGGTTACGGTTGGACCTAGGGTTAGGGTTATGTTGAGGGCTAGGGTTAGAGATCCGGTTAGGGTTACGGTTGGACCTAGGGTTAGGGTTATGTTGAGGGCTAGGGTTAGAGATCCGGTTAGGGTTACGGTTGGACCTAGGGTTAGGGTTATGTTGAGGGCTAGGGTTAGAGATCCGGTTAGGGTTACGGTTGGACCAAGGGTTAGGGTTATGTTGAGGGCTAGGGTTAGAGATCCGGTTAGGGTTACGGTTGGACCTAGGGTTAGGGTTATGTTGAGGGCTAGGGTTAGAGATCTGGGTAGGGTTACGATTGGACCTAGGGTTAGGGTTATGTTGAGGGCTAGGGTTAGAGAGAGGGTTAGTATTACGATTGGACCTAGTGTTGGGGTTATGTTGAGGGCTAGGGTTACAGATCCGGTTAGGGTTACAATTGGACCTAGGGTTAGGGTTATGTTGAGGGCTAGGGTTAGAGATCTGGTTAGGGTTACAATTGGACGTAGGGTTAGGGTTATGTTGAGGGCTAGGGTTAGAGATCCGGTTAGGGTTACGATTGGACCTAGGGTTACGGTTATGTTGAGTTCTAGGGTTAGAGATCCGGGTAGGGTTACGGTTGGACCTAGGGTTAGGGTTATGTTGAGGCCCAGGGTTAGAGTTTCGGTTAGGGTTAAGACTGGACCTAGGGTTAGCTTAATGTTGAGGGCTAGGGTTAGAGAGACGGTTAGGGTTACGATTGGACCTAGGGTTAGGGTTATGTTGAGGGCTAGGGTTAGAGATCCGGTTAGGGTTACGGTTGGACCTAGGGTTAGGGTTATGTTGAGGGCTAGGGTTAGAGATCCGGTTAGGGTTACGATTGGACCTAGGGTTAGGGTTATGTTGAGGGGTAGGGTTAGAGATCCGGTTAGGGTTACGGTTGGACCTAGGGTTAGGGTTATGTTGAGGCCCAGGGTTAGAGTTTCGGTTAGGGTTAAGATTGGACCTAGGGTTATAGTGATGTTGAGGGCTAGGGTATTCCAGCAGTGAAAGCACACATTTCTATAAAGACTTTGAAGCAGCAAGCAAAAGCCTAGTGGCTGAGTGTTCTTTCAGAGAGAAACATGCATTTCATCCTTCTGGAGTGAATTTGCATTCTGGAGTTCATATGCATTTTATACTGTGCAGAATGTAGCTACTTGCAGGGGGTTGTGTCATAGAAGCACCTTTTCTGCAGGAGGTTATTGGAACATTCATTGTTTGGCTAAGTTATTTAGGGTTGGTTTTGGAAGGTCTTTCAACCTTGGCCAAATCCCGCTTCGTACACAAGTTTTTAATAGCGCTGTTTCCAAGTGTCCACAAAGAGGTGCTGCTTGAAACTGTCCACATGCACATCTCGTCTACTGGTGTGCTCGTTTCACTACCTGGATTTTGGTTTCCTCTTCTTTCTTTGAAATGACAAGTCTTCATTCAGCATGCTACACACACCTTGTAGCAGTTTCAGTTTGAAGCATGTTGGTGCTCTCAAAACGCTGTGTATCCTGTGTAGAGTGTGTCACTCTACAGCACTGAATACACAACTTAGAGCTCCTTTCAACACAGACACGCAAACACATCTTTTTGGGAAAGTCCTAACTCAGGTAAATTGGAAATGTAAGGGTTTCATCGAAAACATGAAGACAATCATGCTTTTGAACTCTGCAACCGAAAGAAATGGCTTTTTGTACATGCCATTCTGAATTTCACTGCAAAATGCCCTTCTTTTCTGGTTTGTTGAAAGTTCAAAACGCTTTAGGAGATAGAACGTGTTTGAAGAAGACTGATGCAGTGTGCGTTTTCCTGGATTTCAAGTGCTTCGGGATACATACTCCTTGTTTTTCCACATTGTCTAAGAAACAACATGAGGCTTGCAAGAGATTGAAAAAATGCATCCTAAAACTTATGCCTGCAGTGAAAACACACGTTTCTACAAAGACTTGGAAGGAGCAAGCAAAACAATAGTGGTTGAGAGTTCTTTCAGAGAGAAACACACGTATTTCATCCTTCTGTAGAGACGGTTAGGGTTACGATTGGACCTAGGGTACGGTTATGTTGAGGGACAGGGTTAGAGAGACGGTTAGGGTTACGATTCGACCTAGGGTTAGGGTTTTGTTGAGGGCTAGGTTTAGAGAGACGGTTAGGGTTACGATTGGACCTAGGGTTAGGGTTATGTTGAGGGCTAGGGTTAGAGATCAGGTTAGTATTACGATTGGACCTAGGGTTAGGGTTATGTTGAGGGCTAGGGCTAGAGAGACGGTTAGGGTTACGATTCGACCTAGGGTTAGGGTTATAATGAGGGCTAGGTTTAGAGAGACGGTTAGGGTTACGATTTGACCTAGGGTTAGGGTTATGTTGAGGGCTAGGGTTAGAGAGAGGGTTAGTATTACGATTGGACCTAGGGTTAGGGTTATGTTGAGGGCTAGGGTTACAGATCCGGTTAGGGTTACAATTGGACCTAGGGTTAGGGTTAGGTTGAGGGCTAGGGTTAGAGATCTGGTTAGGGTTACAATTGGACATAGGGTTAGGGTTATGTTGAGGGCTAGGGTTAGAGATCCGGTTAGAGTTACGGTTGGACCTAGGGTTAGGGTTATGTTGAGGGCTAGGGTTAGAGATCCGGGTAGGGTTACGGTTGGACCTAGGGTTAGGGTTATGTTGAGGCCCAGGGTTAGAGTTTCGGTTAGGGTTAAGATTGGACCTAGGGTTATAGTGATGTTGAGGGCTAGGGCATTCCAGCAGTGAAAGCACACATTTCTATAAAGACTTTGAAGCAGCAAGCAAAAGCCTAGTGGTTGAGTGTTCTTTCAGAGAGAAACATGCATTTCATCCTTCTGGAGTGAATTTGCATGCTGGAGTTCATATGCATTTTATACTGTGCAGAATGTAGCTACTTGCTGGGGGTTGTGTCATAGAAGCACCTTTTCTGCAGGAGGTTATTGGAACATTCATTGTTTGGCTAAGTTATTTAGGGTTGGTTTTGGAAGGTCTTTCAACCTTGGCCAAATCCCGCTTCGTACGCAAGTTTTTAATAGCGCTGTTTCCAAGTGTCCACAAAGAGCTGCTGCTTGAAACTGTCCACATGCACATCTCGTATACTGGTGTGCTCGTTTCACTACCTGGATTTTGGTTTCCTCTTCTTTCTTTGAAATGACAAGTCTTCATTCAGCATGCTACACACACCTTGTGGCAGTTTCAGTTTGAAGCATGTTGGTGCTCTCAAAACGCTGTGTATCCTGTGTAGAGTGTGTCACTCTACAGCACTGAATACACAACTTAGAGCTCCTTTCAACACAGACACGCAAACACATCTTTTTGGGAAAGTCCTAACTCAGGTAAATTGGAAATGTAAGGGTTTCATCGAAAACATGAAGACAATCATGCTTTTGAACTCTGCAACCGAAAGAAATGGCTTTTTGTACATGCCATTCTGAATTTCACTGCAAAATGCCCTTCTTTTCTGTTTTGTTGAAAGTTCAAAACGCTTTAGGAGATAGAACGTGTTTGAAGAAGACTGATGCAGTGTGCGTGTTCCTGGATTTCAAGTGCTTCGGGATACATACTCCTTGTTTTTCCACATTGTCTAAGAAACAACATGAGGCTTGCAAGACATTGAAAAAATGCATCCTAAAACTTATGCCTGCAGTGAAAACACACGTTTCTACAAAGACTTGGAAGGAGCAAGCAAAACAATAGTGGCTGAGAGTTCTTTCAGAAAGAAACACACGTATTTCATCCTTCTGTAGAGACGGTTAGGGTTACGATTGGACCTAGGGTAGTGTTATGTTGAGGGATAGGGTTAGAGAGACCGGTTAGGGTTACAATTCGACCTAGGGTTAGGGTTTTGTTGAGGGCTACTTTTAGAGAGACGGTTAGGGTTACGATTGGACCTAGGGTTAGGGTTATGTTGAGGGCTAGGGTTAGAGATCAGGTTAGTATTACGATTGGACCTAGGGTTAGGGTTATGTTGAGGGCTAGGGTTACAGATCCGGTTAGGGTTACAATTGGAGCTAGGGTTAGGGTTATGTTGAGGGCTAGGGTTAGAGATCTGGTAAGGGTTACAATTGGACATATGGTTAGGGTTATGTTGAGGGCTAGGGTTAGAGATCCGGTTAGGGTTACGGTTGGACCTAGGGTTAGGGATATGTTGAGGGCTAGGGTTAGAGATCCGGTTAGGGTTACGATTGGACCTAGGGTTAGGGTTATAATGAGGGCTAGGTTTAGAGAGACGGTTAGGGTTACGATTGGACCTAGGGTTAGGGTTATGTTGAGGGCTAGGGTTAGAGAGAGGGTTAGTATTACGATTGGACCTAGGGTTAGGGTTATGTTGAGGGCTAGGGTTAGAGATCTGGTTAGGGTTACAATTGGACGTAGGGTTAGGGTTATGTTGAGGGCTAGGTTTAGAGATCCGGGTAGGGTTACGGATGGACCTAGGGTTAGGGTTATGTTGAGGCCCAGGTTTAGAGTTTCGGTTAGGATTAAGACTGGACTTAGGGTTAGCTTAATGTTGAGGGCTAGGGTTAGAGAGACGGTTAGGGTTACGATTGGACCTAGGGTTAGGGTTATGTTGAGGGCTAGGGTTAGAGATCCTGTTAGGGTTACGGTTGGACCTAGAGTTAGGGATATGTTGAGGGCTAGGGTTAGAGATCCGGTTAGGGTTACGGTTGGACCTAGGGTTAGGGTTATGTTGAGGGCTAGCGTTAGAGATCCGGTTAGGGTTACGGTTGGACCTAGGGTTACGGTTATGTTGTCGCCCAGGGTTAGAGTTTCGGTTAGGGTTAAGACTGGACCTAGGGTTAGCTTAATGTTGAGGGCTAGGGTTAGAGAGACGGTTAGGGTTACGATTGGACCTAGGGTTAGGGTTATGTTGAGGGCTAGGTTTACAGATCCTGTTAGGGTTACGGTTGGACCTAGGGTTAGGGTTATGTTGAGGCCCAGGGTTAGAGTTTCGGTTAGGGTTAAGATTGGACCTAGGGTTATAGTGATGTTGAGGGCTAGGGTATTCCAGCAGTGAAAGCACACATTTCTATAAAGACTTTGAAGCAGCAAGCAAAAGCCTAGTGGCTGAGTGTTCTTTCAGAGAGAAACATGCATTTCATCCTTCTGGAGTGAATTTGCATGCTGGAGTTCATATGCATTTTATACTGTGCAGAATGTAGCTACTTGCTGGGGGTTGTGTCATAGAAGCACCTTTTCTGCAGGAGGTTATTGGAACATTCATTGTTTGGCTAACTTATTTAGGGTTGGTTTTGGAAGGTCTTTCAACCTTGGCCAAATCCCGCTTCGTACGCAAGTTTTTAATAGCGCTGTTTCCAAGTGTCCACAAAGAGCTGCTGCTTGAAACTGTCCACATGCACATCTCGTATACTGGTGTGCTCGTTTCACTACCTGGATTTTGGTTTCCTCTTCTTTCTTTGAAATGACAAGTCTTCATTCAGCATGCTACACACACCTTGTGGCAGTTTCAGTTTGAAGCATGTTGGTGCTCTCAAAACGCTGTGTATCCTGTGTAGAGTGTGTCACTCTACAGCACTGAATACACAACTTAGAGCTCCTTTCAACACAGACACGCAAACACATCTTTTTGGGAAAGTCCTAACTCAGGTAAATTGGAAATGTAAGGGTTTCATCGAAAACATGAAGACAATCATGCTTTTGAACTCTGCAACCGAAAGAAATGGCTTTTTGTACATGCCATTCTGAATTTCACTGCAAAATGCCCTTCTTTTCTGTTTTGTTGAAAGTTCAAAACGCTTTAGGAGATAGAACGTGTTTGAAGAAGACTGATGCAGTGTGCGTGTTCCTGGATTTCAAGTGCTTCGGGATACATACTCCTTGTTTTTCCACATTGTCTAAGAAACAACATGAGGCTTGCAAGACATTGAAAAAATGCATCCTAAAACTTATGCCTGCAGTGAAAACACACGTTTCTACAAAGACTTGGAAGGAGCAAGCAAAAGTATAGTGGCTGAGAGTTCTTTCAGAGAGAAACACACGTATTTCATCCTTCTGTAGAGACGGTTAGGGTTACGATTGGACCTAGGGTAGGGTTATGTTGAGGGATAGGGTTAGAGAGACCGGTTAGGGTTACGATTCCACGTAGGGTTAGGGTTTTGTTGAGGGCTACTTTTAGAGAGACGGTTAGGGTTACGATTGGACCTAGGGTTAGGGTTATGTTGAGGGCTAGGGTTAGAGATCAGGTTAGTATTACGATTGGACCTAGGGTTAGGGTTATGTTGAGGGCTAGGGTTACAGATCCGGTTAGGGTTACAATTGGACCTAGGGTTAGGGTTATGTTGAGTGCTAGGGTTAGAGATCTAGTTAGGGTTACGGTTGGACCTAGGGTTAGGGTTATGTTGAGGGCTAGGGTTAGAGATCCGGTTAGTGTTACGGTTGGACCTAGGGTTAGGGTTATGTTGAGGGCTAGGGTTAGAGATCCGGTTAGGGTTACGATTGGACCTAGGGTTAGGGTTATAATGAGGGCTAGGTTTAGAGAGACGGTTAGGGTTACGATTGGACCTAGGGTTAGGGTTATGTTGAGGGCTAGGGTTAGAGAGAGGGTTAGTGTTACGATTGGACCTAGGGTTAGGGTTATGTTGAGGGCTAGGGTTACAGATCCGGTTAGGGTTACAATTGGACCTAGGGTTAGGGTTATGTTGAGGGCTAGGGTTAGAGATCTGGTTAGGGTTACAATTGGACGTAGGGTTAGGGTTATGTTGAGGGCTAGGGTTAGACATCCGGTTAGGGTTAAGACTGGACCTAGGGTTAGCTTAATGTTGAGGGCTAGGGTTAGAGAGACGGTTAGGGTTACGACTGGACCTAGGGTTAGGGTTATGTTGAGGGCTAGGGTTAGAGATCCTGTTAGGGTTACGGTTGGACCTAGAGTTAGGGATATGTTGAGGGCTAGGGTTAGAGATCCGGTTAGGGTTACGGTTGGACCTAGGGTTAGGGTTATGTTGAGGGCTAGGGTTAGAGATCCGGTTAGGGTTACGGTTGGACCTAGGGTTAGGGTTATGTTGAGGCCCAGGGTTAGAGTTTCGGTTAGGGTTAAGACTGGACCTAGGGTTAGCTTAATGTTGAGGGCTAGGGTTAGAGAGACGGTTAGGGTTACGATTGGACCTAGGGTTAGGGTTATGTTGAGGGCTAGGGTTACAGATCCTGTTAGGGTTACGGTTGGACCTAGGGTTAGGGTTATGTTGAGGCCCAGGGTTAGAGTTTTGGTTAGGGTTAAGATTGGACCTAGGGTTATAGTGATGTTGAGGGCTAGGGTATTCCAGCAGTGAAAGCACACATTTCTATAAAGACTTTGAAGCAGCAAGCAAAAGCCTAGTGGTTGAGTGTTCTTTCAGAGTGAAACATGCATTTCATCATTCTGGAGTGAATTTGCATGCTGCAGTTCATATGCATTTTATACTGTGCAGAATGTAGCTACTTGCTGGGGGTTGTGTCATAGAAGCACCTTTTGGGCAGGAGGTTATTGGAACATTCATTGTTTGGCTAACTTATTTAGGGTTGGTTTTGGAAGGTCTTTCAACCTTGGCCAAATCCCGCTTCGTACGCAAGTTTTTAATAGCGCTGTTTCCAAGTGTCCACAAAGAGCTGCTGCTTGAAACTGTCCACATGCACATCTCGTATACTGGTGTGCTCGTTTCACTACCTGGATTTTGGTTTCCTCTTCTTTCTTTGAAATGACAAGTCTTCATTCAGCATGCTACACACACCTTGTGGCAGTTTCAGTTTGAAGCATGTTGGTGCTCTCAAAACGCTGTGTATCCTGTGTAGAGTGTGTCACTCTACAGCACTGAATACGCAACTTAGAGCTCCTTTCAACACAGACACGCAAACACATCTTTTTGGGAAAGTCCTAACTCTGGTAAATTGGAAATGTAAGGGTTTCATCGAAAACATGAAGACAATCATGCTTTTGAACTCTGCAACCGAAAGAAATGGCATTTGTACATGCCATTCTGAATTTCACCTCAAAATGCCCTTCTTTTCTGGTTTGTTGAAAGTTCAAAACGCTTTAGGAGATAGAACGTGTTTGAAGAAGACTGATGCAGTGTGCGTTTTCCTGTTTTTCAAGTGCTTCGGGATACATACTCCTTGTTTTTCCACATTGTCTAAGAAACAACATGAGGCTTGCAAGAGATTGAAAAAATGCATCCTAAAACTTATGCCTGCAGTGAAAACACACGTTTCTACAAAGACTTGGAAGGAGCAAGCAAAACAATAGTGGTTGAGAGTTCTTTCAGAGAGAAACACACGTATTTCATCCTTCTGTAGAGACGGTTAGGGTTACGATTGGACCTAGGGTACGGTTATGTTGAGGGACAGGGTTAGAGAGACGGTTAGGGTTACGATTTGACCTAGGGTTAGGGTTATGTTGAGGGCTAGGGCTAGAGAGACGGTTAGGGTTACGATTCGACCTAGGGTTAGGGTTATAATGAGGGCTAGGTTTAGAGAGACGGTTAGGGTTACGATTTGACCTAGGGTTAGGGTTATGTTGAGGGCTAGGGTTAGAGAGAGGGTTAGTATTACGATTGGACCTAGGGTTAGGGTTATGTTGAGGGCTAGGGTTACAGATCCGGTTAGGGTTACAATTGGACCTAGGGTTAGGGTTAGGTTGAGGGCTAGGGTTAGAGATCTGGTTAGGGTTACAATTGGACGTAGGGTTAGGGTTATGTTGAGGGCTAGGGTTAGAGATCCGGTTAGGGTTACGGTTGGACCTAGGGTTAGGGTTATGTTGAGGGCTAGGGTTAGAGATCCGGGTAGGGTTACGGTTGGACCTAGGGTTAGGGTTATGTTGAGGCCCAGGGTTAGAGTTTCGGTTAGGGTTAAGACTGGACCTAGGGTTAGCTTAATGTTGAGGGCTAGGGTTAGAGAGATGGTTAGGGTTACGAATGGTCCTAGGGTTAGGGTTATGTTGAGGGCTAGGGTTACAGATCCTGTTAGGGTTACGGTTGGACCTAGGGTTAGTGTTATGTTGAGGCCCAGGGTTAGAGTTTCGGTTAGGGTTAAGATTGGACCTAGGGTTATAGTGATGTTGAGGGCTAGGGTATTCCAGCAGTGAAAGCACACATTTCTATAAAGACTTTGAAGCAGCAAGCAAAAGCCTAGTGGTTGAGTGTTCTTTCAGAGAGAAACATGCATTTCATCCTTCTGGAGTGAATTTGCATGCTGGAGTTCATATGCATTTTATACTGTGCAGAATGTAGCTACTTGCTGGGGGTTGTGTCATAGAAGCACCTTTTCTGCAGGAGGTTATTGGAACATTCATTGTTTGGCTAACTTATTTAGGGTTGGTTTTGGAAGGTCTTTCAACCTTGGCCAAATCCCGCTTCGTACGCAAGTTTTTAATAGCGCTGTTTCCAAGTGTCCACAAAGAGCTGCTGCTTGAAACTGTCCACATGCACATCTCGTATACTGGTGTGCTCGTTTCACTACCTGGATTTTGGTTTCCTCTTCTTTCTTTGAAATGACAAGTCTTCATTCAGCATGCTACACACACCTTGTGGCAGTTTCAGTTTGAAGCATGTTGGTGCTCTCAAAACGCTGTGTATCCTGTGTAGAGTGTGTCACTCTACAGCACTGAATACACAACTTAGAGCTCCTTTCAACACAGACACGCAAACACATCTTTTTGGGAAAGTCCTAACTCAGGTAAATTGGAAATGTAAGGGTTTCATCGAAAACATGAAGACAATCATGCTTTTGAACTCTGCAACCGAAAGAAATGGCTTTTTGTACATGCCATTCTGAATTTCACTGCAAAATGCCCTTCTTTTCTGTTTTGTTGAAAGTTCAAAACGCTTTAGGAGATAGAACGTGTTTGAAGAAGACTGATGCAGTGTGCGTGTTCCTGGATTTCAAGTGCTTCGGGATACATACTCCTTGTTTTTCCACATTGTCTAAGAAACAACATGAGGCTTGCAAGACATTGAAAAAATGCATCCTAAAACTTATGCCTGCAGTGAAAACACACGTTTCTACAAAGACTTGGAAGGAGCAAGCAAAACAATAGTGGCTGAGAGTTCTTTCAGAAAGAAACACACGTATTTCATCCTTCTGTAGAGACGGTTAGGGTTACGATTGGACCTAGGGTAGTGTTATGTTGAGGGATAGGGTTAGAGAGACCGGTTAGGGTTACAATTCGACCTAGGGTTAGGGTTTTGTTGAGGGCTACTTTTAGAGAGACGGTTAGGGTTACGATTGGACCTAGGGTTAGGGTTATGTTGAGGGCTAGGGTTAAAGATCAGGTTAGTATTACGATTGGACCTAGGGTTAGGGTTATGTTGAGGGCTAGGGTTACAGATCCGGTTAGGGTTACAATTGGAGCTAGGGTTAGGGTTATGTTGAGGGCTAGGGTTAGAGATCTCGTAAGGGTTACAATTGGACGTAGGGTTAGGGTTATGTTGAGGGCTAGGGTTAGAGATCCGGTTAGGGATACGGTTCTACCTAGGGTTAGGGATATGTTGACGGCTAGGGTTAGAGATCCGGTTAGGGTTACGATTGGACCTAGGGTTAGGGTTATAATGAGGGCTAGGTTTAGAGAGACGGTTAGGGTTACGATTCGACCTAGGGTTAGGGTTATGTTGAGGGCTAGGTTTAGAGAGAGGGTTAGTATTACGATTGGACCTAGGGTTAGGGTTATGTTGAGGGCTAGGGTTAGAGAGAGGGTTAGTATTACGATTGAACCTAGGGTTAGGGTTATGTTGAGGGCTAGGGTTAGAGATCTGGTTAGGGTTACAATTGGACGTAGGGTTAGGGTTATGTTGAGGGCTAGGGTTAGAGATCCGGGTAGGGTTACGGATGGACCTAGGGTTAGGGTTATGTTGAGGCCCAGGGTTAGAGTTTCGGTTAGGGTTAAGACTGGACCTAGGGTTAGCTTAATGTTGAGGGCTAGGGTTAGAGAGACGGTTAGGGTTACGATTGGACCTACGGTTAGGGTTATGTTGAGGGCTAGGGTTAGAGTTCCTGTTAGGGTTACGGTTGGACCTAGAGTTAGGGATATGTTGAGGGCTAGGGTTAGAGATCCGGTTAGGGTTACGGTTGGACATAGGGTTAGGGTTATGTTGAGGGCTAAGGTTAGAGATCCGGTTAGGGTTACGGTTGGACCTAGGGTTACGGTTATGTTGTCGCCCAGGGTAGAGTTTCGGTTAGGGTTAAGACTGGACCTAGAGTTAGCTTAATGTTGAGGGCTAGGTTTAGAGAGACGGTTAGGGTTACGATTGGACCTAGGGTTAGGGTTATGTTGAGGGCTAGGGTTACAGATCATGTTAGGGTTACAGTTGGACCTAGGGTTAGGGTTATGTTGAGGCCCAGGGTTAGAGTTTCGGTTAGGGTTAAGATTGGACCTAGGGTTATAGTGATGTTGAGGGCTAGGGTATCCCAGCAGTGAAAGCACACATTTCTATAAAGACTTTGAAGCAGCAAGCAAAAGCCTAGTGGCTGAGTGTTCTTTCAGAGAGAAACATGCATTTCATCCTTCTGGAGTGAATTTGCATGCTGGAGTTCATATGCATTTTATACTGTGCAGAATGTAGCTACTTGCTGGGGGTTGTGTCATAGAAGCACCTTTTCTGCAGGAGGTTATTGGAACATTCATTGTTTGGCTAACTTATTTAGGGTTGGTTTTGGAAGGTCTTTCAACCTTGGCCAAATCCCGCTTCGTACGCAAGTTTTTAATAGCGCTGTTTCCAAGTGTCCACAAAGAGCTGCTGCTTGAAACTGTCCACATGCACATCTCGTATACTGGTGTGCTCGTTTCACTACCTGGATTTTGGTTTCCTCTTCTTTCTTTGAAATGACAAGTCTTCATTCAGCATGCTACACACACCTTGTGGCAGTTTCAGTTTGAAGCATGTTGGTGCTCTCAAAACGCTGTGTATCTTGTGTAGAGTGTGTCACTCTACAGCACTGAATACACAACTTAGAGCTCCTTTCAACACAGACACGCAAACACATCTTTTTGGGAAAGTCCTAACTCAGGTAAATTGGAAATGTAAGGGTTTCATCGAAAACATGAAGACAATCATGCTTTTGAACTCTGCAACCGAAAGAAATGGCTTTTTGTACATGCCATTCTGAATTTCACTGCAAAATGCCCTTCTTTTCTGTTTTGTTGAAAGTTCAAAACGCTTTAGGAGATAGAACGTGTTTGAAGAAGACTGATGCAGTGTGCGTGTTCCTGGATTTCAAGTGCTTCGGGATACATACTCCTTGTTTTTCCACATTGTCTAAGAAACAACATGAGGCTTGCAAGACATTGAAAAAATGCATCCTAAAACTTATGCCTGCAGTGTAAACACACGTTTCTACAAAGACTTGGAAGGAGCAAGCAAAAGTATAGTGGCTGAGAGTTCTTTCAGAGAGAAACACACGTATTTCATCCTTCTGTAGAGACGGTTAGGGTTACGATTGGACCTAGGGTAGGGTTATGTTGAGGGATAGGGTTAGAGAGACCGGTTAGGGTTACGATTCCACGTAGGGTTAGGGTTTTGTTGAGGGCTACTTTTAGAGAGACGGTTAGGGTTACGATTGGACCTAGGGTTAGGGTTATGTTGAGGGCTAGGGTTAGAGATCAGGTTAGTATTACGATTGGACCTAGGGTTAGGGTTATGTTGAGGGCTAGGGTTACAGATCCGGTTAGGGTTACAATTGGACCTAGGGTTAGGGTTATGTTGAGGGCTAGGGTTAGAGATCTGGTTAGGGTTACAATTGGACGTAGGGTTAGGGTTATGTTGAGGGCTAGGGTTAGAGATCCGGTTAGTGTTACGGTTGGACCTAGGGTTAGGGTTATGTTGAGGGCTAGGGTTAGAGATCCGGTTAGGGTTACGATTGGACCTAGGGTTAGGGTTATAATGAGGGCTAGGTTTAGAGAGACGATTAGGGTTACGATTGGACCTAGGGTTAGGGTTATGTTGAGGGCTAGGGTTAGAGAGACGGTTAGGGTTACGATTGGACCTAGGGTTAGGGTTATGTTGAGGGCTAGGGTTACAGATCCGGTTAGGGTTACAATTGGACCTAGGGTTAGGGTTATGTTGAGGGCTAGGGTTAGAGATCTGGTTAGGGTTACAATTGGACGTAGGGTTAGGGTTATGTTGAGGGCTAGGGTTAGAGATCCGGTTAGGGTTACGGTTGGACCTAGGGTTAGGGTTATGTTGAGGGCTAGGGTTAGAGATCCGGGTAGGGTTACGGATGGACCTAGGGTTAGGGTTATGTTGAGGCCCAGGGTTAGAGTTTCGGTTAGGGTTAAGACTGGACCTAGGGTTAGCTTAATGTTGAGGGCTAGGGTTAGAGAGACGGTTAGGGTTACGATTGGACCTAGGGTTAGGGTTATGTTGAGGGCTAGGGTTAGAGATCCTGTTAGGGTTACGGTTGGACCTAGAGTTAGGGATATGTTGAGGGCTAGGGTTAGAGATCCTGTTAGGGTTACGGTTGGACCTAGAGTTAGGGATATGTTGAGGGATAGGGTTAGAGATCCGGTTAGGGTTACGGTTGGACCTAGGGTTAGGGTTATGTTGAGGGCTAGGGTTAGAGATCCGGTTAGGGTTACGGTTGGACCTAGGGTTAGGGTTATGTTGAGGCCCAGGGTTAGAGTTTCGGTTAGGGTTAAGACTGGACCTAGGGTTAGCTTAATGTTGAGGGCTAGGGTTAGAGAGACGGTTAGGGTTACGATTGGACCTAGGGTTAGGGTTATGTTGAGGGCTAGGGTTACAGATCCTGTTAGGGTTACGGTTGGACCTAGGGTTAGGGTTATGTTGAGGCCCAGGGTTAGAGTTTCGGTTAGGGTTAAGATTGGACCTAGGGTTATAGTGATGTTGAGGGCTAGGGTATTCCAGCAGTGAAAGCACACATTTCTATAAAGACTTTGAAGCAGCAAGCAAAAGCCTAGTGGTTGAGTGTTCTTTCAGAGAGAAACATGCATTTCATCTTTCTGGAGTGAATTTGCATGCTGGAGTTCATATGCATTTTGTACTGTGCAGAATGTAGCTACTTGCTGGGGGTTGTGTCATAGAAGCACCTTTTCTGCAGGAGGTTATTGGAACATTCATTGTTTGGCTAACTTATTTAGGGTTGGTTTTGGAAGGTCTTTCAACCTTGGCCAAATCCCGCTTCGTACGCAAGTTTTTAATAGCGCTGTTTTCAAGTGTCCACAAAGAGCTGCTGCTTGAAACTGTCCACATGCACATCTCGTATACTGGTGTGCTCGTTTCACTACCTGGATTTTGGTTTCCTCTTCTTTCTTTAAAATGACAAGTCTTCATTCAGCATGCTACACACACCTTGTGGCAGTTTCAGTTTGAAGCATGTTGGTGCTCTCAAAACGCTGTGTATCCTGTGTAGAGTGTGTCACTCTACAGCACTGAATACGCAACTTAGAGCTCCTTTCAACACAGACACGCAAACACATCTTTTTGGGAAAGTCCTAACTCAGGTAAATTGGAAATGTAAGGGTTTCATCGAAAACATGAAGACAATCATGCTTTTGAACTCTGCAACCGAAAGAAATGGCTTTTTGTACATGCCATTCTGAATTTCACTGCAAAATGCCCTTCTTTTCTGTTTTGTTGAAAGTTCAAAACGCTTTAGGAGATAGAACGTGTTTGAAGAAGACTGATGCAGTGTGCGTGTTCCTGGATTTCAAGTGCTTCGGGATACATACTCCTTGTTTTTCCACATTGTCTAAGAAACAACATGAGGCTTGGAAGACATTGAAAAAATGCATCCTAAAACTTATGCCTGCAGTGAAAACACACGTTTCTACAAAGACTTGGAAGGAGCAAGCAAAACAATAGTGGCTGAGAGTTCTTTCAGAGAGAAACACACGTATTTCATCCTTCTGTAGAGACGGTTAGGGTTACGATTGGACCTAGGGTAGGGTTATGTTGAGGGATAGGGTTAGAGAGACCGGTTAGGGTTACGATTCGACCTAGGGTTAGGGTTTTGTTGAGGGCTACTTTTAGAGAGACGGTTGGGTTACGATTGGACCTAGGGTTAGGGTTATGTTGAGGGCTAGGGTTAGAGAGAGGGTTAGTATTACGATTGGACCTAGGGTTAGGGTTATGTTGAGGGCTAGGGTTACAGATCCGGTTAGGGTTACAATTGGACCTAGGGTTAGGGTTATGTTGAGGGCTAGGGTTAGAGATCTGGTTAGGGTTACAATTGGACGTAGGGTTAGGGTTATGTTGAGGGCTAGGGTTAGAGATCCGGTTAGGGTTACTGTTGGACCTAGGGTTAGGGTTATGTTGAGGGCTAGGGTTAGAGATCCGGGTAGGGTTACGGATGGACCTAGGGTTAGGGTTATGTTGAGGCCCAGGGTTAGAGTTTCGGTTAGGGTTAAGACTGGACCTAGGGATAGCTTAATGTTGAGGGCTAGGGTTAGAGAGACGGTTAGGGTTACGATTGGACCTAGGGTTAGGGTTATGTTGAGGGCTAGGGTTACAGATCCTGTTAGGGTTACGGTTGGACCTAGGGTTAGGGTTATGTTGAGGCCCAGGGTTAGAGTTTCGGTTAGGGTTAAGATTGGACCTAGGGTTATAGTGATGTTGAGGGCTAGGGTATTCCAGCAGTGAAAGCACACTTTTCTATAAAGAGTTTGAAGCAGCAAGCAAAAGCCTAGTGGTTGAGTGTTCTTTCAGAGAGAAACATGCATTTCATCCTTCTGGAGTGAATTTGCATGCTGGAGTTCATATGCATTTTATACTGTGCAGAATGTAGCTACTTGCTGGGGGTTGTGTCATAGAAGCACCTTTTCTGCAGGAGGTTATTGGAACATTCATTGTTTGGCTAACTTATTTAGGGTTGGTTTTGGAAGGTCTTTCAACCTTGGCCAAATCCCGCTTCGTACGCAAGTTTTTAATAGCGCTGTTTCCAAGTGTCCACAAAGAGCTGCTGCTTGAAACTGTCCACATGCACATCTCGTATACTGGTGTGCTCGTTTCACTACCTGGATTTTGGTTTCCTCTTCTTTCTTTGAAATGACAAGTCTTCATTCAGCATGCTACACACACCTTGTAGCAGTTTCAGTTTGAAGCAAGTTGGTGCTCTCAAAACGCTGTGTATCCTGTGTAGAGTGTGTCACTCTACAGCACTGAATACACAACTTAGAGCTCCTTTCAACACAGACACGCAAACACATCTTTTTGGGAAAGTCGTAACTCAGGTAAATTGGAAATGTAAGGGTTTCATCGAAAACATGAAGACAATCATGATTTTGAACTCTGCAACCGAAAGAAATGGCTTTTTGTACATGCCATTCTGAATTTCACTGCAAAATGCCCTTCTTTTCTGGTTTGTTGAAAGTTCAAAACGCTTTAGGAGATAAAACGTGTTTGAAGAAGACTGATGCAGTGTGCGTTTTCCTGGATTTCAAGTGCTTCGGGATACATACTCCTTGTTTTTCCACATTGTCTAAGAAACAACATGAGGCTTGCAAGAGATTGAAAAAATGCATCCTAAAACTTATGCCTGCAGTGAAAACACACGTTTCTACAAAGACTTGGAAGGAGCAAGCAAAACAATAGTGGTTGAGAGTTCTTTCAGAGAGAAACACACGTATTTCATCCTTCTGTAGAGACGGTTAGGGTTACGATTGGACCTAGGGTACGGTTATGTTGAGGGACAGGGTTAGAGAGACGGTTAGGGTTACGATTCGACCTAGGGTTAGGGTTTTGTTGAGGGCTAGGGCTAGAGAGACGGTTAGGGTTACGATTCGACCTAGGGTTAGGGTTATAATGAGGGCTAGGTTTAGAGAGACGGTTAGGGTTATGATTTGACCTAGGGTTAGGGTTATGTTGAGGGCTAGGGTTAGAGAGAGGGTTAGTATTACGATTGGACCTAGGGATAGGGTTATGTTGAGGGCTAGGGTTACAGATCCGGTTAGGGTTACAATTGGACCTAGGGTTAGGGTTATGTTGAGGACTAGGGTTACAGATCCGGTTAGGGTTACAATTGGACCTAGGGTTAGGGTCATGTTGAGGGCTAGGGTTAGAGTTCCGGTTAGGGTTACGGTTGGACCTAGGGTTAGGGTTATGTTGAGGGCTAGGGTTAGAGATCCGGGTAGGGTTACGGTTGAACCTAGGGTTAGGGTTATGTTGAGGCCCAGGGTTAGAGTTTCGGTTAGGGTTAAGAGTGGACCTAGGGTTAGCTTAATGTTGAGGGCTAGGGTTAGAGAGACGGTTAGGGTTACAATTGGACCTAGGGTTAGGGTTATATTGAGGGCTAGGGTTAGAGATCCTGTTAGGGTTACGGTTGGACCTAGGGTTAGGGTTATGTTGAGGCCCAGGGTTAGAGTTTCGGTTAGGGTTAAGATTGGACCTAGGGTTATAGTGATGTTGAGGGCTAGGGTATTCCAGCAGTGAAAGCACACATTTCTATAAAGACTTTGAAGCAGCAAGCAAAAGCCTAGTGGTTGAGTGTTCTTTCAGAGAGAAACATGCATTTCATCCTTCTGGAGTGAATTTGCATGCTGGAGTTCATATGCATTTTATACTGTGCAGAATGTAGCTACTTGCTGGGGGTTGTGTCATAGAAGCACCTTTTCTGCAGGAGGTTATTGGAACATTCATTGTTTGGCTAACTTATTTAGGGTTGGTTTTGGAAGGTCTTTCAACCTTGGCCAAATCCCGCTTCGTACGCAAGTTTTTAATAGCGCTGTTTCCAAGTGTCCACAAAGAGCTGCTGCTTGAAACTGTCCACATGCACATCTCGTATACTGGTGGGCTCGTTTCACTACCTGGGTTTTGGTTTCCTCTTCTTTCTTTGAAATGACAAGTCTTCATTCAGCATGCTACACACACCTTGTCCAGTTTCAGTTTGAAGCATGTTGGTGCTCTCAAAACGCTGTGTATCCTGTGTAGAGTGTGTCACTCTAGAGCACTGAATACACAACTTAGAGCTCCTTTCTACACAGACACGCAAACACATCTTTTTGGGAAAGTCCTAACTCAGGTAAATTGGAAATGTAAGGGTTTCATCGAAAACATGAAGACAATCATGGTTTTGAACTCTGCAACCGAAAGAAATGGCTTTTTGTACATGCCATTCTGAATTTCACTGCAAAATGCCCTTCTTTTCTGTTTTGTTGAAAGTTCAAAACGCTTTAGGAGATAGAACGTGTTTGAAGAAGACTGATGCAGTGTGCGTGTTCCTGGATTTCAAGTGCTTCGGGATACATACTCCTTGTTTTTCCACATTGTCTAAGAAACAACATGAGGCTTGCAAGACATTGAAAAAATGCATCCTAAAACTTATGCCTGCAGTGAAAACACACGTTTCTACAAAGACTTGGAAGGAGCAAGCAAAACAATAGTGGCTGAGAGTTCTTTCAGAGAGAAACACATGTATTTCATCCTTCTGTAGAGACGGTTAGGGTTACGATTGGACCTAGGGTAGGGTTATGTTGAGGGATAGGGTTAGAGAGACCGGTTAGGGTTACGATTCGACCTAGGGTTAGGGTTTTGTTGAGGGCAACTTTTAGAGAGACGGTTAGGGTTACGATTGGACCTAGGGTTAGGGTTATGTTGAGGGCTAGGGTTAGAGATCAGGTTAGTATTACGATTGGACCTAAGGTTAGGGTTATGTTGAGGTCTAGGGTTACAGATCCGGTTAGGGTTACAATTGGACCTAGGGTTAGGGTTATGTTGAGGGCTAGGGTTAGAGATCTGGTTAGGGTTACAATTGGACGTAGGGTTAGGGTTATGTTGAGGGCTAGGGTTAGAGATCCAGTTAGGGTTACGGTTGGACCTAGGGTTAGGGTTATGTTGAGGGCTAGGGTTAGAGATCCGGTTAGGGTTACGATTGGACCTAGGGTTAGGGTTATAATGAGGGCTAGGTTTAGAGAGACGGTTACGGTTACGATTGGACCTAGGGTTAGGGTTATGTTGAGGGCTAGGGTTAGAGAGATGATTAGTATTACGATTGGACCTAGGGTTAGGGTTATGTTGAGGGCTAGGGTTAGAGATCTGGTTAGGGTTACAATTGGACGTAGGGTTAGGGTTATGTTGAGGGCTAGGGTTAGAGATCCGGTTAGGGTTACGGTTGGACCTAGGGTTAGGGTTATGTTGAGGGCTAGGGTTAGAGATCCGGGTAGGGTTACGGTTGGACCTAGGGTTAGGGTTATGTTGAGGCCCAGGGTTAGAGTTTCGGTTAGGGTTAAGACTGGACCTAGGGTTAGCTTAATGTTGAGGGCTAGGGTTAGAGAGACGGTTAGGGTTACGAATGGACCTAGGGTTAGGATTATGTTGAGGGCTAGGGTTAGAGATCCTGTTAGGGTTACGGTTGGACCTAGGGTTAGGGATATGTTGAGGGCTAGGGTTAGAGATCCGGTTAGGGTTACGGTTGGACCTAGGGTTAGGGTTATGTTCAGGGCTAGGGTTAGAGATCCGGTTAGGGTTACGGTTGGACCTAGGGTTAGGGTTATGTTGAGGCCCAGGGTTAGAGTTTCGGTTAGGGTTAAGATTGGACCTAGGGTTATAGTGATGTTGAGGGCTAGGGTATTCCAGCAGTGAAAGCACACATTTCTATAAAGACTTTGAAGCAGCAAGCAAAAGCCTAGTGGCTGAGTGTTCTTTTAGTGAGAAACATGCATTTCATCCTTCTGGAGTGAATTTGCATGCTGGAGTTCATATGCATTTTATACTGTGCAGAATGTAGCTACTTGCTGGGGGTTGTGTCATAGAAGCACCTTTTCTGCAGGAGGTTATTGGAACATTCATTGTTTGGCTAACTTATTTAGGGTTGGTTTTGGAAGGTCTTTCAACCTTGGCCAAATCCCGCTTCGTACGCAAGTTTTTAATAGCGCTGTTTCCAAGTGTCCACAAAGAGCTGCTGCTTGAAACTGTCCACATGCACATCTCGTATACTGGTGGGCTCGTTTCACTACCTGGGTTTTGGTTTCCTCTTCTTTCTTTGAAATGACAAGTCTTCATTCAGCATGCTACACACACCTTGTCCAGTTTCAGTTTGAAGCATGTTGGTGCTCTCAAAACGCTGTGTATCCTGTGTAGAGTGTGTCACTCTAGAGCACTGAATACACAACTTAGAGCTCCTTTCTACACAGACACGCAAACACATCTTTTTGGGAAAGTCCTAACTCAGGTAAATTGGAAATGTAAGGGTTTCATCGAAAACATGAAGACAATCATGGTTTTGAACTCTGCAACCGAAAGAAATGGCTTTTTGTACATGCCATTCTGAATTTCACTGCAAAATGCCCTTCTTTTCTGTTTCGTTGAAAGTTCAAAACGCTTTAGGAGATAGAACGTGTTTGAAGAAGACTGATGCAGTGTGCGTGTTCCTGGATTTCAAGTGCTTCGGGATACATACTCCTTGTTTTTCCACATTGTCTAAGAAACAACATGAGGCTTGCAAGACATTGAAAAAATGCATCCTAAAACTTATGCCTGCAGTGAAAACACACGTTTCTACAAAGACTTGGAAGGAGCAAGCAAAACAATAGTGGCTGAGAGTTCTTTCAGAGAGAAACACATGTATTTCATCCTTCTGTAGAGACGGTTAGGGTTACGATTGGACCTAGGGTAGGGTTATGTTGAGGGATAGGGTTAGAGAGACCGGTTAGGGTTACGATTCGACCTAGGGTTAGGGTTTTGTTGAGGGCAACTTTTAGAGAGACGGTTAGGGTTACGATTGGACCTAGGGTTAGGGTTATGTTGAGGGCTAGGGTTAGAGATCAGGTTAGTATTACGATTGGACCTAAGGTTAGGGTTATGTTGAGGTCTAGGGTTACAGATCCGGTTAGGGTTACAATTGGACCTAGGGTTAGGGTTATGTTGAGGGCTAGGGTTAGAGATCTGGTTAGGGTTACAATTGGACGTAGGGTTAGGGTTATGTTGAGGGCTAGGGTTAGAGATCCAGTTAGGGTTACGGTTGGACCTAGGGTTAGGGTTATGTTGAGGGCTAGGGTTAGAGATCCGGTTAGGGTTACGATTGGACCTAGGGTTAGGGTTATAATGAGGGCTAGGTTTAGAGAGACGGTTACGGTTACGATTGGACCTAGGGTTAGGGTTATGTTGAGGGCTAGGGTTAGAGAGATGATTAGTATTACGATTGGAC
The DNA here is from genome assembly GCF_054644295.1 of Miniopterus natalensis. Taxonomy (NCBI): domain Eukaryota; kingdom Metazoa; phylum Chordata; class Mammalia; order Chiroptera; family Miniopteridae; genus Miniopterus; species Miniopterus natalensis. The sequence continues at coordinate 2,734,822 of NC_142084.1, read as the reverse complement.
CTAGGGTTAGGGTTATGTTGAGGGCTAGGGTTAGAGATCTGGTTAGGGTTACAATTGGACGTAGGGTTAGGGTTATGTTGAGGGCTAGGGTTAGAGATCCGGTTAGGGTTACGGTTGGACCTAGGGTTAGGGTTATGTTGAGGGCTACGGTTAGAGATCCGGGTAGGGTTACGGTTGGACCTAGGGTTAGGGTTATGTTGAGGCCCAGGGTTAGAGTTTCGGTTAGGGTTAAGACTGGACCTAGGGTTAGCTTAAGGTTGAGGGCTAGGGTTAGAGAGACGGTTAGGGTTACGAATGGACCTAGGGTTAGGATTATGTTGAGGGCTAGGGTTAGAGATCCTGTTAGGGTTACGGTTGGACCTAGGATTAGGGATATGTTGAGGGCTAGGGTTAGAGATCCGGTTAGGGTTACGGTTGGACCTAGGGTTAGGGTTATGTTCAGGGCTAGGGTTAGAGATCCGGTTAGGGTTACGGTTGGACCTAGGGTTAGGGTTATGTTGAGGCCCAGGGTTAGAGTTTCGGTTAGGGTTAAGATTGGACCTAGGGTTATAGTGATGTTGAGGGCTAGGGTATTCCAGCAGTGAAAGCACACATTTCTATAAAGACTTTGAAGCAGCAAGCAAAAGCCTAGTGGCTGAGTGTTCTTTTAGTGAGAAACATGCATTTCATCCTTCTGGAGTGAATTTGCATGCTGGAGTTCATATGCATTTTATACTGTGCAGAATGTAGCTACTTGCTGGGGGTTGTGTCATAGAAGCACCTTTTCTGCAGGAGGTTATTGGAACATTCATTGTTTGGCTAAGTTATTTAGGGTTGGTTTTGGAAGGTCTTTCAACCTTGGCCAAATCCCGCTTCATACGCAAGTTTTTAATAGCGCTGTTTCCAAGTGTCCACAAAGAGCTGCTGCTTGAAACTGTCCACATGCACATCGCGTATACTGGTGTGCTCGTTTCACTACCTGGATTTTGGTTTCCTCTTCTTTCTTTGAAATGACAAGTCTTCATTCAGCATGCTACACACACCTTGTGGCAGTTTCAGTTTGAAGCATGTTGGTGCTCTCAAAACGCTGTGTATCCTGTGTAGAGTGTGTCACTCTACAGCACTGAATACACAACTTAGAGCTCCTTTCAACACAGACACGCAAACACATCTTTTTGGGAAAGTCCTAACTCAGGTAAATTGGAAATGTAAGGGTTTCATCGAAAACATGAAGACAATCATGCTTTTGAACTCTGCAACCGAAAGAAATGGCTTTTTGTACATGCCATTCTGAATTTCACTGCAAAATGCCCTTCTTTTCTGGTTTGTTGAAAGTTCAAAACGCTTTAGGAGATAGAACGTGTTTGAAGAAGACTGATGCAGTGTGCGTTTTCGTGGATTTCAAGTGCTTCGGGATACATACTCCTTGGTTTTCCACATTGTCTAAGAAACAACATGAGGCTTGCAAGAGATTGAAAAAATGCATCCTAAAACTTATGCCTGCAGTGAAAACACACGTTTCTACAAAGACTTGGAAGGAGCAAGCAAAACAATAGTGGTTGAGAGTTCTTTCAGAGAGAAACACACGTATTTCATCCTTCTGTAGAGACGGTTAGGGTTACGATTGGACCTAGGGTAGGGTTATGTTGAGGGACAGGGTTAGAGAGACGGTTAGGGTTACGATTCGACCTAGGGTTAGGGTTTTGTTGAGGGCTAGGTTTAGAGAGACGGTTAGGGTTACGATTGGACCTAGGGTTAGGGTTATGTTGAGGGCTAGGGTTAGAGATCAGGTTAGTATTACGATTGGACATTGGGTTAGGGTTATGTTGAGGGCTAGGGTTAGAGAGACGGTTAGGGTTACGATTCGACCTAGAGTTAGGGTTATAATGAGGGCTAGGTTTAGAGAGACGGTTAGGGTTACGATTTGACCTAGGGTTAGGGTTATGTTGAGGGCTAGGGTTAGAGAGAGGGTTAGTATTACGATTGGACCTAGGGTTAGGGTTATGTTGAGGGCTAGGGTTACAGATCCGGTTAGGGTTACAATTGGACCTAGGGTTAGGGTTATGTTGAGGGCTAGGGTTAGAGATCTGGTTAGGGTTACAATTGGACGTAGGGTTAGGGTTATGTTGAGGGCTAGGGTTAGAGATCCGGTTAGGGTTACCGTTGGACCTAGGGTTAGTGTTATGTTGAGGGCTAGGGTTAGAGATCCGGGTAGGGTTACGGTTGGACCTAGGGTTAGGGTTATGTTGAGGCCCAGGTTTAGAGTTTCGGTTAGGGTTAAGACTGGACCTAGGGTTAGCTTAATGTTGAGGGCTAGGGTTAGAGAGACGGTTAGGGTTACAATTGGACCTAGGGTTAGGGTTATGTTGAGGGCTAGGGTTAGAGATCCTGTTAGGGTTACAATTGGACCTAGGGTTAGGGTTATGTTGAGGGCTAGGGTTACAGATCCGGTTAGGGTTACAATTGGACCTAGGGTTAGGGTTATGTTGAGGGCTACGGTTAGAGATCTGGTTAGGGTTACAATTGGACGTAGGGTTAGGGTTATGTTGAGGGCTAGGGTTAGAGATCCGGTTAGGGTTACGGTTGGACCTAGGGTTAGGGTTATGTTGAGGGCTAGGGTTAGAGATCCGGGTAGGGTTACGGTTGGACCTAGGGTTAGGGTTATGTTGAGGCCCAGGGTTAGAGTTTCGGTTAGGGTTAAGACTGGACCTAGGGTTAGCTTAATGTTGAGGGCTAGGGTTAGAGAGACGGTTAGGGTTACGATTGGACCTAGGGTTAGGGTTATGTTGAGGGCTAGGGTTAGAGATCCTGTTAGGGTTACGGTTGGACCTAGGGTTAGGGATATGTTGAGGGCTAGGGTTAGAGATCCGGTTAGGGTTACGGTTGGACCTAGGGTTAGGGTTATGTTGAGGGCTAGGGTTAGAGATCCGGTTAGGGTTACGGTTGGACCTAGGGTTAGGGTTATGTTGAGGCCCAGGGTTAGAGTTTCGGTTAGGGTTAAGATTGGACCTAGGGTTATAGTGATGTTGAGGGCTAGGGTATTCCAGCAGTGAAAGCACACATTTCTATAAAGACTTTGAAGCAGCAAGCAAAGGCCTAGAGGCTGAGTGTTCTTTCAGTGAGAAACATGCATTTCATCCTTCTGGAGTGAATTTGCATGCTGGAGTTCATATGCATTTTATACTGTGCAGAATGTAGCTACTTGCTGGGGGTTGTGTCATAGAAGCACCTTTTCTGCAGGAGGTTATTGGAACATTCATTGTTTGGCTAAGTTATTTAGGGTTGGTTTTGGAAGGTCTTTCAACCTTGGCCAAATCCCGCTTCGTACGCAAGTTTTTAATAGCGCTGTTTCCAAGTGTCCACAAAGAGCTGCTGCTTGAAACTGTCCACATGCACATCTCGTATACTGGTGTGCTCGTTTCACTACCTGGATTTTGGTTTCCTCTTCTTTCTTTGAAATGACAAGTCTTCATTCAGCATGCTACACACACCTTGTAGCAGTTTCAGTTTGAAGCATGTTGGTGCTCTCAAAACGCTGTGTATCCTGTGTAGAGTGTGTCACTCTACAACACTGAATACACAACTTAGAGCTCCTTTCAACACAGACACGCAAACACATCTTTTTGGGAAAGTCCTAACTCAGGTAAATTGGAAATGTAAGGGTTTCATCGAAAACATGAAGACAATCATGCTTTTGAACTCTGCAACCGAAAGAAATGGCTTTTTGTACATGCCATTCTGAATTTCACTGCAAAATGCCCTTCTTTTCTGTTTTGTTGAAAGTTCAAAACGCTTTAGGAGATAGAACGTGTTTGAAGAAGACTGATGCAGTGTGCGTGTTCCTGGATTTCAAGTGCTTCGGGATACATACTCCTTGTTTTTCCACATTGTCTAAGAAACAACTTGAGGCTTGCAAGACATTGAAAAAATGCATCCTAAAACTTATGCCTGCAGTGAAAACACACGTTTCTACAAAGACTTGGAAGGAGCAAGCAAAACAATAGTGGCTGAGAGTTCTTTCAGAGAGAAACACACGTATTTCATCCTTCTGTAGAGACGGTTAGGGTTACGATTGGACCTAGGGTAGTGTTATGTTGAGGGATAGGGTTAGAGAGACCGGTTAGGGTTACAATTTGACCTAGGGTTAGGGTTTTGTTGAGGGCTACTTTTAGAGAGACGGTTAGGGTTACAAGTGGACCTAGGGTTAGGGTTATGTTGAGGGCTAGGGTTAGAGAGAGGGTTAGTATTACGATTGGACCTAGGGTTAGGGTTATGTTGAGGGCTAGGGCTAGAGAGACGGTTAGGGTTACGATTCGACCTAGGGTTAGGGTTATAATGAGGGCTAGGTTTAGAGAGACGGTTAGGGTTACGATTTGACCTAGGGTTAGGGTTATGTTGAGGGCTAGGGTTAGAGAGAGGGTTAGTATTACGATTAGACCTAGGGTTAGGGTTATGTTGAGGGCTAGGGTTAGAGATCTGGTTAGGGTTACAATTGGACGTAGGGTTAGGGTTATGTTGAGGGCTAGGGTTAGAGATCCGGTTAGGGTTATTGTTGGACCTAGGGTTAGGGTTATGTTGAGGGCTAGGGTTAGAGATCCTGGTAGGGTTAAGACTGGACCTAGGGTTAGCTTAATGTTGAGGGCTAGGGTTAGAGAGACGGTTAGGGTTACGATTGGACCTAGGGTTAGGGTTATGTTGAGGGCTATGGTTAGAGATCCTGTTAGGGTTACGGTTGGACCTAGGGTTAGGGTTATGTTGAGGCCCAGGGTTAGAGTTTCAGTTAGGGTTAAGATTGGACCTAGGGTTATAGTGATGTTGAGGGCTAGGGTATTCCAGCAGTGAAAGCACACATTTCTATAAAGACTTTGAAGCAGTAAGCAAAAGCCTAGTGGTTGAGTGTTCTTTCAGAGAGAAACATGCATTTCATCCTTCTGGAGTGAATTTGCATGCTGGAGTTCATATGCATTTTATACTGTGCAGAATGTAGCTACTTGCTGGGGGTTGTGTCATAGAAGCACCTTTTCTGCAGGAGGTTATTGGAACATTCATTGTTTGGCTAAGTTATTTAGGGTTGGTTTTGGAAGGTCTTTCAACCTTGGCCAAATCCCGCTTCGTACGCAAGTTTTTAATAGCGCTGTTTCCAAGTGTCCACAAAGAGCTGCTGCTTGAAACTGTCCACATGCACATCTCGTATACTGGTGGGCTCGTTTCACTACCTAGATTTTGGTTTCCTCTTCTTTCTTTGAAATGACAAGTCTTCATTCAGCATGCTACACACACCTTGTCCAGTTTCAGTTTGAAGCATGTTGGTGCTCTCAAAACGCTGTGTATCCTGTGTAGAGTGTGTCACTCTAGAGCACTGAATACACAACTTAGAGCTCCTTTCTACACAGACACGCAAACACATCTTTTTGGGAAAGTCCTAACTCAGGTAAATTGGAAATGTAAGGGTTTCATCGAAAACATGAAGACAATCATGGTTTTGAACTCTGCAACCGAAAGAAATGGCTTTTTGTACATGCCATTCTGAATTTCACTGCAAAATGCCCTTCTTTTCTGTTTTGTTGAAAGTTCAAAACGCTTTAGGAGATAGAACGTGTTTGAAGAAGACTGATGCAGTGTGCGTGTTCCTGGATTTCAAGTGCTTCGGGATACATACTCCTTGTTTTTCCACATTGTCTAAGAAACAACATGAGGCTTGCAAGACATTGAAAAAATGCATCCTAAAACTTATGCCTGCAGTGAAAACACACGTTTCTACAAAGACTTGGAAGGAGCAAGCAAAACAATAGTGGCTGAGAGTTCTTTCAGAGAGAAACACACGTATTTCATCCTTCTGTAGAGACGGTTAGGGTTACGATTGGACCTAGGGTAGGGTTATGTTGAGGGATAGGGTTAGAGAGACCGGTTAGGGTTACGATTCGACCTAGGGTTAGGGTTTTGTTGAGGGCAACTTTTAGAGAGACGGTTAGGGTTACGATTGGACCTAGGGTTAGGGTTATGTTGAGGGCTAGGGTTAGAGATCAGGTTAGTATTACGATTGGACCTAAGGTTAGGGTTATGTTGAGGTCTAGGGTTACAGATCCGGTTAGGGTTACAATTGGACCTAGGGTTAGGGTTATGTTGAGGGCTAGGGTTAGAGATCTGGTTAGGGTTACAATTGGACGTAGGGTTAGGGTTATGTTGAGGGCTAGGGTTAGAGATCCAGTTAGGGTTACGGTTGGACCTAGGGTTAGGGTTATGTTGAGGGCTAGGGTTAGAGATCCGGTTAGGGTTACGATTGGACCTAGGGTTAGGGTTATAATGAGGGCTAGGTTTAGAGAGACGGTTACGGTTACGATTGGACCTAGGGTTAGGGTTATGTTGAGGGCTAGGGTTAGAGAGATGGTTAGTATTACGATTGGACCTAGGGATAGGGTTATGTTGAGGGCTAGGGTTAGAGATCTGGTTAGAGTTACAATTGGACGTAGGGTTAGGGTTATGTTGAGGGCTAGGGTTAGAGATCCGGTTAGGGTTACGGTTGGACCTAGGGTTAGGGTTATGTTGAGGGCTAGGGTTAGAGATCCGGGTAGGGTTACGGTTGGACCTAGGGTTAGGGTTATGTTGAGGCCCAGGGTTAGAGTTTCGGTTAGGGTTAAGACTGGACCTAGGGTTAGCTTAATGTTGAGGGCTAGGGTTAGAGAGACGGTTAGGGTTACGAATGGACCTAGGGTTAGGATTATGTTGAGGGCTAGGGTTAGAGATCCTGTTAGGGTTACGGTTGGACCTAGGGTTAGGGATATGTTGAGGGCTAGGGTTAGAGATCCGGTTAGGGTTACGGTTGGACCTAGGGTTAGGGTTATGTTCAGGGCTAGGGTTAGAGATCCGGTTAGGGTTACGGTTGGACCTAGGGTTAGGGTTATGTTGAGGCCCAGGGTTAGAGTTTCGGTTAGGGTTAAGATTGGACCTAGGGTTATAGTGATGTTGAGGGCTAGGGTATTCCAGCAGTGAAAGCACACATTTCTATAAAGACTTTGAAGCAGCAAGCAAAAGCCTAGTGGCTGAGTGTTCTTTTAGTGAGAAACATGCATTTCATCCTTCTGGAGTGAATTTGCATGCTGGAGTTCATATGCATTTTATACTGTGCAGAATGTAGCTACTTGCTGGGGGTTGTGTCATAGAAGCACCTTTTCTGCAGGAGGTTATTGGAACATTCATTGTTTGGCTAAGTTATTTAGGGTTGGTTTTGGAAGGTCTTTCAACCTTGGCCAAATCCCGCTTCCTACGCAAGTTTTTAATAGCGCTGTTTCCAAGTGTCCACAAAGAGCTGCTGCTTGAAACTGTCCACATGCACATCTCGTATACTGGTGTGCTCGTTTCACTACCTGGATTTTGGTTTCCTCTTCTTTCTTTGAAATGACAAGTCTTCATTCAGCATGCTACACACACCTTATAGCAGTTTCAGTTTGAAGCATGTTGGTGCTCTCAAAACGCTGTGTATCCTGTGTAGAGTGTGTCACTCTACAGCACTGAATACACAACTTAGAGCTCCTTTCAACACAGACACGCAAACACATCTTTTTGGGAAAGTCCTAACTCAGGTAAATTGGAAATGTAAGGGTTTCATCGAAAACATGAAGACAATCATGCTTTTGAACTCTGCGACCGAAAGAAATGGCTTTTTGTACATGCCATTCTGAATTTCACTGCAAAATGCCCTTCTTTTCTGGTTTGTTGAAAGTTCAAAACGCTTTAGGAGATAGAACGTGTTTGAAGAAGACTGATGCAGTGTGCGTTTTCGTGGATTTCAAGTGCTTCGGGATACATACTCCTTGTTTTTCCACATTGTCTAAGAAACAACATGAGGCTTGCAAGAGGTTGAAAAAATGCATCCTAAAACTTATGCCTGCAGTGAAAACACACGTTTCTACAAAGACTTGGAAGGAGCAAGCAAAACAATAGTGGTTGAGAGTTCTTTCAGAGAGAAACACACGTATTTCATCCTTCTGTAGAGACGGTTAGGGTTACGATTGGACCTAGGGTAGGGTTATGTTGAGGGACAGGGTTAGAGAGACGGTTAGGGTTACGATTCGACCTAGGGTTAGTGTTTTGTTGAGGGCTAGGTTTAGAGAGACGGTTAGGGTTACGATTGGACCTAGGGTTAGGGTTATGTTGAGGGCTAGGGTTAGAGATCAGGTTAGTATTACGATTGGACATTGGGTTAGGGTTATGTTGAGGGCTAGGGTTAGAGAGACGGTTAGGGTTACGATTCGACCTAGAGTTAGGGTTATAATGAGGGCTAGGTTTAGAGAGACGGTTAGGGTTACGATTTGACCTAGGGTTAGGGTTATGTTGAGGGCTAGGGTTAGAGAGAGGGTTAGTATTACGATTGGACCTAGGGTTAGGGTTATGTTGAGGGCTAGGGTTACAGATCCGGTTAGGGTTACAATTGGACCTAGGGTTAGGGTTATGTTGAGGGCTAGGGTTAGAGATCTGGTTAGGGTTACAATTGGCCGTAGGGTTAGGGTTATGTTGAGGGCTAGGGTTAGAGATCCGGTTAGGGTTACCGTTGGACCTAGGGTTAGTGTTATGTTGAGGGCTAGGGTTAGAGATCCGGGTAGGGTTACGGTTGGACCTAGGGTTAGGGTTATGTTGAGGCCCAGGTTTAGAGTTTCGGTTAGGGTTAAGACTGGACCTAGGGTTAACTTAATGTTGAGGGCTAGGGTTAGAGAGACGGTTAGGGTTACAATTGGACCTAGGGTTAGGGTTATGTTGAGGGCTAGGGTTAGAGATCCTGTTAGGGTTACAATTGGACCTAGGGTTAGGGTTATGTTGAGGGCTAGGGTTACAGATCCGGTTAGGGTTACAATTGGACCTAGGGTTAGGGTTATGTTGAGGGCTAGGGTTAGAGATCTGGTTAGGGTTACAATTGGACGTAGGGTTAGGGTTATGTTGAGGGCTAGGGTTAGAGATCCGGTTAGGGTTACGGTTGGACCTAGGGTTAGGGTTATGTTGAGGGCTAGGGTTAGAGATCCGGGTAGGGTTACGGTTGGACCTAGGGTTAGGGTTATGTTGAGGCCCAGGGTTAGAGTTTCGGTTAGGGTTAAGACTGGACCTAGGGTTAGCTTAATGTTGAGGGCTAGGGTTAGAGAGACGGTTAGGGTTACGATTGGACCTAGGGTTAGGGTTATGTTGAGGGCTAGGGTTACAGATCATGTTAGGGTTACAGTTGGACCTAGGGTTAGGGTTATGTTGAGGCCCAGGGTTAGAGTTTCGGTTAGGGTTAAGATTGGACCTAGGGTTATAGTGATGTTGAGGGCTAGGGTATCCCAGCAGTGAAAGCACACATTTCTATAAAGACTTTGAAGCAGCAAGCAAAAGCCTAGTGGCTGAGTGTTCTTTCAGAGAGAAACATGCATTTCATCCTTCTGGAGTGAATTTGCATGCTGGAGTTCATATGCATTTTATACTGTGCAGAATGTAGCTACTTGCTGGGGGTTGTGTCATAGAAGCACCTTTTCTGCAGGAGGTTATTGGAACATTCATTGTTTGGCTAACTTATTTAGGGTTGGTTTTGGAAGGTCTTTCAACCTTGGCCAAATCCCGCTTCGTACGCAAGTTTTTAATAGCGCTGTTTCCAACTGTCCACAAAGAGCTGCTGCTTGAAACTGTCCACATGCACATCTCGTATACTGGTGTGCTCGTTTCACTACCTGGATTTTGGTTTCCTCTTCTTTCTTTGAAATGACAAGTCTTCATTCAGCATGCTACACACACCTTGTGGCAGTTTCAGTTTGAAGCATGTTGGTGCTCTCAAAACGCTGTGTATCTTGTGTAGAGTGTGTCACTCTACAGCACTGAATACACAACTTAGAGCTCCTTTCAACACAGACACGCAAACACATCTTTTTGGGAAAGTCCTAACTCAGGTAAATTGGAAATGTAAGGGTTTCATCGAAAACATGAAGACAATCATGCTTTTGAACTCTGCAACCGAAAGAAATGGCTTTTTGTACATGCCATTCTGAATTTCACTGCAAAATGCCCTTCTTTTCTGTTTTGTTGAAAGTTCAAAACGCTTTAGGAGATAGAACGTGTTTGAAGAAGACTGATGCAGTGTGCGTGTTACTGGATTTCAAGTGCTTCGGGATACATACTCCTTGTTTTTCCACATTGTCTAAGAAACAACATGAGGCTTGCAAGACATTGAAAAAATGCATCCTAAAACTTATGCCTGCAGTGAAAACACACGTTTCTACAAAGACTTGGAAGGAGCAAGCAAAAGTATAGTGGCTGAGAGTTCTTTCAGAGAGAAACACACGTATTTCATCCTTCTGTAGAGACGGTTAGGGTTACGATTGGACCTAGGGTAGGGTTATGTTGAGGGATAGGGTTAGAGAGACCGGTTAGGGTTACGATTGGACCTAGGGTTAGGGTTATGTTGAGGGCTAGGGTTACAGATCCGGTTAGGGTTACAATTGGACCTAGGGTTAGGGTTATGTTGAGGGCTAGGGTTAGAGATCTGGTTAGGGTTACAATTGGACGTAGGGTTAGGGTTATGTTGAGGGCTAGGGTTAGAGATCCGGTTAGGGTTACGGTTGGACCTAGGGTTAGGGTTATGTTGAGGGCTAGGGTTAGAGATCCGGGTAGGGTTACGGATGGACCTAGGGTTAGGGTTATGTTGAGGCCCAGGGTTAGAGTTTCGGTTAGGGTTAAGACTGGACCTAGGGTTAGCTTAATGTTGAGGGCTAGGGTTAGAGAGACGGTTAGGGTTACGATTGGACCTAGGGTTAGGGTTATGTTGAGGGCTAGGGTTAGAGATCCTGTTAGGGTTACGGTTGGACCTAGAGTTAGGGATATGTTGAGGGCTAGGGTTAGAGATCCTGTTAGGGTTACGGTTGGACCTAGAGTTAGGGATATGTTGAGGGATAGGGTTAGAGATCCGGTTAGGGTTACGGTTGGACCTAGGGTTAGGGTTATGTTGAGGGCTAGGGTTAGAGATCCGGTTAGGGTTACGGTTGGACCTAGGGTTAGGGTTATGTTGAGGCCCAGGGTTAGAGTTTCGGTTAGGGTTAAGACTGGACCTAGGGTTAGCTTAATGTTGAGGGCTAGGGTTAGAGAGACGGTTAGGGTTACGATTGGACCTAGGGTTAGGGTTATGTTGAGGGCTAGGGTTACAGATCCTGTTAGGGTTACGGTTGGACCTAGGGTTAGGGTTATGTTGAGGCCCAGGGTTAGAGTTTCGGTTAGGGTTAAGATTGGACCTAGGGTTATAGTGATGTTGAGGGCTAGGGTATTCCAGCAGTGAAAGCACACATTTCTATAAAGACTTTGAAGCAGCAAGCAAAAGCCTAGTGGTTGAGTGTTCTTTCAGAGAGAAACATGCATTTCATCTTTCTGGAGTGAATTTGCATGCTGGAGTTCATATGCATTTTGTACTGTGCAGAATGTAGCTACTTGCTGGGGGTTGTGTCATAGAAGCACCTTTTCTGCAGGAGGTTATTGGAACATTCATTGTTTGGCTAACTTATTTAGGGTTGGTTTTGGAAGGTCTTTCAACCTTGGCCAAATCCCGCTTCGTACGCAAGTTTTTAATAGCGCTGTTTTCAAGTGTCCACAAAGAGCTGCTGCTTGAAACTGTCCACATGCACATCTCGTATACTGGTGTGCTCGTTTCACTACCTGGATTTTGGTTTCCTCTTCTTTCTTTAAAATGACAAGTCTTCATTCAGCATGCTACACACACCTTGTGGCAGTTTCAGTTTGAAGCATGTTGGTGCTCTCAAAACGCTGTGTATCCTGTGTAGAGTGTGTCACTCTACAGCACTGAATACGCAACTTAGAGCTCCTTTCAACACAGACACGCAAACACATCTTTTTGGGAAAGTCCTAACTCAGGTAAATTGGAAATGTAAGGGTTTCATCGAAAACATGAAGACAATCATGCTTTTGAACTCTGCAACCGAAAGAAATGGCTTTTTGTACATGCCATTCTGAATTTCACTGCAAAATGCCCTTCTTTTCTGTTTTGTTGAAAGTTCAAAACGCTTTAGGAGATAGAACGTGTTTGAAGAAGACTGATGCAGTGTGCGTGTTCCTGGATTTCAAGTGCTTCGGGATACATACTCCTTGTTTTTCCACATTGTCTAAGAAACAACATGAGGCTTGGAAGACATTGAAAAAATGCATCCTAAAACTTATGCCTGCAGTGAAAACACACGTTTCTACAAAGACTTGGAAGGAGCAAGCAAAACAATAGTGGCTGAGAGTTCTTTCAGAGAGAAACACACGTATTTCATCCTTCTGTAGAGACGCTTAGGGTTACGATTGGACCTAGGGTAGGGTTATGTTGAGGGATAGGGTTAGAGAGACCGGTTAGGGTTACGATTCGACCTAGGGTTAGGGTTTTGTTGAGGGCTACTTTTAGAGAGACGGTTGGGTTACGATTGGACCTAGGGTTAGGGTTATGTTGAGGGCTAGGGTTAGAGAGAGGGTTAGTATTACGATTGGACCTAGGGTTAGGGTTATGTTGAGGGCTAGGGTTACAGATCCGGTTAGGGTTACAATTGGACCTAGGGTTAGGGTTATGTTGAGGGCTAGGGTTAGAGATCTGGTTAGGGTTACAATTGGACGTAGGGTTAGGGTTATGTTGAGGGCTAGGGTTAGAGATCCGGTTAGGGTTACTGTTGGACCTAGGGTTAGGGTTATGTTGAGGGCTAGGGTTAGAGATCCGGGTAGGGTTACGGATGGACCTAGGGTTAGGGTTATGTTGAGGCCCAGGGTTAGAGTTTCGGTTAGGGTTAAGACTGGACCTAGGGATAGCTTAATGTTGAGGGCTAGGGTTAGAGAGACGGTTAGGGTTACGATTGGACCTAGGGTTAGGGTTATGTTGAGGGCTAGGGTTACAGATCCTGTTAGGGTTACGGTTGGACCTAGGGTTAGGGTTATGTTGAGGCCCAGGGTTAGAGTTTCGGTTAGGGTTAAGATTGGACCTAGGGTTATAGTGATGTTGAGGGCTAGGGTATTCCAGCAGTGAAAGCACACATTTCTATAAAGAGTTTGAAGCAGCAAGCAAAAGCCTAGTGGTTGAGTGTTCTTTCAGAGAGAAACATGCATTTCATCCTTCTGGAGTGAATTTGCATGCTGGAGTTCATATGCATTTTATACTGTGCAGAATGTAGCTACTTGCTGGGGGTTGTGTCATAGAAGCACCTTTTCTGCAGGAGGTTATTGGAACATTCATTGTTTGGCTAACTTATTTAGGGTTGGTTTTGGAAGGTCTTTCAACCTTGGCCAAATCCCGCTTCGTACGCAAGTTTTTAATAGCGCTGTTTCCAAGTGTCCACAAAGAGCTGCTGCTTGAAACTGTCCACATGCACATCTCGTATACTGGTGTGCTCGTTTCACTACCTGGATTTTGGTTTCCTCTTCTTTCTTTGAAATGACAAGTCTTCATTCAGCATGCTACACACACCTTGTAGCAGTTTCAGTTTGAAGCAAGTTGGTGCTCTCAAAACGCTGTGTATCCTGTGTAGAGTGTGTCACTCTACAGCACTGAATACACAACTTAGAGCTCCTTTCAACACAGACACGCAAACACATCTTTTTGGGAAAGTCGTAACTCAGGTAAATTGGAAATGTAAGGGTTTCATCGAAAACATGAAGACAATCATGATTTTGAACTCTGCAACCGAAAGAAATGGCTTTTTGTACATGCCATTCTGAATTTCACTGCAAAATGCCCTTCTTTTCTGGTTTGTTGAAAGTTCAAAACGCTTTAGGAGATAAAACGTGTTTGAAGAAGACTGATGCAGTGTGCGTTTTCCTGGATTTCAAGTGCTTCGGGATACATACTCCTTGTTTTTCCACATTGTCTAAGAAACAACATGAGGCTTGCAAGAGATTGAAAAAATGCATCCTAAAACTTATGCCTGCAGTGAAAACACACGTTTCTACAAAGACTTGGAAGGAGCAAGCAAAACAATAGTGGTTGAGAGTTCTTTCAGAGAGAAACACACGTATTTCATCCTTCTGTAGAGACGGTTAGGGTTACGATTGGACCTAGGGTACGGTTATGTTAAGGGACAGGGTTAGAGAGACGGTTAGGGTTACGATTCGACCTAGGGTTAGGGTTTTGTTGAGGGCTAGGGCTAGAGAGACGGTTAGGGTTACGATTCGACCTAGGGTTAGGGTTATAATGAGGGCTAGGTTTAGAGAGACGGTTAGGGTTATGATTTGACCTAGGGTTAGGGTTATGTTGAGGGCTAGGGTTAGAGAGAGGGTTAGTATTACGATTGGACCTAGGGATAGGGTTATGTTGAGGGCTAGGGTTACAGATCCGGTTAGGGTTACAATTGGACCTAGGGTTAGGGTTATGTTGAGGACTAGGGTTACAGATCCGGTTAGGGTTACAATTGGACCTAGGGTTAGGGTCATGTTGAGGGCTAGGGTTAGAGATCCGGTTAGGGTTACGGTTGGACCTAGGGTTAGGGTTATGTTGAGGGCTAGGGTTAGAGATCCGGGTAGGGTTACGGTTGGACCTAGGGTTAGGGTTATGTTGAGGCCCAGGGTTAGAGTTTCGGTTAGGGTTAAGACTGGACCTAGGGTTAGCTTAATGTTGAGGGCTAGGGTTAGAGAGACGGTTAGGGTTACAATTGGACCTAGGGTTAGGGTTATATTGAGGGCTAGGGTTAGAGATCCTGTTAGGGTTACGGTTGGACCTAGGGTTAGGGTTATGTTGAGGCCCAGGGTTAGAGTTTCGGTTAGGGTTAAGATTGGACCTAGGGTTATAGTGATGTTGAGGGCTAGGGTATTCCAGCAGTGAAAGCACACATTTCTATAAAGACTTTGAAGCAGCAAGCAAAAGCCTAGTGGTTGAGTGTTCTTTCAGAGAGAAACATGCATTTCATCCTTCTGGAGTGAATTTGCATGCTGGAGTTCATATGCATTTTATACTGTGCAGAATGTAGCTACTTGCTGGGGGTTGTGTCATAGAAGCACCTTTTCTGCAGGAGGTTATTGGAACATTCATTGTTTGGCTAAGTTATTTAGTGTTGGTTTTGGAAGGTCTTTCAACCTTGGCCAAATCCCGCTTCGTACGCAAGTTTTTAATAGCGCTGTTTCCAAGTGTCCACAAAGAGCTGCTGCTTGAAACTGTCCACATGCACATCTCGTCTATTGGTGTGCTCGTTTCACTACCTGGATTTTGGTTTCCTCTTCGTTCTTTGAAATGACAAGTCTTCATTCAGCATGCTACACACACCTTGTAGCAGTTTCAGTTTGAAGCATGTTGGTGCTCTCAAAACGCTGTGTATCCTGTGTAGAGTGTGTCACTCTACAGCACTGAATACACAACTTAGAGCTCCTTTCAACACAGACACGCAAACACATCTTTTTGGGAAAGTCCTAACTCAGGTAAATTGGAAATGTAAGGGTTTCATCGAAAACATGAAGACAATCATGCTTTTGAACTCTGCAACCGAAAGAAATGGCTTTTTGTACATGCCATTCTGAATTTCACTGCAAAATGCCCTTCTTTTCTGTTTTGTTGAAAGTTCAAAACGCTTTAGGAGATAGAACGTGTTTGAAGAAGACTGATGCAGTGTGCGTGTTCCTGGATTTCAAGTGCTTCGGGATACATACTCCTTGTTTTTCCACATTGTCTAAGAAACAACATGAGGCTTGCAAGACATTGAAAAAATGCATCCTAAAACTTATGCCTGCAGTGAAAACACACGTTTCTACAAAGACTTGGAAGGAGCAAGCAAAACAATAGTGGTTGAGAGTTCTTTCAGAGAGAAACACACGTATTTCATCCTTCTGTAGAGACGGTTAGGGTTACGATTGGACCTAGGGTAGGGTTATGTTGAGGGACAGGGTTAGAGAGACGGTTAGGGTTACGATTCGACCTAGGGTTAGGGTTTTGTTGAGGGCTAGGTTTGGAGAGACGGTTAGGGTTACGATTGGACCTAGGGTTAGGGTTATGTTGAGGGCTAAGGTTAGAGATCAGGTTAGTATTACGATTGGACCTAGGGTTAGGGTTATGTTGAGGGCTAGGGTTAGAGAGACGGTTAGGGTTACGATTCGACCTAGGGTTAGGGTTATAATGAGGGCTAGGTTTAAAGAGACGGTTAGGGTTACGATTTGACCTAGGGTTAGGGTTATGTTGAGGGCTAGGGTTAGAGAGAGGGTTAGTATTACGATTGGACCTAGGGTTAGGGTTATGTTGAGGGCTAGGGTTACAGATCCGGTTAGGGTTACAATTGGACCTAGGGTTAGGGTTATGTTGAGGGCTAGGGTTAGAGATCTGGTTAGGGTTACAATTGGACGTAGGGTTAGGGTTATGTTGAGGGCTAGGGTTAGAGTTTCGGTTAGGGTTAAGACTGGACCTAGGGTTAGCTTAATGTTGAGGGCTAGGGTTAGAGAGACCGTTAGGGTTACGATTGGACCTAGGGTTAGGGTTATGTTGAGGGCTAGGGTTACAGATCCTGTTAGGGTTACGGTTGGACCTAGGGTTAGGGTTATGTTGAGGCCCAGGGTTAGAGTTTCGGTTAGAGTTAAGATTGGACCTAGGGTTATAGTGATGTTGAGGGCTAGGGTATTCCAGCAGTGAAAGCACACATTTCTATAAAGACTTTGAAGCAGCAAGCAAAAGCCTAGTGGTTGAGTGTTCTTTCAGAGAGAAACATGCATTTCATCCTTCTGGAGTGAATTTGCATGCTGGAGTTCATATGCATTTTATACTGTGCAGAATGTAGCTACTTGCTGGGGGTTGTGTCATAGAAGCACCTTTTCTGCAGGAGGTTATTGGAACATTCATTGTTTGGCTAACTTATTTAGGGTTGGTTTTGGAAGGTCTTTCAACCTTGGCCAAATCCCGCTTCGTACGCAAGTTTTTAATAGCGCTGTTTCCAAGTGTCCACAAAGAGCTGCTGCTTGAAACTGTCCACATGCACATCTCGTCTACTGGTGTGCTCGTTTCACTACCTGGGTTTTGGTTTCCTCTTCTTTCTTTGAAATGCCAAGTCTTCATTCAGCATGCTACACACACCTTGTAGCAGTTTCAGTTTGAAGCATGTTGGTGCTCTCAAAACGCTGTGTATCCTGTGTAGAGTGTGTCACTCTACAGCACTGAATACACAACTTAGAGCTCCTTTCAACACAGACACGCAAACACATCTTTTTGGGAAAGTCCTAACTCAGGTAAATTGGAAATGTAAGGGTTTCATCGAAAACATGAAGACAATCATGCTTTTGAACTCTGCAACCGAAAGAAATGGCTTTTTGTACATGCCATTCTGAATTTCACTGCAAAATGCCCTTCTTTTCTGTTTTGTTGAAAGTTCAAAACGCTTTAGGAGATAGAACGTGTTTGAAGAAGACTGATGCAGTGTGCGTGTTCCTGGATTTCAAGTGCTTCGGGATACATACTCCTTGTTTTTCCACATTGTCTAAGAAACAACATGAGGCTTGCAAGACATTGAAAAAATGCATCCTAAAACTTATGCCTGCAGTGAAAACACACGTTTCTACAAAGACTTGGAAGGAGCAAGCAAAACAATAGTGGTTGAGAGTTCTTTCAGAGAGAAACACACGTATTTCATCCTTCTGTAGAGACGGTTAGGGTTACGATTGGACCTAGGGTAGTGTTATGTTGAGGGATAGGGTTAGAGAGACGGTTAGGGTTACGATTCGACCTAGGGTTAGGGTTTTGTTGAGGGCTAGGTTTAGAGAGACGGTTAGGGTTACGATTGGACCTAGGGTTAGGGTTATGTTGAGGGCTAGGGTTAGAGATCAGGTTAGTATTACGATTGGACCTAGGGTTAGGGTTATGTTGAGGGCTAGGGTTACAGATCCGGTTAGGGTTACAATTGGATCTGGGGTTAGGGTTATGTTGAGGGCTAGGGTTAGAGATCTGGTTAGGGTTACAATTGGACCTAGGGTTAGGGTTATGTTGAGGGCTAGGGTTAGAGATCCGGTTAGGGTTACGGTTGGACCTAGGGTTAGGGTTATGTTGAGGGCTAGGGTTAGAGATCTGGTTAGGGTTACGTATGGACCTAGGGTTAGGGTTATGTTGAGGGCTAGGGTTAGAGATCAGGTTAGTATTACGATTGGACCTAGGGTTAGGGTTATGTTGAGGGCTAAGGTTAGAGATACGGTTACGGTTATGATTGGACCTAGGGTTAGGGTTATAATGAGGGCTAGGTTTAGAGAGACGGTTAGGGTTACGAGTGGACCTAGGGTTAGGGTTATGTTGAGGGCTAGGGTTAGAGAGAGGGTTAGTATTACGATTGGACCTAGGGTTAGGGTTATGTTGAGGGCTAGGGTTACAGATCCGGTTAGGGTTACAATTGGACGTAGGGTTAGGGTTATGTTGAGGGCTAGGGTTAGAGATCCGGTTAGGGTTACGGTTGGACCTAGGCTTAGCTTAATGTTGAGGGCTAGGGTTAGAGAGACGGTTAGGGTTACGATTGGACCTAGGGTTAGGGTTATGTTGAGGGCTAGGGTTAGAGATCCTGTTAGGGTTACGGTTGGACCTAGGGTTAGGGTTATGTTGAGGGCTAGGATTAGAGATCCGGTTAGGGTTACGGTTGGACCTAGGGTTAGGGTTATGTTGAGGGCT
The DNA here is from genome assembly GCF_054644295.1 of Miniopterus natalensis. Classification (NCBI taxonomy): domain Eukaryota; kingdom Metazoa; phylum Chordata; class Mammalia; order Chiroptera; family Miniopteridae; genus Miniopterus; species Miniopterus natalensis. The sequence goes on along the minus strand of NC_142084.1, from coordinate 2,716,242 downwards.
AGGGTTAGAGATCCGGTTAGGGTTACGGTTGGACGTAGGGTTAGGGTTATGTTGAGGGCTAGGGTTAGAGATCCGGTTAGGGTTACGGTTGGACCTAGCGTTAGGGTTATGTTGAGGGCTAGGGTTAGAGATCCGGTTAGGGTTACGGTTGGACCTAGGGTTAGGGTTATGTTGAGGACTAGGGTTAGAGATCTGGGTAGGGTTACGATTGGACCTAGGGTTAGGGTTATGTTGAGGGCTAGGGTTACAGATCCACTTAGGGTTACAATTGGACCTAGGGTTAGGGTTATGTTGAGGGCTAGGGTTAGAGATCTGGTTAGGGTTACAATTGGACGTAGGGTTAGGGTTATGTTGAGGACTAGGGTTAGAGATCCGGGTAGGGTTACGGTTGGACCTAGGGTTAGGGTTATGTTGAGGCCCAGGGTTACAGTTGCGGTTAGGGTTAAGACTGGACCTAGGGATAGCTTAATGTTGAGATCTAGGGTTAGAGAGACGGTTAGGGTTACGATTGGACCTAGGGTTAGGGTTATGTTGAGGGCTAGGGTTAGAGATCCGGTTAGGGTTACGGTTGGACCTAGGGTTAGGGTTATGTTGAGGGCTAGGGTTAGAGAGACCGGTTAGGGTTACGATTCGACCTAGGGTTAGGGTTTTGTTGAGGGCTACTTTTAGAGAGACGGTTAGAGTTACAATTGGACCTAGGGTTAGGGTTATGTTGAGGGCTAGGGTTAGAGATCAGGTTAGTATTACGATTGGACCTAGCGTTAGCTTACTGTTGAGGGCTAGGGTTAAAGAGACGGTTAGGGTTACGATTGGACCTAGGGTTAGGGTTATGTTGAGGGCTAGGGTTAGAGATCCTGTTAGGGTTACGGTTGGACCTAGGGTTAGGGTTATGTTGAGGGCTAGGGTTAGAGATCCGGTTAGGGTTACGGTTGGACCAAGGGTTAGGGTTATGTTGAGGGCTAGGGTTAGAGATCAGGTTAGTATTACGATTGGACCTAGCGTTAGCTTACTGTTGAGGGCTAGGGTTAAAGAGACGGTTAGGGTTACGATTGGACCTAGGGTTAGGGTTATGTTGAGGGCTAGGGTTAGAGATCCTGTTAGGGTTACGGTTGGACCTAGGGTTAGGGTTATGTTGAGGGCTAGGGTTAGAGATCCGGTTAGGGTTACGGTTGGACCAAGGGTTAGGGTTATGTTGAGGGCTAGGGTTAGAGATCCGGTTAGGGTTACGGTTGGACCTAGGGTTAGGGTTATGTTGAGGCCCAGGGTTAGAGTTTCGGTTAGGGTTAAGATTGGACCTAGGGTTATAGTGATGTTGAGGGCTAGGGTATTCCAGCAGTGAAAGCACACATTTCTATAAAGACTTTGAAGCAGCAAGCAAAAGCCTAGTGGCTGAGTGTTCTTTCAGTGAGAAACATGCATTTCATCCTTCTGGAGTGAATTTGCATGCTGGAGTTCATACGCATTTTATACTGTGCAGAATGTAGCTACTTGCTGGGGGTTGTGTCATAGAAGCACCTTTTCTGCAGGAGGTTATTGGAACATTCATTGTTTGGCTAACTTATTTAGGGTTGGTTTTGGAAGGTCTTTCAACCTTGGCCAAATCCCGCTTCGTACGCAAGTTTTTAATAGCGCTGTTTCCAAGTGTCCACAAAGAGCTGCTGCTTGAAACTGTCCACATGCACATCTCGTATACTGGTGTGCTCGTTTCACTACCTGGATTTTGGTTTCCTCTTCTTTCTTTGAAATGACAAGTCTTCATTCAGCATGCTACACACACCTTGTAGCAGTTTCAGTTTGAAGCATGTTGGTGCTCTCAAAACGCTGTGTATCCTGTGTAGAGTGTGTCACTCTACAGCACTGAATACACAACTTAGAGCTCCTTTCAACACAGACACGCAAACACATCTTTTTGGGAAAGTCCTAACTCAGGTAAATTGGAAATGTAAGGGTTTCATCGAAAACATGAAGACAATCATGCTTTTGAACTCTGCAACCGAAAGAAATGGCTTTTTGTACATGCCATTCTGAATTTCACTGCAAAATGCCCTTCTTTTCTGGTTTGTTGAAAGTTCAAAACGCTTTAGGAGATAGAACGTGTTTGAAGAAGACTGATGCAGTGTGCGTTTTCCTGGATTTCAAGTGCTTCGGGATACATACTCCTTGTTTTTCCACATTGTCTAAGAAACAACATGAGGCGTGCAAGACATTGAAAAAATGCATCCTAAAACTTATGCCTGCAGTGAAAACACACGTTTCTACAAAGACTTGGAAGGAGCAAGCAAAACAATAGTGGTTGAGAGTTCTTTCAGAGAGAAACACACATATTTCATCCTTCTGTAGAGACGGTTAGGGTTACGATTGGACCTAGGGTAGGGTTATGTTGAGGGACAGGGTTAGAGAGACGGTTAGGGTTACGATTGGACCTAGGGTTAGGGTTTTGTTGAGGGCTAGGTTTAGAAAGACGGTTAGGGTTACGATTGGACCTAGGGTTAGGGTTATGTTGAGGGCTAGGGTTAGAGATCAGGTTAATATTACGATTGGACCTAGGGTTAGGGTTATGTTGAGGGCTAGGGTTAGAGAGACGGTTAGGGTTACGATTCGACCTAGGGTCAGGGTTATGTTGAGGGCTAGGGTTAGAGATCCGGTTAGGGTTACGGTTGGACCTAGGGTTAGGGTTATGTTGAGGGCTAGGGTTAGAGATCTGGTTAGGGTTACAATTGGACGTAGGGTTAGGGTTATGTTGAGGGCTAGGGTTAGAGATCCGGTTAGGGTTACGGTTGGACCTAGGGTTAGGGTTATGTTGAGGGCTAGGGTTAGAGATCCGGGTAGGGTTACGGTTGGACCTAGGGTTAGGGTTATGTTGAGGCCCAGGGTTAGAGTTTCGGTTAGGGTTAAGACTGGACCTAGGGTTAGCTTAATGTTGAGGGCTAGGGTTAGAGAGACGGTTAGGGTTACGATTGGACCTAGGGTTAGGGTTATGTTGAGGGCTAGGGTTAGAGATCCTGTTAGGGTTACGGTTGGACCTAGGGTTAGGGATATGTTGAGAGCTAGGGTTAGAGATCCGGTTAGGGTTACGGTTGGACCTAGGGTTAGGGTTATGTTGAGGCCCAGGGTTAGAGTTTCGGTTAGGGTTAAGATTGGACCTAGGGTTTAAGTGATGTTGAGGGCTAGGGTATTCCAGCAGTGAAAGCACACATTTCTATAAAGACTTTGAAGCAGCAAGCAAAAGCCTAGTGGTTGAGTGTTCTTTCAGAGAGAAACATGCATTTCATCCTTCTGGAGTGAATTTGCATGCTGGAGTTCATATGCATTTTATACTGTGCAGAATGTAGCTACTTGCTGGGGGTTTTGTCATAGAAGCACCTTTTCTGCAGGAGGTTATTGGAACATTCATTGTTTGGCTAAGTTATTTAGGGTTGGTTTTGGAAGGTCTTTCAACCTTGGCCAAATCCCGCTTCGTACGCAAGTTTTTAATAGCGCTGTTTCCAAGTGTCCACAAAGAGCTGCTGCTTGAAACTGTCCACATGCACATCTCGACTATTGGTGTGCTCGTTTCACTACCTGGATTTTGGTTTCCTCTTCTTTATTTGAAATGACAAGTCTTCATTCAGCATGCTACACACACCTTGTGGCAGTTTCAGTTTGAAGCATGTTGGTGCTCTCAAAACGCTGTGTATCCTGTGTAGAGTGTGTCACTCTACAACACTGAATACACAACTTAGAGCTCCTTTCAACACAGACACGCAAACACATCTTTTTGGGAAAGTCCTAACTCAGGTAAATTGGAAATGTAAGGGTTTCATCGAAAACATGAAGACAATCATGCTTTTGAACTCTGCAACCGAAAGAAATGGCTTTTTGTACATGCCATTCTGAATTTCACTGCAAAATGCCCTTCTTTTCTGTTTTGTTGAAAGTTCAAAACGCTTTAGGAGATAGAACGTGTTTGAAGAAGACTGATGCAGTGTGCGTGTTCCTGGATTTCAAGTGCTTCGGGATACATACTCCTTGTTTTTCCACATTGTCTAAGAAACAACTTGAGGCTTGCAAGACATTGAAAAAATGCATCCTAAAACTTATGCCTGCAGTGAAAACACACGTTTCTACAAAGACTTGGAAGGAGCAAGCAAAACAATAGTGGCTGAGAGTTCTTTCAGAGAGAAACACACGTATTTCATCCTTCTGTAGAGACGGTTAGGGTTACGATTGGACCTAGGGTAGTGTTATGTTGAGGGATAGGGTTAGAGAGAGGGTTAGTATTACGATTAGACCTAGGGTTAGGGTTATGTTGAGGGCTAGGGTTAGAGAGGGGGTTAGTATTACGATGGGACCTAGGGTTAGGGTTATGTTGAGGGCTAGGGCTAGAGAGACGGTTAGGGTTACGATTCGACCTAGGGTTAGGGTTATAATGAGGGCTAGGTTTAGAGAGACGGTTAGGGTTCCGATTTTACCTAGGGTTAGGGTTATGTTGAGGGCTAGGGTTAGAGAGAGGGTTAGTATTACGATTAGACCTAGGGTTAGGGTTATGTTGAGGGCTAGGGTTAGAGATCTGGTTAGGGTTACAATTGGACGTAGGGTTAGGGTTATGTTGAGGGCTAGGGTTAGAGATCCGGTTAGGGTTATTGTTGGACCTAGGGTTAGGGTTATGTTGAGGGCTAGGGTTAGAGATCCGGGTAGGGTTAAGACTGGACCTAGGGTTAGCTTAATGTTGAGGGCTAGGGTTAGAGAGACGGTTAGGGTTACAATTGGACCTAGGGTTAGGGTTATGTTGAGGGCTATGGTTAGAGATCCTGTTAGGGTTACGGTTGGACCTAGGGTTAGGGTTATGTTGAGGCCCAGGGTTAGAGTTTCGGTTAGGGTTAAGATTGGACCTAGGGTTATAGTGATGTTGAGGGCTAGGGTATTCCAGCAGTGAAAGCACACATTTCTATAAAGACTTTGAAGCAGTAAGCAAAAGCCTAGTGGTTGAGTGTTCTTTCAGAGAGAAACATGCATTTCATCCTTCTGGAGTGAATTTGCATGCTGGAGTTCATATGCATTTTATACTGTGCAGAATGTAGCTACTTGCTGGGGGTTGTGTCATAGAAGCACCTTTTCTGCAGGAGGTTATTGGAACATTCATTGTTTGGCTAACTTATTTAGGGTTGGTTTTGGAAGGTCTTTCAACCTTGGCCAAATCCCGCTTCGTACGCAAGTTTTTAATAGCGCTGTTTCCAAGTGTCCACAAAGAGCTGCTGCTTGAAACTGTCCACATGCACATCTCGTATACTGGTGGGCTCGTTTCACTACCTGGGTTTTGGTTTCCTCTTCTTTCTTTGAAATGACAAGTCTTCATTCAGCATGCTACACACACCTTGTCCAGTTTCAGTTTGAAGCATGTTGGTGCTCTCAAAACGCTGTGTATCCTGTGTAGAGTGTGTCACTCTAGAGCACTGAATACACAACTTAGAGCTCCTTTCTACACAGACACGCAAACACATCTTTTTGGGAAAGTCCTAACTCAGGTAAATTGGAAATGTAAGGGTTTCATCGAAAACATGAAGACAATCATGGTTTTGAACTCTGCAACCGAAAGAAATGGCTTTTTGTACATGCCATTCTGAATTTCACTGCAAAATGCCCTTCTTTTCTGTTTTGTTGAAAGTTCAAAACGCTTTAGGAGATAGAACGTGTTTGAAGAAGACTGATGCAGTGTGCGTGTTCCTGGATTTCAAGTGCTTCGGGATACATACTCCTTGTTTTTCCACATTGTCTAAGAAACAACATGAGGCTTGCAAGACATTGAAAAAATGCATCCTAAAACTTATGCCTGCAGTGAAAACACACGTTTCTACAAAGACTTGGAAGGAGCAAGCAAAACAATAGTGGCTGAGAGTTCTTTCAGAGAGAAACACATGTATTTCATCCTTCTGTAGAGACGGTTAGGGTTACGATTGGACCTAGGGTAGGGTTATGTTGAGGGATAGGGTTAGAGAGACCGGTTAGGGTTACGATTCGACCTAGGGTTAGGGTTTTGTTGAGGGCAACTTTTAGAGAGACGGTTAGGGTTACGATTGGACCTAGGGTTAGGGTTATGTTGAGGGCTAGGGTTAGAGATCAGGTTAGTATTACGATTGGACCTAAGGTTAGGGTTATGTTGAGGTCTAGGGTTACAGATCCGGTTAGGGTTACAATTGGACCTAGGGTTAGGGTTATGTTGAGGGCTAGGGTTAGAGATCTGGTTAGGGTTACAATTGGACGTAGGGTTAGGGTTATGTTGAGGGCTAGGGTTAGAGATCCAGTTAGGGTTACGGTTGGACCTAGGGTTAGGGTTATGTTGAGGGCTAGGGTTAGAGATCCGGTTAGGGTTACGATTGGACCTAGGGTTAGGGTTATAATGAGGGCTAGGTTTAGAGAGACGGTTACGGTTACGATTGGACCTAGGGTTAGGGTTATGTTGAGGGCTAGGGTTAGAGAGATGATTAGTATTACGATTGGACCTAGGGTTAGGGTTATGTTGAGGGCTAGGGTTAGAGATCTGGTTAGGGTTACAATTGGACGTAGGGTTAGGGTTATGTTGAGGGCTAGGGTTAGAGATCCGGTTAGGGTTACGGTTGGACCTAGGGTTAGGGTTATGTTGAGGGCTAGGGTTAGAGATCCGGGTAGGGTTACGGTTGGACCTAGGGTTAGGGTTATGTTGAGGCCCAGGGTTAGAGTTTCGGTTAGGGTTAAGACTGGACCTAGGGTTAGCTTAATGTTGAGGGCTAGGGTTAGAGAGACGGTTAGGGTTACGAATGGACCTAGGGTTAGGATTATGTTGAGGGCTAGGGTTAGAGATCCTGTTAGGGTTACGGTTGGACCTAGGGTTAGGGATATGTTGAGGGCTAGGGTTAGAGATCCGGTTAGGGTTACGGTTGGACCTAGGGTTAGGGTTATGTTCAGGGCTAGGGTTAGAGATCCGGTTAGGGTTACGGTTGGACCTAGGGTTAGGGTTATGTTGAGGCCCAGGGTTAGAGTTTCGGTTAGGGTTAAGATTGGACCTAGGGTTATAGTGATGTTGAGGGCTAGGGTATTCCAGCAGTGAAAGCACACATTTCTATAAAGACTTTGAAGCAGCAAGCAAAAGCCTAGTGGCTGAGTGTTCTTTTAGTGAGAAACATGCATTTCATCCTTCTGGAGTGAATTTGCATGCTGGAGTTCATATGCATTTTATACTGTGCAGAATGTAGCTACTTGCTGGGGGTTGTGTCATAGAAGCACCTTTTCTGCAGGAGGTTATTGGAACATTCATTGTTTGGCTAAGTTATTTAGGGTTGGTTTTGGAAGGTCTTTCAACCTTGGCCAAATCCCGCTTCATACGCAAGTTTTTAATAGCGCTGTTTCCAAGTGTCCACAAAGAGCTGCTGCTTGAAACTGTCCACATGCACATCTCGTATACTGGTGTGCTCGTTTCACTACCTGGATTTTGGTTTCCTCTTCTTTCTTTGAAATGACAAGTCTTCATTCAGCATGCTACACACACCTTGTAGCAGTTTCAGTTTGAAGCATGTTGGTGCTCTCAAAACGCTGTGTATCCTGTGTAGAGTGTGTCACTCTACAGCACTGAATACACAACTTAGAGCTCCTTTCAACACAGACACGCAAACACATCTTTTTGGGAAAGTCCTAACTCAGGTAAATTGGAAATGTAAGGGTTTCATCGAAAACATGAAGACAATCATGCTTTTGAACTCTGCAACCGAAAGAAATGGCTTTTTGTACATGCCATTCTGAATTTCACTGCAAAATGCCCTTCTTTTCTGGTTTGTTGAAAGTTCAAAACGCTTTAGGAGATAGAACGTGTTTGAAGAAGACTGATGCAGTGTGCGTTTTCGTGGATTTCAAGTGCTTCGGGATACATACTCCTTGTTTTTCCACATTGTCTAAGAAACAACATGAGGCTTGCAAGAGGTTGAAAAAATGCATCCTAAAACTTATGCCTGCAGTGAAAACACACGTTTCTACAAAGACTTGGAAGGAGCAAGCAAAACAATAGTGGTTGAGAGTTCTTTCAGAGAGAAACACACGTATTTCATCCTTCTGTAGAGACGGTTAGGGTTACGATTGGACCTAGGGTAGGGTTATGTTGAGGGACAGGGTTAGAGAGACGGTTAGGGTTACGATTCGACCTAGGGTTAGGGTTTTGTTGAGGGCTAGGTTTAGAGAGACGGTTAGGGTTACGATTGGACCTAGGGTTAGGGTTATGTTGAGGGCTAGGGTTAGAGATCAGGTTAGTATTACGATTGGACATTGGGTTAGGGTTATGTTGAGGGCTAGGGTTAGAGAGACGGTTAGGGTTACGATTCGACCTAGAGTTAGGGTTATAATGAGGGCTAGGTTTAGAGAGACGGTTAGGGTTACGATTTGACCTAGGGTTAGGGTTATGTTGAGGGCTAGGGTTAGAGAGAGGGTTAGTATTACGATTGGACCTGGGGTTAGGGTTATGTTGAGGGCTAGGGTTACAGATCCGGTTAGGGTTACAATTGGACCTAGGGTTAGGGTTATGTTGAGGGCTAGGGTTAGAGATCTGGTTAGGGTTACAATTGGACGTAGGGTTAGGGTTATGTTGAGGGCTAGGGTTAGAGATCCGGTTAGGGTTACCGTTGGACCTAGGGTTAGTGTTATGTTGAGGGCTAGGGTTAGAGATCCGGGTAGGGTTACGGTTGGACCTAGGGTTAGGGTTATGTTGAGGCCCAGGTTTAGAGTTTCGGTTAGGGTTAAGACTGGACCTAGGGTTAGCTTAATGTTGAGGGCTAGGGTTAGAGAGACGGTTAGGGTTACAATTGGACCTAGGGTTAGGGTTATGTTGAGGGCTAGGGTTAGAGATCCTGTTAGGGTTACAATTGGACCTAGGGTTAGGGTTATGTTGAGGGCTAGGGTTACAGATCCGGTTAGGGTTACAATTGGACCTAGGGTTAGGGTTATGTTGAGGGCTACGGTTAGAGATCAGGTTAGGGTTACAATTGGACGTAGGGTTAGGGTTATGTTGAGGGCTAGGGTTAGAGATCCGGTTAGGGTTACGGTTGGACCTAGGGTTAGGGTTATGTTGAGGGCTAGGGTTAGAGATCCGGGTAGGGTTACGGTTGGACCTAGGGTTAGGGTTATGTTGAGGCCCAGGGTTAGAGTTTCGGTTAGGGTTAAGACTGGACCTAGGGTTAGCTTAATGTTGAGGGCTAGGGTTAGAGAGACGGTTAGGGTTACGATTGGACCTAGGGTTAGGGTTATGTTGAGGGCTAGGGTTAGAGATCCTGTTAGGGTTACGATTGGACCTAGGGTTAGGGATATGTTGAGGGCTAGGGTTAGAGATCCGGTTATGGTTACGGTTGGACCTAGGGTTAGGGTTATGTTGAGGGCTAGGGTTAGAGATCCGGTTAGGGTTACGGTTGGACCTAGGGTTAGGGTTATGTTGAGGCCCAGGGTTAGAGTTTCGGTTAGGGTTAAGATTGGACCTAGGGTTATAGTGATGTTGAGGGCTAGGGTATTCCAGCAGTGAAAGCACACATTTCTATAAAGACTTTGAAGCAGCAAGCAAAGGCCTAGAGGCTGAGTGTTCTTTCAGTGAGAAACATGCATTTCATCCTTCTGGAGTGAATTTGCATGCTGGAGTTCATATGCATTTTATACTGTGCAGAATGTAGCTACTTGCTGGGGGTTGTGTCATAGAAGCACCTTTTCTGCAGGAGGTTATTGGAACATTCATTGTTTGGCTAAGTTATTTAGGGTTGGTTTTGGAAGGTCTTTCAACCTTGGCCAAATCCCGCTTCGTACGCAAGTTTTTAATAGCGCTGTTTCCAAGTGTCCACAAAGAGCTGCTGCTTGAAACTGTCCACATGCACATCTCGTATACTGGTGTGCTCGTTTCACTACCTGGATTTTGGTTTCCTCTTCTTTCTTTGAAATGACAAGTCTTCATTCAGCATGCTACACACACCTTGTAGCAGTTTCAGTTTGAAGCATGTTGGTGCTCTCAAAACGCTGTGTATCCTGTGTAGAGTGTGTCACTCTACAACACTGAATACACAACTTAGAGCTCCTTTCAACACAGACACGCAAACACATCTTTTTGGGAAAGTCCTAACTCAGGTAAATTGGAAATGTAAGGGTTTCATCGAAAACATGAAGACAATCATGCTTTTGAACTCTGCAACCGAAAGAAATGGCTTTTTGTACATGCCATTCTGAATTTCACTGCAAAATGCCCTTCTTTTCTGTTTTGTTGAAAGTTCAAAACGCTTTAGGAGATAGAACGTGTTTGAAGAAGACTGATGCAGTGTGCGTGTTCCTGGATTTCAAGTGCTTCGGGATACATACTCCTTGTTTTTCCACATTGTCTAAGAAACAACTTGAGGCTTGCAAGACATTGAAAAAATGCATCCTAAAACTTATGCCTGCAGTGAAAACACACGTTTCTACAAAGACTTGGAAGGAGCAAGCAAAACAATAGTGGCTGAGAGTTCTTTCAGAGAGAAACACACGTATTTCATCCTTCTGTAGAGACGGTTAGGGTTACGATTGGACCTAGGGTAGTGTTATGTTGAGGGATAGGGTTAGAGAGACCGGTTAGGGTTACAATTTGACCTAGGGTTAGGGTTTTGTTGAGGGCTACTTTTAGAGAGACGGTTAGGGTTACAAGTGGACCTAGGGTTAGGGTTATGTTGAGGGCTAGGGTTAGAGAGAGGGTTAGTATTACGATTGGACCTAGGGTTAGGGTTATGTTGAGGGCTAGGGCTAGAGAGACGGTTAGGGTTACGATTCGACCTAGGGTTAGGGTTATAATGAGGGCTAGGTTTAGAGAGACGGTTAGGGTTACGATTTGACCTAGGGTTAGGGTTATGTTGAGGGCTAGGGTTAGAGAGAGGGTTAGTATTACGATTAGACCTAGGGTTAGGGTTATGTTGAGGGCTAGGGTTAGAGATCTGGTTAGGGTTACAATTGGACGTAGGGTTAGGGTTATGTTGAGGGCTAGGGTTAGAGATCCGGTTAGGGTTATTGTTGGACCTAGGGTTAGGGTTATGTTGAGGGCTAGGGTTAGAGATCCTGGTAGGGTTAAGACTGGACCTAGGGTTAGCTTAATGTTGAGGGCTAGGGTTAGAGAGACGGTTAGGGTTACGATTGGACCTAGGGTTAGGGTTATGTTGAGGGCTATGGTTAGAGATCCTGTTAGGGTTACGGTTGGACCTAGGGTTAGGGTTATGTTGAGGCCCAGGGTTAGAGTTTCAGTTAGGGTTAAGATTGGACCTAGGGTTATAGTGATGTTGAGGGCTAGGGTATTCCAGCAGTGAAAGCACACATTTCTATAAAGACTTTGAAGCAGTAAGCAAAAGCCTAGTGGTTGAGTGTTCTTTCAGAGAGAAACATGCATTTCATCCTTCTGGAGTGAATTTGCATGCTGGAGTTCATATGCATTTTATACTGTGCAGAATGTAGCTACTTGCTGGGGGTTGTGTCATAGAAGCACCTTTTCTGCAGGAGGTTATTGGAACATTCATTGTTTGGCTAAGTTATTTAGGGTTGGTTTTGGAAGGTCTTTCAACCTTGGCCAAATCCCGCTTCGTACGCAAGTTTTTAATAGCGCTGTTTCCAAGTGTCCACAAAGAGCTGCTGCTTGAAACTGTCCACATGCACATCTCGTATACTGGTGGGCTCGTTTCACTACCTAGATTTTGGTTTCCTCTTCTTTCTTTGAAATGACAAGTCTTCATTCAGCATGCTACACACACCTTGTCCAGTTTCAGTTTGAAGCATGTTGGTGCTCTCAAAACGCTGTGTATCCTGTGTAGAGTGTGTCACTCTAGAGCACTGAATACACAACTTAGAGCTCCTTTCTACACAGACACGCAAACACATCTTTTTGGGAAAGTCCTAACTCAGGTAAATTGGAAATGTAAGGGTTTCATCGAAAACATGAAGACAATCATGGTTTTGAACTCTGCAACCGAAAGAAATGGCTTTTTGTACATGCCATTCTGAATTTCACTGCAAAATGCCCTTCTTTTCTGTTTTGTTGAAAGTTCAAAACGCTTTAGGAGATAGAACGTGTTTGAAGAAGACTGATGCAGTGTGCGTGTTCCTGGATTTCAAGTGCTTCGGGATACATACTCCTTGTTTTTCCACATTGTCTAAGAAACAACATGAGGCTTGCAAGACATTGAAAAAATGCATCCTAAAACTTATGCCTGCAGTGAAAACACACGTTTCTACAAAGACTTGGAAGGAGCAAGCAAAACAATAGTGGCTGAGAGTTCTTTCAGAGAGAAACACACGTATTTCATCCTTCTGTAGAGACGGTTAGGGTTACGATTGGACCTAGGGTAGGGTTATGTTGAGGGATAGGGTTAGAGAGACCGGTTAGGGTTACGATTCGACCTAGGGTTAGGGTTTTGTTGAGGGCAACTTTTAGAGAGACGGTTAGGGTTACGATTGGACCTAGGGTTAGGGTTATGTTGAGGGCTAGGGTTAGAGATCAGGTTAGTATTACGATTGGACCTAAGGTTAGGGTTATGTTGAGGTCTAGGGTTACAGATCCGGTTAGGGTTACAATTGGACCTAGGGTTAGGGTTATGTTGAGGGCTAGGGTTAGAGATCTGGTTAGGGTTACAATTGGACGTAGGGTTAGGGTTATGTTGAGGGCTAGGGTTAGAGATCCAGTTAGGGTTACGGTTGGACCTAGGGTTAGGGTTATGTTGAGGGCTAGGGTTAGAGATCCGGTTAGGGTTACGATTGGACCTAGGGTTAGGGTTATAATGAGGGCTAGGTTTAGAGAGACGGTTACGGTTACGATTGGACCTAGGGTTAGGGTTATGTTGAGGGCTAGGGTTAGAGAGATGGTTAGTATTACGATTGGACCTAGGGTTAGGGTTATGTTGAGGGCTAGGGTTAGAGATCTGGTTAGAGTTACAATTGGACGTAGGGTTAGGGTTATGTTGAGGGCTAGGGTTAGAGATCCGGTTAGGGTTACGGTTGGACCTAGGGTTAGGGTTATGTTGAGGGCTAGGGTTAGAGATCCGGGTAGGGTTACGGTTGGACCTAGGGTTAGGGTTATGTTGAGGCCCAGGGTTAGAGTTTCGGTTAGGGTTAAGACTGGACCTAGGGTTAGCTTAATGTTGAGGGCTAGGGTTAGAGAGACGGTTAGGGTTACGAATGGACCTAGTGTTAGGATTATGTTGAGGGCTAGGGTTAGAGATCCTGTTAGGGTTACGGTTGGACCTAGGGTTAGGGATATGTTGAGGGCTAGGGTTAGAGATCCGGTTAGGGTTACGGTTGGACCTAGGGTTAGGGTTATGTTCAGGGCTAGGGTTAGAGATCCGGTTAGGGTTACGGTTGGACCTAGGGTTAGGGTTATGTTGAGGCCCAGGGTTAGAGTTTCGGTTAGGGTTAAGATTCACCTAGGGTTATAGTGATGTTGAGGGCTAGGGTATTCCAGCAGTGAAAGCACACATTTCTATAAAGACTTTGAAGCAGCAAGCAAAAGCCTAGAGGCTGAGTGTTCTTTTAGTGAGAAACATGCATTTCATCCTTCTGGAGTGAATTTGCATGCTGGAGTTCATATGCATTTTATACTGTGCAGAATGTAGCTACTTGCTGGGGGTTGTGTCATAGAAGCACCTTTTCTGCAGGAGGTTATTGGAACATTCATTGTTTGGCTAAGTTATTTAGGGTTGGTTTTGGAAGGTCTTTCAACCTTGGCCAAATCCCGCTTCGTACGCAAGTTTTTAATAGCGCTGTTTCCAAGTGTCCACAAAGAGCTGCTGCTTGAAACTGTCCACATGCACATCTCGTATACTGGTGTGCTCGTTTCACTACCTGGATTTTGGTTTCCTCTTCTTTCTTTGAAATGACAAGTCTTCATTCAGCATGCTACACACACCTTATAGCAGTTTCAGTTTGAAGCATGTTGGTGCTCTCAAAACGCTGTGTATCCTGTGTAGAGTGTGTCACTCTACAGCACTGAATACACAACTTAGAGCTCCTTTCAACACAGACACGCAAACACATCTTTTTGGGAAAGTCCTAACTCAGGTAAATTGGAAATGTAAGGGTTTCATCGAAAACATGAAGACAATCATGCTTTTGAACTCTGCGACCGAAAGAAATGGCTTTTTGTACATGCCATTCTGAATTTCACTGCAAAATGCCCTTCTTTTCTGGTTTGTTGAAAGTTCAAAACGCTTTAGGAGATAGAACGTGTTTGAAGAAGACTGATGCAGTGTGCGTTTTCGTGGATTTCAAGTGCTTCGGGATACATACTCCTTGTTTTTCCACATTGTCTAAGAAACAACATGAGGCTTGCAAGAGGTTGAAAAAATGCATCCTAAAACTTATGCCTGCAGTGAAAACACACGTTTCTACAAAGACTTGGAAGGAGCAAGCAAAACAATAGTGGTTGAGAGTTCTTTCAGAGAGAAACACACGTATTTCATCCTTCTGTAGAGACGGTTAGGGTTACGATTGGACCTAGGGTAGGGTTATGTTGAGGGACAGGGTTAGAGAGACGGTTAGGGTTACGATTCGACCTAGGGTTAGTGTTTTGTTGAGGGCTAGGTTTAGAGAGACGGTTAGGGTTACGATTGTACCTAGGGTTAGGGTTATGTTGAGGGCTAGGGTTAGAGATCAGGTTAGTATTACGATTGGACATTGGGTTTGGGTTATGTTGAGGGCTAGGGTTAGAGAGACGGTTAGGGTTACGATTCGACCTAGAGTTAGGGTTATAATGAGGGCTAGGTTTAGAGAGACGGTTAGGGTTACGATTTGACCTAGGGTTAGGGTTATGTTGAGGGCTAGGGTTAGAGAGAGGGTTAGTATTACGATTGGACCTAGGGTTAGGGTTATGTTGAGGGCTAGGGTTACAGATCCGGTTAGGGTTACAATTGGACCTAGGGTTAGGGTTATGTTGAGGGCTAGGGTTAGAGATCTGGTTAGGGTTACAATTGGCCGTAGGGTTAGGGTTATGTTGAGGGCTAGGGTTAGAGATCCGGTTAGGGTTACCGTTGGACCTAGGGTTAGTGTTATGTTGAGGGCTAGGGTTAGAGATCCGGGTAGGGTTACGGTTGGACCTAGGGTTAGGGTTATGTTGAGGCCCAGGTTTAGAGTTTCGGTTAGGGTTAAGACTGGACCTAGGGTTAGCTTAATGTTGAGGGCTAGGGTTAGAGAGACGGTTAGGGTTACAATTGGACCTAGGGTTAGGGTTATGTTGAGGGCTAGGGTTAGAGATCCTGTTAGGGTTACAATTGGACCTAGGGTTAGGGTTATGTTGAGGGCTAGGGTTACAGATCCGGTTAGGGTTACAATTGGACCTAGGGTTAGGGTTATGTTGAGGGCTAGGGTTAGAGATCTGGTTAGGGTTACAATTGGACGTAGGGTTAGGGTTATGTTGAGGGCTAGGGTTAGAGATCCGGTTAGGGTTACGGTTGGACCTAGGGTTAGGGTTATGTTGAGGGCTAGGGTTAGAGATCCGGGTAGGGTTACGGTTGGACCTAGGGTTAGGGTTATGTTGAGGCCCAGGGTTAGAGTTTCGGTTAGGGTTAAGACTGGACCTAGGGTTAGCTTAATGTTGAGGGCTAGGGTTAGAGAGACGGTTAGGGTTACGATTGTACCTAGGGTTAGGGTTATGTTGAGGGCTAGGGTTAGAGATCCTGTTAGGGTTACGGTTGGACCTAGGGTTAGGGATATGTTGAGGGCTAGGGTTAGAGATCCGGTTAGGGTTACGGTTGGACCTAGGGTTAGGGTTATGTTGAGGGCTAGGGTTAGAGATCCGGTTAGGGTTACGGTTGGACCTAGGGTTAGGGTTATGTTGAGGCCCAGGGTTAGAGTTTCGGTTAGGGTTAAGATTGGACCTAGGGTTATAGTGATGTTGAGGGCTAGGGTATTCCAGCAGTGAAAGCACACATTTCTATAAAGACTTTGAAGCAGCAAGCAAAGGCCTAGAGGCTGAGTGTTCTTTCAGTGAGAAACATGCATTTCATCCTTCTGGAGTGAATTTGCATGCTGGAGTTCATATGCATTTTATACTGTGCAGAATGTAGCTACTTGCTGGGGGTTGTGTCATAGAAGCACCTTTTCTGCAGGAGGTTATTGGAACATTCATTGTTTGGCTAAGTTATTTAGGGTTGGTTTTGGAAGGTCTTTCAACCTTGGCCAAATCCCGCTTCGTACGCAAGTTTTTAATAGCGCTGTTTCCAAGTGTCCACAAAGAGCTGCTGCTTGAAACTGTCCACATGCACATCTCGTATACTGGTGTGCTCGTTTCACTACCTGGATTTTGGTTTCCTCTTCTTTCTTTGAAATGACAAGTCTTCATTCAGCATGCTACACACACCTTGTAGCAGTTTCAGTTTGAAGCATGTTGGTGCTCTCAAAACGCTGTGTATCCTGTGTAGAGTGTGTCACTCTACAGCACTGAATACAAAACTTAGAGCTCCTTTCAACACAGACACGCAAACACATCTTTTTGGGAAAGTCCTAACTCAAGTAAATTGGAAATGTAAGGGTTTCATCGAAAACATGAAGACAATCATGCTTTTGAACTCTGCAACCGAAAGAAATGGCTTTTTGTGCATGCCATTCTGAATTTCAATGCAAAATGCCCTTCTTTTCTGTTTTGTTGAAAGTTCAAAACGCTTTAGGAGATAGAACGTGTTTGAAGAAGACTGATGCAGTGTGCGTGTTCCTGGATTTCAAGTGCTTCGGGACACATACTCCTTGTTTTTCCACATTGTCTAAGAAACAACATGAGGCTTGCAAGACATTGAAAAAATGCATCCTAAAACTTATGCCTGCAGTGAAAACACACGTTTCTACAAAGACTTGGAAGGAGCAAGCAAAACAATAGTGGCTGAGAGTTCTTTCAGAGAGAAACACACGAATTTCATCCTTCTGTAGAGACGGTTAGGGTTACGATTGGACCTAGGGTAGTGTTATGTTGAGGGATAGGGTTAGAGAGACCGGTTAGGGTTACGATTCGACCTAGGGTTAGGGTTTTGTTGAGGGCTACTCTTAGAGAGACGGTTAGGGTTACGATTGGACCTAGGGTTAGGGTTATGTTGAGGGCTAGGTTTACAGATCCGGTTAGGGTTACAATTGGACCTAGGGTTAGGGTTATGTTGAGGGCTAGGGTTAGAGATCTGGTTAGGGTTACAATTGGACGTAGGGTAAGGGTTATGTTGAGGGCTAGGGTTAGAGATCCGGTTAGGGTTACGGTTGGACCTAGGGTTAGGGTTATGTTGAGGCCCAGGGTTAGAGTTTCGTTTAGGGTTAAGACTGGACCTAGGGTTAGCTTAATGTTGAGGGCTAGGGTTAGAGAGACGGTTAGGGTTACGATTGGACCTAGGATTAGGGTTATGTTGAGGGCTAGGGTTAGAGATCCTGTTAGGGTTACGGTTGGACCTAGGGTTAGGGTTATGTTGAGGCCCAGGGTTAGAGTTTCGTTTAGGGTTAAGACTGGACCTAGGGTTAGCTTAATGTTGAGGGCTAGGGTTAGAGAGACGGTTAGGGTTACGATTGGACCTAGGATTAGGGTTATGTTGAGGGCTAGGGTTAGAGATCCTGTTAGGGTTACGGTTGGACCTAGGGTTAGGGTTATGTTGAGGGATAGGGTTAGAGATCCGGTTAGGGTTACGGTTGGACCTAGGGTTAGGGTTATGTTGAGGCCCAGGGTTAGAGTTTCGGTTAGGGTTAAGATTGGACCTAGGGTTATAGTGATGTTGAGGGCTAGGGTATTCCAGCAGTGAAAGCACACATTTCTATAAAGACTTTGAAGCAGCAAGCAAAAGCCTAGAGGCTGAGTGTTCTTTCAGTGAGAAACATGCATTTCATCCTTCTGGAGTGAATTTGCATGCTGGAGTTCATATGCATTTTATACTGTGCAGAATGTAGCTACTTGCTGGGGGTTGTATCATAGAAGCACCTTTTCTGCAGGAGGTTATTGGAACATTCATTGTTTGGCTAAGTTATTTAGGGTTGGTTTTGGAAGGTCTTTCAACCTTGGCCAAATCCCGCTTCGTACGCAAGTTTTTAATAGCGCTGTTTCCAAGTGTCCACAAAGAGCTGCTGCTTGAAACTGTCCACATGCACATCTCGTATACTGGTGTGCTCGTTTCACTACCTGGATTTTGGTTTCCTCTTCTTTCTTTGAAATGACAAGTCTTCATTCAGCATGCTACACACACCTTGTAGCAGTTTCAGTTTGAAGCATGTTGGTGCTCTCAAAACGCTGTGTATCCTGTGTAGAGTGTGTCACTCTACAGCACTGAATACACAACTTAGAGCTCCTTTCAACACAGACACGCAAACACATCTTTTTGGGAAAGTCCTAACTCAGGTAAATTGGAAATGTAAGGGTTTCATCGAAAACATGAAGACAATCATGCTTTTGAACTCTGCAACCGAAAGAAATGGCTTTTTGTACATGCCATTCTGAATTTCACTGCAAAATGCCCTTCTTTTCTGTTTTGTTGAAAGTTCAAAACGCTTTAGGAGATAGAAAGTGTTTGAAGAAGACTGATGCAGTGTGCGTGTTCCTGGATTTCAAGTGCTTCGGGATACATACTCCTTGTTTTTCCACATTGTCTAAGAAACAACTTGAGGCTTGCAGGACATTGAACAAATGCATCCTAAAACTTATGCCTGCAGTGAAAACACACGTTTCTACAAAGACTTGGAAGGAGCAAGCAAAACAATAGTGGCTGAGAGTTCTTTCAGAGAGAAACACACGTATTTCATCCTTCTGTAGAGACGGTTAGGGTTACGATTGGACCTAGGGTAGTGTTATGTTGAGGGATAGGGTTAGAGAGACCGGTTAGGGTTACAATTTGACCTAGGGTTAGGGTTTTGTTGAGGGCTACTTTTAGAGAGACGGTTAGGGTTACAAGTGGACCTAGGGTTAGGGTTATGTTGAGGGCTAGGGTTAGAGAGAGGGTTAGTATTACGATTGGACCTAGGGTTAGGGTTATGTTGAGGGCTAGGGCTAGAGAGACGGTTAGGGTTACGATTCGACCTAGGGTTAGGGTTATAATGAGGGCTAGGTTTAGAGAGACGGTTAGGGTTACGATTTGACCTAGGGTTAGGGTTATGTTGAGGGCTAGGGTTAGAGAGAGGGTTAGTATTACGATTGGACCTAGGGTTAGGGTTATGTTGAGGGCTAGGGTTACAGATCCGGTTAGGGTTACAATTGGACCTAGGGTTAGGGTTATGTTGAGGGCTAGGGTTAGAGATCTGGTTAGGGTTACAATTGGACGTAGGGTTACAATTGGACGTTATGTTGAGGGCTAGGGTTAGAGATCCGGTTAGGGTTATTGTTGGACCTAGGGTTAGGGTTATGTTGAGGGCTAGGGTTAGAGATCCGGGTGGGGTTACGGTTGGACCTAGGGTTAGGGTTATGTTGAGGCCCAGGGTTAGAGTTTCGGTTAGGGTTAAGACTGGACCTAGGGTTAGCTTAATGTTGAGGGCTAGGGTTAGAGAGACGGTTAGGGTTACGATTGGACCTAGGGTTAGGGTTATGTTGAGGGCTAGGGTTAGAGATCCTGTTAGGGTTACGGTTGGACCTAGGGTTAGGGTTATGTTGAGGCCCAGGGTTAGAGTTTCGGTTAGGGTTAAGATTGGACCTAGGGTTATAGTGATGTTGAGGGCTAGGGTATTCCAGCAGTGAAAGCACACATTTCTATAAAGACTTTGAAGCAGTAAGCAAAAGCCTAGTGGTTGAGTGTTCTTTCAGAGAGAAACATGCATTTCATCCTTCTGGAGTGAATTTGCATGCTGGAGTTCATATGCATTTTATACTGTGCAGAATGTAGCTACTTGCTGGGGGTTGTGTCATAGAAGCACCTTTTCTGCAGGAGGTTATTGGAACATTCATTGTTTGGCTAAGTTATTTAGGGTTGGTTTTGGAAGGTCTTTCAACCTTGGCCAAATCCCGCTTCGTACGCAAGTTTTTAATAGCGCTGTTTCCAAGTGTCCACAAAGAGCTGCTGCTTGAAACTGTCCACATGCACATCTCGTATACTGGTGTGCTTGTTTCACTACCTAGATTTTGGTTTCCTCTTCTTTCTTTGAAATGACAAGTCTTCATTCAGCATGCTACACACACCTTGTGGCAGTTTCAGTTTGAAGCATGTTGGTGCTCTCAAAACGCTGTGTATCCTGTGTAGAGTGTGTCACTCTAGAGCACTGAATACACAACTTAGAGCTCCTTTCAACACAGACACGCAAACACATCTTTTTGGGAAAGTCCTAACTCAGGTAAATTGGAAATGTAAGGGTTTCATCGAAAACATGAAGACAATCATGCTTTTGAACTCTGCAACCGAAAGAAATGGCTTTTTGTACATGCCATTCTGAATTTCACTGCAAAATGCCCTTCTTTTCTGGTTTGTTGAAAGTTCAAAACGCTTTAGGAGATAAAACGTGTTTGAAGAAGACTGATGCAGTGTGCGTTTTCCTGGATTTCAAGTGCTTCGGGATACATACTCCTTGTTTTTCCACATTGTCTAAGAAACAACATGAGGCTTGCAAGAGATTGAAAAAATGCATCCTAAAACTTATGCCTGCAGTGAAAACACACGTTTCTACAAAGACTTGGAAGGAGCAAGCAAAACAATAGTGGTTGAGAGTTCTTTCAGAGAGAAACACACGTATTTCATCCTTCTGTAGAGACGGTTAGGGTTACGATTGGACCGAGGGTACGGTTATGTTAAGGGACAGGGTTAGAGAGACGGTTAGGGTTACGATTCGACCTAGGGTTAGGGTTTTGTTGAGGGCTAGGGCTAGAGAGACGGTTAGGGTTACGATTCGACCTAGGGTTAGGGTTATAATGAGGGCTAGGTTTAGAGAGACGGTTAGGGTTATGATTTGACCTAGGGTTAGGGTTATGTTGAGGGCTAGGGTTAGAGAGAGGGTTAGTATTACGATTGGACCTAGGGATAGGGTTATGTTGAGGGCTAGGGTTACAGATCCGGTTAGGGTTACAATTGGACCTAGGGTTAGGGTTATGTTGAGGACTAGGGTTACAGATCCGGTTAGGGTTACAATTGGACCTAGGGTTAGGGTCATGTTGAGGGCTAGGGTTAGAGATCCGGTTAGGGTTACGGTTGGACCTAGGGTTAGGGTTATGTTGAGGGCTAGGGTTAGAGATCCGGGTAGGGTTACGGTTGGACCTAGGGTTAGGGTTATGTTGAGGCCCAGGGTTAGAGTTTCGGTTAGGGTTAAGACTGGACCTAGGGTTAGCTTAATGTTGAGGGCTAGGGTTAGAGAGACGGTTAGGGTTACAATTGGACCTAGGGTTAGGGTTATATTGAGGGCTAGGGTTAGAGATCCTGTTAGGGTTACGGTTGGACCTAGGGTTAGGGTTATGTTGAGGCCCAGGGTTAGAGTTTCGGTTAGGGTTAAGATTGGACCTAGGGTTATAGTGATGTTGAGGGCTAGGGTATTCCAGCAGTGAAAGCACACATTTCTATAAAGACTTTGAAGCAGCAAGCAAAAGCCTAGTGGTTGAGTGTTCTTTCAGAGAGAAACATGCATTTCATCCTTCTGGAGTGAATTTGCATGCTGGAGTTCATATGCATTTTATACTGTGCAGAATGTAGCTACTTGCTGGGGGTTGTGTCATAGAAGCACCTTTTCTGCAGGAGGTTATTGGAACATTCATTGTTTGGCTAAGTTATTTAGTGTTGGTTTTGGAAGGTCTTTCAACCTTGGCCAAATCCCGCTTCGTACGCAAGTTTTTAATAGCGCTGTTTCCAAGTGTCCACAAAGAGCTGCTGCTTGAAACTGTCCACATGCACATCTCGTCTATTGGTGTGCTCGTTTCACTACCTGGATTTTGGTTTCCTCTTCGTTCTTTGAAATGACAAGTCTTCATTCAGCATGCTACACACACCTTGTAGCAGTTTCAGTTTGAAGCATGTTGGTGCTCTCAAAACGCTGTGTATCCTGTGTAGAGTGTGTCACTCTACAGCACTGAATACACAACTTAGAGCTCCTTTCAACACAGACACGCAAACACATCTTTTTGGGAAAGTCCTAACTCAGGTAAATTGGAAATGTAAGGGTTTCATCGAAAACATGAAGACAATCATGCTTTTGAACTCTGCAACCGAAAGAAATGGCTTTTTGTACATGCCATTCTGAATTTCACTGCAAAATGCCCTTCTTTTCTGTTTTGTTGAAAGTTCAAAACGCTTTAGGAGATAGAACGTGTTTGAAGAAGACTGATGCAGTGTGCGTGTTCCTGGATTTCAAGTGCTTCGGGATACATACTCCTTGTTTTTCCACATTGTCTAAGAAACAACATGAGGCTTGCAAGACATTGAAAAAATGCATCCTAAAACTTATGCCTGCAGTGAAAACACACGTTTCTACAAAGACTTGGAAGGAGCAAGCAAAACAATAGTGGTTGAGAGTTCTTTCAGAGAGAAACACACGTATTTCATCCTTCTGTAGAGACGGTTAGGGTTACGATTGGACCTAGGGTAGGGTTATGTTGAGGGACAGGGTTAGAGAGACGGTTAGGGTTACGATTCGACCTAGGGTTAGGGTTTTGTTGAGGGCTAGGTTTGGAGAGACGGTTAGGGTTACGATTGGACCTAGGGTTAGGGTTATGTTGAGGGCTAAGGTTAGAGATCAGGTTAGTATTACGATTGGACCTAGGGTTAGGGTTATGTTGAGGGCTAGGGTTAGAGAGACGGTTAGGGTTACGATTCGACCTAGGGTTAGGGTTATAATGAGGGCTAGGTTTAAAGAGACGGTTAGGGTTACGATTTGACCTAGGGTTAGGGTTATGTTGAGGGCTAGGGTTAGAGAGAGGGTTAGTATTACGATTGGACCTAGGGTTAGGGTTATGTTGAGGGCTAGGGTTACAGATCCGGTTAGGGTTACAATTGGACCTAGGGTTAGGGTTATGTTGAGGGCTAGGGTTAGAGATCTGGTTAGGGTTACAATTGGACGTAGGGTTAGGGTTATGTTGAGGGCTAGGGTTAGAGTTTCGGTTAGGGTTAAGACTGGACCTAGGGTTAGCTTAATGTTGAGGGCTAGGGTTAGAGAGACCGTTAGGGTTACGATTGGACCTAGGGTTAGGGTTATGTTGAGGGCTAGGGTTACAGATCCTGTTAGGGTTACGGTTGGACCTAGGGTTAGGGTTATGTTGAGGCCCAGGGTTAGAGTTTCGGTTAGAGTTAAGATTGGACCTAGGGTTATAGTGATGTTGAGGGCTAGGGTATTCCAGCAGTGAAAGCACACATTTCTATAAAGACTTTGAAGCAGCAAGCAAAAGCCTAGTGGTTGAGTGTTCTTTCAGAGAGAAACATGCATTTCATCCTTCTGGAGTGAATTTGCATGCTGGAGTTCATATGCATTTTATACTGTGCAGAATGTAGCTACTTGCTGGGGGTTGTGTCATAGAAGCACCTTTTCTGCAGGAGGTTATTGGAACATTCATTGTTTGGCTAACTTATTTAGGGTTGGTTTTGGAAGGTCTTTCAACCTTGGCCAAATCCCGCTTCGTACGCAAGTTTTTAATAGCGCTGTTTCCAAGTGTCCACAAAGAGCTGCTGCTTGAAACTGTCCACATGCACATCTCGTCTACTGGTGTGCTCGTTTCACTACCTGGGTTTTGGTTTCCTCTTCTTTCTTTGAAATGCCAAGTCTTCATTCAGCATGCTACACACACCTTGTAGCAGTTTCAGTTTGAAGCATGTTGGTGCTCTCAAAACGCTGTGTATCCTGTGTAGAGTGTGTCACTCTACAACACTGAATACACAACTTAGAGCTCCTTTCAACACAGACACGCAAACACATCTTTTTGGGAAAGTCCTAACTCAGGTAAATTGGAAATGTAAGGGTTTCATCGAAAACATGAAGACAATCATGCTTTTGAACTCTGCAACCGAAAGAAATGGCTTTTTGTACATGCCATTCTGAATTTCACTGCAAAATGCCCTTCTTTTCTGTTTTGTTGAAAGTTCAAAACGCTTTAGGAGATAGAACGTGTTTGAAGAAGACTGATGCAGTGTGCGTGTTCCTGGATTTCAAGTGCTTCGGGATACATACTCCTTGTTTTTCCACATTGTCTAAGAAACAACATGAGGCTTGCAAGACATTGAAAAAATGCATCCTAAAACTTATGCCTGCAGTGAAAACACACGTTTCTACAAAGACTTGGAAGGAGCAAGCAAAACAATAGTGGTTGAGAGTTCTTTCAGAGAGAAACACACGTATTTCATCCTTCTGTAGAGACGGTTAGGGTTACGATTGGACCTAGGGTAGTGTTATGTTGAGGGATAGGGTTAGAGAGACGGTTAGGGTTACGATTCGACCTAGGGTTAGGGTTTTGTTGAGGGCTAGGTTTAGAGAGACGGTTAGGGTTACGATTGGACCTAGGGTTAGGGTTATGTTGAGGGCTAGGGTTAGAGATCAGGTTAGTATTACGATTGGACCTAGGGTTAGGGTTATGTTGAGGGCTAGGGTTACAGATCCGGTTAGGGTTACAATTGGATCTGGGGTTAGGGTTATGTTGAGGGCTAGGGTTAGAGATCTGGTTAGGGTTACAATTGGACCTAGGGTTAGGGTTATGTTGAGGGCTAGGGTTAGAGATCCGGTTAGGGTTACGGTTGGACCTAGGGTTAGGGTTATGTTGAGGGCTAGGGTTAGAGATCTGGTTAGGGTTACGTATGGACCTAGGGTTAGGGTTATGTTGAGGGCTAGGGTTAGAGATCAGGTTAGTATTACGATTGGACCTAGGGTTAGGGTTATGTTGAGGGCTAAGGTTAGAGATACGGTTACGGTTATGATTGGACCTAGGGTTAGGGTTATAATGAGGGCTAGGTTTAGAGAGACGGTTAGGGTTACGAGTGGACCTAGGGTTAGGGTTATGTTGAGGGCTAGGGTTAGAGAGAGGGTTAGTATTACGATTGGACCTAGGGTTAGGGTTATGTTGAGGGCTAGGGTTACAGATCCGGTTAGGGTTACAATTGGACGTAGGGTTAGGGTTATGTTGAGGGCTAGGGTTAGAGATCCGGTTAGGGTTACGGTTGGACCTAGGCTTAGCTTAATGTTGAGGGCTAGGGTTAGAGAGACGGTTAGGGTTACGATTGGACCTAGGGTTAGGGTTATGTTGAGGGCTAGGGTTAGAGATCCTGTTAGGGTTACGGTTGGACCTAGGGTTAGGGTTATGTTGAGGGCTAGGATTAGAGATCCGGTTAGGGTTACGGTTGGACCTAGGGTTAGGGTTATGTTGAGGGCTAGGGTTAGAGATCCGGTTAGGGTTACGGTTGGACGTAGGGTTAGGGTTATGTTGAGGGCTAGGGTTAGAGATCCGGTTAGGGTTACGGTTGGACCTAGCGTTAGGGTTATGTTGAGGGCTAGGGTTAGAGATCCGGTTAGGGTTACGGTTGGACCTAGGGTTAGGGTTATGTTGAGGACTAGGGTTAGAGATCTGGGTAGGGTTACGATTGGACCTAGGGTTAGGGTTATGTTGAGGGCTAGGGTTACAGATCCACTTAGGGTTACAATTGGACCTAGGGTTAGGGTTATGTTGAGGGCTAGGGTTAGAGATCTGGTTAGGGTTACAATTGGACGTAGGGTTAGGGTTATGTTGAGGACTAGGGTTAGAGATCCGGGTAGGGTTACGGTTGGACCTAGGGTTAGGGTTATGTTGAGGCCCAGGGTTACAGTTGCGGTTAGGGTTAAGACTGGACCTAGGGATAGCTTAATGTTGAGATCTAGGGTTAGAGAGACGGTTAGGGTTACGATTGGACCTAGGGTTAGGGTTATGTTGAGGGCTAGGGTTAGAGATCCGGTTAGGGTTACGGTTGGACCTAGGGTTAGGGTTATGTTGAGGGCTAGGGTTAGAGAGACCGGTTAGGGTTACGATTCGACCTAGGGTTAGGGTTTTGTTGAGGGCTACTTTTAGAGAGACGGTTAGAGTTACAATTGGACCTAGGGTTAGGGTTATGTTGAGGGCTAGGGTTAGAGATCAGGTTAGTATTACGATTGGACCTAGCGTTAGCTTACTGTTGAGGGCTAGGGTTAAAGAGACGGTTAGGGTTACGATTGGACCTAGGGTTAGGGTTATGTTGAGGGCTAGGGTTAGAGATCCTGTTAGGGTTACGGTTGGACCTAGGGTTAGGGTTATGTTGAGGGCTAGGGTTAGAGATCCGGTTAGGGTTACGGTTGGACCAAGGGTTAGGGTTATGTTGAGGGCTAGGGTTAGAGATCCGGTTAGGGTTACGGTTGGACCTAGGGTTAGGGTTATGTTGAGGCCCAGGGTTAGAGTTTCGGTTAGGGTTAAGATTGGACCTAGGGTTATAGTGATGTTGAGGGCTAGGGTATTCCAGCAGTGAAAGCACACATTTCTATAAAGACTTTGAAGCAGCAAGCAAAAGCCTAGTGGCTGAGTGTTCTTTCAGTGAGAAACATGCATTTCATCCTTCTGGAGTGAATTTGCATGCTGGAGTTCATACGCATTTTATACTGTGCAGAATGTAGCTACTTGCTGGGGGTTGTGTCATAGAAGCACCTTTTCTGCAGGAGGTTATTGGAACATTCATTGTTTGGCTAACTTATTTAGGGTTGGTTTTGGAAGGTCTTTCAACCTTGGCCAAATCCCGCTTCGTACGCAAGTTTTTAATAGCGCTGTTTCCAAGTGTCCACAAAGAGCTGCTGCTTGAAACTGTCCACATGCACATCTCGTATACTGGTGTGCTCGTTTCACTACCTGGATTTTGGTTTCCTCTTCTTTCTTTGAAATGACAAGTCTTCATTCAGCATGCTACACACACCTTGTAGCAGTTTCAGTTTGAAGCATGTTGGTGCTCTCAAAACGCTGTGTATCCTGTGTAGAGTGTGTCACTCTACAGCACTGAATACACAACTTAGAGCTCCTTTCAACACAGACACGCAAACACATCTTTTTGGGAAAGTCCTAACTCAGGTAAATTGGAAATGTAAGGGTTTCATCGAAAACATGAAGACAATCATGCTTTTGAACTCTGCAACCGAAAGAAATGGCTTTTTGTACATGCCATTCTGAATTTCACTGCAAAATGCCCTTCTTTTCTGGTTTGTTGAAAGTTCAAAACGCTTTAGGAGATAGAACGTGTTTGAAGAAGACTGATGCAGTGTGCGTTTTCCTGGATTTCAAGTGCTTCGGGATACATACTCCTTGTTTTTCCACATTGTCTAAGAAACAACATGAGGCGTGCAAGACATTGAAAAAATGCATCCTAAAACTTATGCCTGCAGTGAAAACACACGTTTCTACAAAGACTTGGAAGGAGCAAGCAAAACAATAGTGGTTGAGAGTTCTTTCAGAGAGAAACACACGTATTTCATCCTTCTGTAGAGACGGTTAGGGTTACGATTGGACCTAGGGTAGGGTTATGTTGAGGGACAGGGTTAGAGAGACGGTTAGGGTTACGATTGGACCTAGGGTTAGGGTTTTGTTGAGGGCTAGGTTTAGAAAGACGGTTAGGGTTACGATTGGACCTAGGGTTAGGGTTATGTTGAGGGCTAGGGTTAGAGATCAGGTTAATATTACGATTGGACCTAGGGTTAGGGTTATGTTGAGGGCTAGGGTTAGAGAGACGGTTAGGGTTACGATTCGACCTAGGGTCAGGGTTATGTTGAGGGCTAGGGTTAGAGATCCGGTTAGGGTTACGGTTGGACCTAGGGTTAGGGTTATGTTGAGGGCTAGGGTTAGAGATCTGGTTAGGGTTACAATTGGACGTAGGGTTAGGGTTATGTTGAGGGCTAGGGTTAGAGATCCGGTTAGGGTTACGGTTGGACCTAGGGTTAGGGTTATGTTGAGGGCTAGGGTTAGAGATCCGGGTAGGGTTACGGTTGGACCTAGGGTTAGGGTTATGTTGAGGCCCAGGGTTAGAGTTTCGGTTAGGGTTAAGACTGGACCTAGGGTTAGCTTAATGTTGAGGGCTAGGGTTAGAGAGACGGTTAGGGTTACGATTGGACCTAGGGTTAGGGTTATGTTGAGGGCTAGGGTTAGAGATCCTGTTAGGGTTACGGTTGGACCTAGGGTTAGGGATATGTTGAGAGCTAGGGTTAGAGATCCGGTTAGGGTTACGGTTGGACCTAGGGTTAGGGTTATGTTGAGGCCCAGGGTTAGAGTTTCGGTTAGGGTTAAGATTGGACCTAGGGTTTAAGTGATGTTGATGGCTAGGGTATTCCAGCAGTGAAAGCACACATTTCTATAAAGACTTTGAAGCAGCAAGCAAAAGCCTAGTGGTTGAGTGTTCTTTCAGAGAGAAACATGCATTTCATCCTTCTGGAGTGAATTTGCATGCTGGAGTTCATATGCATTTTATACTGTGCAGAATGTAGCTACTTGCTGGGGGTTTTGTCATAGAAGCACCTTTTCTGCAGGAGGTTATTGGAACATTCATTGTTTGGCTAAGTTATTTAGGGTTGGTTTTGGAAGGTCTTTCAACCTTGGCCAAATCCCGCTTCGTACGCAAGTTTTTAATAGCGCTGTTTCCAAGTGTCCACAAAGAGCTGCTGCTTGAAACTGTCCACATGCACATCTCGACTATTGGTGTGCTCGTTTCACTACCTGGATTTTGGTTTCCTCTTCTTTATTTGAAATGACAAGTCTTCATTCAGCATGCTACACACACCTTGTGGCAGTTTCAGTTTGAAGCATGTTGGTGCTCTCAAAACGCTGTGTATCCTGTGTAGAGTGTGTCACTCTACAACACTGAATACACAACTTAGAGCTCCTTTCAACACAGACACGCAAACACATCTTTTTGGGAAAGTCCTAACTCAGGTAAATTGGAAATGTAAGGGTTTCATCGAAAACATGAAGACAATCATGCTTTTGAACTCTGCAACCGAAAGAAATGGCTTTTTGTACATGCCATTCTGAATTTCACTGCAAAATGCCCTTCTTTTCTGTTTTGTTGAAAGTTCAAAACGCTTTAGGAGATAGAACGTGTTTGAAGAAGACTGATGCAGTGTGCGTGTTCCTGGATTTCAAGTGCTTCGGGATACATACTCCTTGTTTTTCCACATTGTCTAAGAAACAACTTGAGGCTTGCAAGACATTGAAAAAATGCATCCTAAAACTTATGCCTGCAGTGAAAACACACGTTTCTACAAAGACTTGGAAGGAGCAAGCAAAACAATAGTGGCTGAGAGTTCTTTCAGAGAGAAACACACGTATTTCATCCTTCTGTAGAGACGGTTAGGGTTACGATTGGACCTAGGGTAGTGTTATGTTGAGGGATAGGGTTAGAGAGAGGGTTAGTATTACGATTAGACCTAGGGTTAGGGTTATGTTGAGGGCTAGGGTTAGAGAGGGGGTTAGTATTACGATGGGACCTAGGGTTAGGGTTATGTTGAGGGCTAGGGCTAGAGAGACGGTTAGGGTTACGATTCGACCTAGGGTTAGGGTTATAATGAGGGCTAGGTTTAGAGAGACGGTTAGGGTTACGATTTGACCTAGGGTTAGGGTTATGTTGAGGGCTAGGGTTAGAGAGAGGGTTAGTATTACGATTAGACCTAGGGTTAGGGTTATGTTGAGGGCTAGGGTTAGAGATCTGGTTAGGGTTACAATTGGACGTAGGGTTAGGGTTATGTTGAGGGCTAGGGTTAGAGATCCGGTTAGGGTTATTGTTGGACCTAGGGTTAGGGTTATGTTGAGGGCTAGGGTTAGAGATCCGGGTAGGGTTAAGACTGGACCTAGGGTTAGCTTAATGTTGAGGGCTAGGGTTAGAGAGACGGTTAGGGTTACAATTGGACCTAGGGTTAGGGTTATGTTGAGGGCTATGGTTAGAGATCCTGTTAGGGTTACGGTTGGACCTAGGGTTAGGGTTATGTTGAGGCCCAGGGTTAGAGTTTCGGTTAGGGTTAAGATTGGACCTAGGGTTATAGTGATGTTGAGGGCTAGGGTATTCCAGCAGTGAAAGCACACATTTCTATAAAGACTTTGAAGCAGTAAGCAAAAGCCTAGTGGTTGAGTGTTCTTTCAGAGAGAAACATGCATTTCATCCTTCTGGAGTGAATTTGCATGCTGGAGTTCATATGCATTTTATACTGTGCAGAATGTAGCTACTTGCTGGGGGTTGTGTCATAGAAGCACCTTTTCTGCAGGAGGTTATTGGAACATTCATTGTTTGGCTAACTTATTTAGGGTTGGTTTTGGAAGGTCTTTCAACCTTGGCCAAATCCCGCTTCGTACGCAAGTTTTTAATAGCGCTGTTTCCAAGTGTCCACAAAGAGCTGCTGCTTGAAACTGTCCACATGCACATCTCGTATACTGGTGGGCTCGTTTCACTACCTGGGTTTTGGTTTCCTCTTCTTTCTTTGAAATGACAAGTCTTCATTCAGCATGCTACACACACCTTGTCCAGTTTCAGTTTGAAGCATGTTGGTGCTCTCAAAACGCTGTGTATCCTGTGTAGAGTGTGTCACTCTAGAGCACTGAATACACAACTTAGAGCTCCTTTCTACACAGACACGCAAACACATCTTTTTGGGAAAGTCCTAACTCAGGTAAATTGGAAATGTAAGGGTTTCATCGAAAACATGAAGACAATCATGGTTTTGAACTCTGCAACCGAAAGAAATGGCTTTTTGTACATGCCATTCTGAATTTCACTGCAAAATGCCCTTCTTTTCTGTTTTGTTGAAAGTTCAAAACGCTTTAGGAGATAGAACGTGTTTGAAGAAGACTGATGCAGTGTGCGTGTTCCTGGATTTCAAGTGCTTCGGGATACATACTCCTTGTTTTTCCACATTGTCTAAGAAACAACATGAGGCTTGCAAGACATTGAAAAAATGCATCCTAAAACTTATGCCTGCAGTGAAAACACACGTTTCTACAAAGACTTGGAAGGAGCAAGCAAAACAATAGTGGCTGAGAGTTCTTTCAGAGAGAAACACATGTATTTCATCCTTCTGTAGAGACGGTTAGGGTTACGATTGGACCTAGGGTAGGGTTATGTTGAGAGATAGGGTTAGAGAGACCGGTTAGGGTTACGATTCGACCTAGGGTTAGGGTTTTGTTGAGGGCAACTTTTAGAGAGACGGTTAGGGTTACGATTGGACCTAGGGTTAGGGTTATGTTGAGGGCTAGGGTTAGAGATCAGGTTAGTATTACGATTGGACCTAAGGTTAGGGTTATGTTGAGGTCTAGGGTTACAGATCCGGTTAGGGTTACAATTGGACCTAGGGTTAGGGTTATGTTGAGGGCTAGGGTTAGAGATCTGGTTAGGGTTACAATTGGACGTAGGGTTAGGGTTATGTTGAGGGCTAGGGTTAGAGATCCAGTTAGGGTTACGGTTGGACCTAGGGTTAGGGTTATGTTGAGGGCTAGGGTTAGAGATCCGGTTAGGGTTACGATTGGACCTAGGGTTAGGGTTATAATGAGGGCTAGGTTTAGAGAGACGGTTACGGTTACGATTGGACCTAGGGTTAGGGTTATGTTGAGGGCTAGGGTTAGAGAGATGATTAGTATTACGATTGGACCTAGGGTTAGGGTTATGTTGAGGGCTAGGGTTAGAGATCTGGTTAGGGTTACAATTGGACGTAGGGTTAGGGTTATGTTGAGGGCTAGGGTTAGAGATCCGGTTAGGGTTACGGTTGGACCTAGGGTTAGGGTTATGTTGAGGGCTAGGGTTAGAGATCCGGGTAGGGTTACGGTTGGACCTAGGGTTAGGGTTATGTTGAGGCCCAGGGTTAGAGTTTCGGTTAGGGTTAAGACTGGACCTAGGGTTAGCTTAATGTTGAGGGCTAGGGTTAGAGAGACGGTTAGGGTTACGAATGGACCTAGGGTTAGGATTATGTTGAGGGCTAGGGTTAGAGATCCTGTTAGGGTTACGGTTGGACCTAGGGTTAGGGATATGTTGAGGGCTAGGGTTAGAGATCCGGTTAGGGTTACGGTTGGACCTAGGGTTAGGGTTATGTTCAGGGCTAGGGTTAGAGATCCGGTTAGGGTTACGGTTGGACCTAGGGTTAGGGTTATGTTGAGGCCCAGGGTTAGAGTTTCGGTTAGGGTTAAGATTGGACCTAGGGTTATAGTGATGTTGAGGGCTAGGGTATTCCAGCAGTGAAAGCACACATTTCTATAAAGACTTTGAAGCAGCAAGCAAAAGCCTAGTGGCTGAGTGTTCTTTTAGTGAGAAACATGCATTTCATCCTTCTGGAGTGAATTTGCATGCTGGAGTTCATATGCATTTTATACTGTGCAGAATGTAGCTACTTGCTGGGGGTTGTGTCATAGAAGCACCTTTTCTGCAGGAGGTTATTGGAACATTCATTGTTTGGCTAAGTTATTTAGGGTTGGTTTTGGAAGGTCTTTCAACCTTGGCCAAATCCCGCTTCATACGCAAGTTTTTAATAGCGCTGTTTCCAAGTGTCCACAAAGAGCTGCTGCTTGAAACTGTCCACATGCACATCTCGTATACTGGTGTGCTCGTTTCACTACCTGGATTTTGGTTTCCTCTTCTTTCTTTGAAATGACAAGTCTTCATTCAGCATGCTACACACACCTTGTAGCAGTTTCAGTTTGAAGCATGTTGGTGCTCTCAAAACGCTGTGTATCCTGTGTAGAGTGTGTCACTCTACAGCACTGAATACACAACTTAGAGCTCCTTTCAACACAGACACGCAAACACATCTTTTTGGGAAAGTCCTAACTCAGGTAAATTGGAAATGTAAGGGTTTCATCGAAAACATGAAGACAATCATGCTTTTGAACTCTGCAACCGAAAGAAATGGCTTTTTGTACATGCCATTCTGAATTTCACTGCAAAATGCCCTTCTTTTCTGGTTTGTTGAAAGTTCAAAACGCTTTAGGAGATAGAACGTGTTTGAAGAAGACTGATGCAGTGTGCGTTTTCGTGGATTTCAAGTGCTTCGGGATACATACTCCTTGTTTTTCCACATTGTCTAAGAAACAACATGAGGCTTGCAAGAGGTTGAAAAAATGCATCCTAAAACTTATGCCTGCAGTGAAAACACACGTTTCTACAAAGACTTGGAAGGAGCAAGCAAAACAATAGTGGTTGAGAGTTCTTTCAGAGAGAAACACACGTATTTCATCCTTCTGTAGAGACGGTTAGGGTTACGATTGGACCTAGGGTAGGGTTATGTTGAGGGACAGGGTTAGAGAGACGGTTAGGGTTACGATTCGACCTAGGGTTAGGGTTTTGTTGAGGGCTAGGTTTAGAGAGACGGTTAGGGTTACGATTGGACCTAGGGTTAGGGTTATGTTGAGGGCTAGGGTTAGAGATCAGGTTAGTATTACGATTGGACATTGGGTTAGGGTTATGTTGAGGGCTAGGGTTAGAGAGACGGTTAGGGTTACGATTCGACCTAGAGTTAGGGTTATAATGAGGGCTAGGTTTAGAGAGACGGTTAGGGTTACGATTTGACCTAGGGTTAGGGTTATGTTGAGGGCTAGGGTTAGAGAGAGGGTTAGTATTACGATTGGACCTGGGGTTAGGGTTATGTTGAGGGCTAGGGTTACAGATCCGGTTAGGGTTACAATTGGACCTAGGGTTAGGGTTATGTTGAGGGCTAGGGTTAGAGATCTGGTTAGGGTTACAATTGGACGTAGGGTTAGGGTTATGTTGAGGGCTAGGGTTAGAGATCCGGTTAGGGTTACCGTTGGACCTAGGGTTAGTGTTATGTTGAGGGCTAGGGTTAGAGATCCGGGTAGGGTTACGGTTGGACCTAGGGTTAGGGTTATGTTGAGGCCCAGGTTTAGAGTTTCGGTTAGGGTTAAGACTGGACCTAGGGTTAGCTTAATGTTGAGGGCTAGGGTTAGAGAGACGGTTAGGGTTACAATTGGACCTAGGGTTAGGGTTATGTTGAGGGCTAGGGTTAGAGATCCTGTTAGGGTTACAATTGGACCTAGGGTTAGGGTTATGTTGAGGGCTAGGGTTACAGATCCGGTTAGGGTTACAATTGGACCTAGGGTTAGGGTTATGTTGAGGGCTACGGTTAGAGATCAGGTTAGGGTTACAATTGGACGTAGGGTTAGGGTTATGTTGAGGGCTAGGGTTAGAGATCCGGTTAGGGTTACGGTTGGACCTAGGGTTAGGGTTATGTTGAGGGCTAGGGTTAGAGATCCGGGTAGGGTTACGGTTGGACCTAGGGTTAGGGTTATGTTGAGGCCCAGGGTTAGAGTTTCGGTTAGGGTTAAGACTGGACCTAGGGTTAGCTTAATGTTGAGGGCTAGGGTTAGAGAGACGGTTAGGGTTACGATTGGACCTAGGGTTAGGGTTATGTTGAGGGCTAGGGTTAGAGATCCTGTTAGGGTTACGGTTGGACCTAGGGTTAGGGATATGTTGAGGGCTAGGGTTAGAGATCCGGTTAGGGTTACGGTTGGACCTAGGGTTAGGGTTATGTTGAGGGCTAGGGTTAGAGATCCGGTTAGGGTTACGGTTGGACCTAGGGTTAGGGTTATGTTGAGGCCCAGGGTTAGAGTTTCGGTTAGGGTTAAGATTGGACCTAGGGTTATAGTGATGTTGAGGGCTAGGGTATTCCAGCAGTGAAAGCACACATTTCTATAAAGACTTTGAAGCAGCAAGCAAAGGCCTAGAGGCTGAGTGTTCTTTCAGTGAGAAACATGCATTTCATCCTTCTGGAGTGAATTTGCATGCTGGAGTTCATATGCATTTTATACTGTGCAGAATGTAGCTACTTGCTGGGGGTTGTGTCATAGAAGCACCTTTTCTGCAGGAGGTTATTGGAACATTCATTGTTTGGCTAAGTTATTTAGGGTTGGTTTTGGAAGGTCTTTCAACCTTGGCCAAATCCCGCTTCGTACGCAAGTTTTTAATAGCGCTGTTTCCAAGTGTCCACAAAGAGCTGCTGCTTGAAACTGTCCACATGCACATCTCGTATACTGGTGTGCTCGTTTCACTACCTGGATTTTGGTTTCCTCTTCTTTCTTTGAAATGACAAGTCTTCATTCAGCATGCTACACACACCTTGTAGCAGTTTCAGTTTGAAGCATGTTGGTGCTCTCAAAACGCTGTGTATCCTGTGTAGAGTGTGTCACTCTACAACACTGAATACACAACTTAGAGCTCCTTTCAACACAGACACGCAAACACATCTTTTTGGGAAAGTCCTAACTCAGGTAAATTGGAAATGTAAGGGTTTCATCGAAAACATGAAGACAATCATGCTTTTGAACTCTGCAACCGAAAGAAATGGCTTTTTGTACATGCCATTCTGAATTTCACTGCAAAATGCCCTTCTTTTCTGTTTTGTTGAAAGTTCAAAACGCTTTAGGAGATAGAACGTGTTTGAAGAAGACTGATGCAGTGTGCGTGTTCCTGGATTTCAAGTGCTTCGGGATACATACTCCTTGTTTTTCCACATTGTCTAAGAAACAACTTGAGGCTTGCAAGACATTGAAAAAATGCATCCTAAAACTTATGCCTGCAGTGAAAACACACGTTTCTACAAAGACTTGGAAGGAGCAAGCAAAACAATAGTGGCTGAGAGTTCTTTCAGAGAGAAACACACGTATTTCATCCTTCTGTAGAGACGGTTAGGGTTACGATTGGACCTAGGGTAGTGTTATGTTGAGGGATAGGGTTAGAGAGACCGGTTAGGGTTACAATTTGACCTAGGGTTAGGGTTTTGTTGAGGGCTACTTTTAGAGAGACGGTTAGGGTTACAAGTGGACCTAGGGTTAGGGTTATGTTGAGGGCTAGGGTTAGAGAGAGGGTTAGTATTACGATTGGACCTAGGGTTAGGGTTATGTTGAGGGCTAGGGCTAGAGAGACGGTTAGGGTTACGATTCGACCTAGGGTTAGGGTTATAATGAGGGCTAGGTTTAGAGAGACGGTTAGGGTTACGATTTGACCTAGGGTTAGGGTTATGTTGAGGGCTAGGGTTAGAGAGAGGGTTAGTATTACGATTAGACCTAGGGTTAGGGTTATGTTGAGGGCTAGGGTTAGAGATCTGGTTAGGGTTACAATTGGACGTAGGGTTAGGGTTATGTTGAGGGCTAGGGTTAGAGATCCGGTTAGGGTTATTGTTGGACCTAGGGTTAGGGTTATGTTGAGGGCTAGGGTTAGAGATCCTGGTAGGGTTAAGACTGGACCTAGGGTTAGCTTAATGTTGAGGGCTAGGGTTAGAGAGACGGTTAGGGTTACGATTGGACCTAGGGTTAGGGTTATGTTGAGGGCTATGGTTAGAGATCCTGTTAGGGTTACGGTTGGACCTAGGGTTAGGGTTATGTTGAGGCCCAGGGTTAGAGTTTCAGTTAGGGTTAAGATTGGACCTAGGGTTATAGTGATGTTGAGGGCTAGGGTATTCCAGCAGTGAAAGCACACATTTCTATAAAGACTTTGAAGCAGTAAGCAAAAGCCTAGTGGTTGAGTGTTCTTTCAGAGAGAAACATGCATTTCATCCTTCTGGAGTGAATTTGCATGCTGGAGTTCATATGCATTTTATACTGTGCAGAATGTAGCTACTTGCTGGGGGTTGTGTCATAGAAGCACCTTTTCTGCAGGAGGTTATTGGAACATTCATTGTTTGGCTAAGTTATTTAGGGTTGGTTTTGGAAGGTCTTTCAACCTTGGCCAAATCCCGCTTCGTACGCAAGTTTTTAATAGCGCTGTTTCCAAGTGTCCACAAAGAGCTGCTGCTTGAAACTGTCCACATGCACATCTCGTATACTGGTGGGCTCGTTTCACTACCTAGATTTTGGTTTCCTCTTCTTTCTTTGAAATGACAAGTCTTCATTCAGCATGCTACACACACCTTGTCCAGTTTCAGTTTGAAGCATGTTGGTGCTCTCAAAACGCTGTGTATCCTGTGTAGAGTGTGTCACTCTAGAGCACTGAATACACAACTTAGAGCTCCTTTCTACACAGACACGCAAACACATCTTTTTGGGAAAGTCCTAACTCAGGTAAATTGGAAATGTAAGGGTTTCATCGAAAACATGAAGACAATCATGGTTTTGAACTCTGCAACCGAAAGAAATGGCTTTTTGTACATGCCATTCTGAATTTCACTGCAAAATGCCCTTCTTTTCTGTTTTGTTGAAAGTTCAAAACGCTTTAGGAGATAGAACGTGTTTGAAGAAGACTGATGCAGTGTGCGTGTTCCTGGATTTCAAGTGCTTCGGGATACATACTCCTTGTTTTTCCACATTGTCTAAGAAACAACATGAGGCTTGCAAGACATTGAAAAAATGCATCCTAAAACTTATGCCTGCAGTGAAAACACACGTTTCTACAAAGACTTGGAAGGAGCAAGCAAAACAATAGTGGCTGAGAGTTCTTTCAGAGAGAAACACACGTATTTCATCCTTCTGTAGAGACGGTTAGGGTTACGATTGGACCTAGGGTAGGGTTATGTTGAGGGATAGGGTTAGAGAGACCGGTTAGGGTTACGATTCGACCTAGGGTTAGGGTTTTGTTGAGGGCAACTTTTAGAGAGACGGTTAGGGTTACGATTGGACCTAGGGTTAGGGTTATGTTGAGGGCTAGGGTTAGAGATCAGGTTAGTATTACGATTGGACCTAAGGTTAGGGTTATGTTGAGGTCTAGGGTTACAGATCCGGTTAGGGTTACAATTGGACCTAGGGTTAGGGTTATGTTGAGGGCTAGGGTTAGAGATCTGGTTAGGGTTACAATTGGACGTAGGGTTAGGGTTATGTTGAGGGCTAGGGTTAGAGATCCAGTTAGGGTTACGGTTGGACCTAGGGTTAGGGTTATGTTGAGGGCTAGGGTTAGAGATCCGGTTAGGGTTACGATTGGACCTAGGGTTAGGGTTATAATGAGGGCTAGGTTTAGAGAGACGGTTACGGTTACGATTGGACCTAGGGTTAGGGTTATGTTGAGGGCTAGGGTTAGAGAGATGGTTAGTATTACGATTGGACCTAGGGTTAGGGTTATGTTGAGGGCTAGGGTTAGAGATCTGGTTAGAGTTACAATTGGACGTAGGGTTAGGGTTATGTTGAGGGCTAGGGTTAGAGATCCGGTTAGGGTTACGGTTGGACCTAGGGTTAGGGTTATGTTGAGGGCTAGGGTTAGAGATCCGGGTAGGGTTACGGTTGGACCTAGGGTTAGGGTTATGTTGAGGCCCAGGGTTAGAGTTTCGGTTAGGGTTAAGACTGGACCTAGGGTTAGCTTAATGTTGAGGGCTAGGGTTAGAGAGACGGTTAGGGTTACGAATGGACCTAGTGTTAGGATTATGTTGAGGGCTAGGGTTAGAGATCCTGTTAGGGTTACGGTTGGACCTAGGGTTAGGGATATGTTGAGGGCTAGGGTTAGAGATCCGGTTAGGGTTACGGTTGGACCTAGGGTTAGGGTTATGTTCAGGGCTAGGGTTAGAGATCCGGTTAGGGTTACGGTTGGACCTAGGGTTAGGGTTATGTTGAGGCCCAGGGTTAGAGTTTCGGTTAGGGTTAAGATTCACCTAGGGTTATAGTGATGTTGAGGGCTAGGGTATTCCAGCAGTGAAAGCACACATTTCTATAAAGACTTTGAAGCAGCAAGCAAAAGCCTAGTGGCTGAGTGTTCTTTTAGTGAGAAACATGCATTTCATCCTTCTGGAGTGAATTTGCATGCTGGAGTTCATATGCATTTTATACTGTGCAGAATGTAGCTACTTGCTGGGGGTTGTGTCATAGAAGCACCTTTTCTGCAGGAGGTTATTGGAACATTCATTGTTTGGCTAAGTTATTTAGGGTTGGTTTTGGAAGGTCTTTCAACCTTGGCCAAATCCCGCTTCCTACGCAAGTTTTTAATAGCGCTGTTTCCAAGTGTCCACAAAGAGCTGCTGCTTGAAACTGTCCACATGCACATCTCGTATACTGGTGTGCTCGTTTCACTACCTGGATTTTGGTTTCCTCTTCTTTCTTTGAAATGACAAGTCTTCATTCAGCATGCTACACACACCTTATAGCAGTTTCAGTTTGAAGCATGTTGGTGCTCTCAAAACGCTGTGTATCCTGTGTAGAGTGTGTCACTCTACAGCACTGAATACACAACTTAGAGCTCCTTTCAACACAGACACGCAAACACATCTTTTTGGGAAAGTCCTAACTCAGGTAAATTGGAAATGTAAGGGTTTCATCGAAAACATGAAGACAATCATGCTTTTGAACTCTGCGACCGAAAGAAATGGCTTTTTGTACATGCCATTCTGAATTTCACTGCAAAATGCCCTTCTTTTCTGGTTTGTTGAAAGTTCAAAACGCTTTAGGAGATAGAACGTGTTTGAAGAAGACTGATGCAGTGTGCGTTTTCGTGGATTTCAAGTGCTTCGGGATACATACTCCTTGTTTTTCCACATTGTCTAAGAAACAACATGAGGCTTGCAAGAGGTTGAAAAAATGCATCCTAAAACTTATGCCTGCAGTGAAAACACACGTTTCTACAAAGACTTGGAAGGAGCAAGCAAAACAATAGTGGTTGAGAGTTCTTTCAGAGAGAAACACACGTATTTCATCCTTCTGTAGAGACGGTTAGGGTTACGATTGGACCTAGGGTAGGGTTATGTTGAGGGACAGGGTTAGAGAGACGGTTAGGGTTACGATTCGACCTAGGGTTAGTGTTTTGTTGAGGGCTAGGTTTAGAGAGACGGTTAGGGTTACGATTGTACCTAGGGTTAGGGTTATGTTGAGGGCTAGGGTTAGAGATCAGGTTAGTATTACGATTGGACATTGGGTTAGGGTTATGTTGAGGGCTAGGGTTAGAGAGACGGTTAGGGTTACGATTCGACCTAGAGTTAGGGTTATAATGAGGGCTAGGTTTAGAGAGACGGTTAGGGTTACGATTTGACCTAGGGTTAGGGTTATGTTGAGGGCTAGGGTTAGAGAGAGGGTTAGTATTACGATTGGACCTAGGGTTAGGGTTATGTTGAGGGCTAGGGTTACAGATCCGGTTAGGGTTACAATTGGACCTAGGGTTAGGGTTATGTTGAGGGCTAGGGTTAGAGATCTGGTTAGGGTTACAATTGGCCGTAGGGTTAGGGTTATGTTGAGGGCTAGGGTTAGAGATCCGGTTAGGGTTACCGTTGGACCTAGGGTTAGTGTTATGTTGAGGGCTAGGGTTAGAGATCCGGGTAGGGTTACGGTTGGACCTAGGGTTAGGGTTATGTTGAGGCCCAGGTTTAGAGTTTCGGTTAGGGTTAAGACTGGACCTAGGGTTAGCTTAATGTTGAGGGCTAGGGTTAGAGAGACGGTTAGGGTTACAATTGGACCTAGGGTTAGGGTTATGTTGAGGGCTAGGGTTAGAGATCCTGTTAGGGTTACAATTGGACCTAGGGTTAGGGTTATGTTGAGGGCTAGGGTTACAGATCCGGTTAGGGTTACAATTGGACCTAGGGTTAGGGTTATGTTGAGGGCTAGGGTTAGAGATCTGGTTAGGGTTACAATTGGACGTAGGGTTAGGGTTATGTTGAGGGCTAGGGTTAGAGATCCGGTTAGGGTTACGGTTGGACCTAGGGTTAGGGTTATGTTGAGGGCTAGGGTTAGAGATCCGGGTAGGGTTACGGTTGGACCTAGGGTTAGGGTTATGTTGAGGCCCAGGGTTAGAGTTTCGGTTAGGGTTAAGACTGGACCTAGGGTTAGCTTAATGTTGAGGGCTAGGGTTAGAGAGACGGTTAGGGTTACGATTGTACCTAGGGTTAGGGTTATGTTGAGGGCTAGGGTTAGAGATCCTGTTAGGGTTACGGTTGGACCTAGGGTTAGGGATATGTTGAGGGCTAGGGTTAGAGATCCGGTTAGGGTTACGGTTGGACCTAGGGTTAGGGTTATGTTGAGGGCTAGGGTTAGAGATCCGGTTAGGGTTACGGTTGGACCTAGGGTTAGGGTTATGTTGAGGCCCAGGGTTAGAGTTTCGGTTAGGGTTAAGATTGGACCTAGGGTTATAGTGATGTTGAGGGCTAGGGTATTCCAGCAGTGAAAGCACACATTTCTATAAAGACTTTGAAGCAGCAAGCAAAGGCCTAGAGGCTGAGTGTTCTTTCAGTGAGAAACATGCATTTCATCCTTCTGGAGTGAATTTGCATGCTGGAGTTCATATGCATTTTATACTGTGCAGAATGTAGCTACTTGCTGGGGGTTGTGTCATAGAAGCACCTTTTCTGCAGGAGGTTATTGGAACATTCATTGTTTGGCTAAGTTATTTAGGGTTGGTTTTGGAAGGTCTTTCAACCTTGGCCAAATCCCGCTTCGTACGCAAGTTTTTAATAGCGCTGTTTCCAAGTGTCCACAAAGAGCTGCTGCTTGAAACTGTCCACATGCACATCTCGTATACTGGTGTGCTCGTTTCACTACCTGGATTTTGGTTTCCTCTTCTTTCTTTGAAATGACAAGTCTTCATTCAGCATGCTACACACACCTTGTAGCAGTTTCAGTTTGAAGCATGTTGGTGCTCTCAAAACGCTGTGTATCCTGTGTAGAGTGTGTCACTCTACAGCACTGAATACAAAACTTAGAGCTCCTTTCAACACAGACACGCAAACACATCTTTTTGGGAAAGTCCTAACTCAAGTAAATTGGAAATGTAAGGGTTTCATCGAAAACATGAAGACAATCATGCTTTTGAACTCTGCAACCGAAAGAAATGGCTTTTTGTACATGCCATTCTGAATTTCAATGCAAAATGCCCTTCTTTTCTGTTTTGTTGAAAGTTCAAAACGCTTTAGGAGATAGAACGTGTTTGAAGAAGACTGATGCAGTGTGCGTGTTCCTGGATTTCAAGTGCTTCGGGACACATACTCCTTGTTTTTCCACATTGTCTAAGAAACAACATGAGGCTTGCAAGACATTGAAAAAATGCATCCTAAAACTTATGCCTGCAGTGAAAACACACGTTTCTACAAAGACTTGGAAGGAGCAAGCAAAACAATAGTGGCTGAGAGTTCTTTCAGAGAGAAACACACGAATTTCATCCTTCTGTAGAGACGGTTAGGGTTACGATTGGACCTAGGGTAGTGTTATGTTGAGGGATAGGGTTAGAGAGACCGGTTAGGGTTACGATTCGACCTAGGGTTAGGGTTTTGTTGAGGGCTACTCTTAGAGAGACGGTTAGGGTTACGATTGGACCTAGGGTTAGGGTTATGTTGAGGGCTAGGTTTACAGATCCGGTTAGGGTTACAATTGGACCTAGGGTTAGGGTTATGTTGAGGGCTAGGGTTAGAGATCTGGTTAGGGTTACAATTGGACGTAGGGTAAGGGTTATGTTGAG
This sequence comes from Miniopterus natalensis, assembly GCF_054644295.1. Lineage (NCBI taxonomy): Eukaryota > Metazoa > Chordata > Mammalia > Chiroptera > Miniopteridae > Miniopterus > Miniopterus natalensis. The sequence continues at coordinate 2,674,054 of NC_142084.1, read as the reverse complement.
GGCTAGGGTTAGAGATCCGGTTAGGGTTACGGTTGGACCTAGGGTTAGGGTTATGTTGAGGCCCAGGGTTAGAGTTTCGTTTAGGGTTAAGACTGGACCTAGGGTTAGCTTAATGTTGAGGGCTAGGGTTAGAGAGACGGTTAGGGTTACGATTGGACCTAGGATTAGGGTTATGTTGAGGGCTAGGGTTAGAGATCCTGTTAGGGTTACGGTTGGACCTAGGGTTAGGGTTATGTTGAGGCCCAGGGTTAGAGTTTCGTTTAGGGTTAAGACTGGACCTAGGGTTAGCTTAATGTTGAGGGCTAGGGTTAGAGAGACGGTTAGGGTTACGATTGGACCTAGGATTAGGGTTATGTTGAGGGCTAGGGTTAGAGATCCTGTTAGGGTTACGGTTGGACCTAGGGTTAGGGTTATGTTGAGGGATAGGGTTAGAGATCCGGTTAGGGTTACGGTTGGACCTAGGGTTAGGGTTATGTTGAGGCCCAGGGTTAGAGTTTCGGTTAGGGTTAAGATTGGACCTAGGGTTATAGTGATGTTGAGGGCTAGGGTATTCCAGCAGTGAAAGCACACATTTCTATAAAGACTTTGAAGCAGCAAGCAAAAGCCTAGAGGCTGAGTGTTCTTTCAGTGAGAAACATGCATTTCATCCTTCTGGAGTGAATTTGCATGCTGGAGTTCATATGCATTTTATACTGTGCAGAATGTAGCTACTTGCTGGGGGTTGTATCATAGAAGCACCTTTTCTGCAGGAGGTTATTGGAACATTCATTGTTTGGCTAAGTTATTTAGGGTTGGTTTTGGAAGGTCTTTCAACCTTGGCCAAATCCCGCTTCGTACGCAAGTTTTTAATAGCGCTGTTTCCAAGTGTCCACAAAGAGCTGCTGCTTGAAACTGTCCACATGCACATCTCGTATACTGGTGTGCTCGTTTCACTACCTGGATTTTGGTTTCCTCTTCTTTCTTTGAAATGACAAGTCTTCATTCAGCATGCTACACACACCTTGTAGCAGTTTCAGTTTGAAGCATGTTGGTGCTCTCAAAACGCTGTGTATCCTGTGTAGAGTGTGTCACTCTACAGCACTGAATACACAACTTAGAGCTCCTTTCAACACAGACACGCAAACACATCTTTTTGGGAAAGTCCTAACTCAGGTAAATTGGAAATGTAAGGGTTTCATCGAAAACATGAAGACAATCATGCTTTTGAACTCTGCAACCGAAAGAAATGGCTTTTTGTACATGCCATTCTGAATTTCACTGCAAAATGCCCTTCTTTTCTGTTTTGTTGAAAGTTCAAAACGCTTTAGGAGATAGAAAGTGTTTGAAGAAGACTGATGCAGTGTGCGTGTTCCTGGATTTCAAGTGCTTCGGGATACATACTCCTTGTTTTTCCACATTGTCTAAGAAACAACTTGAGGCTTGCAGGACATTGAACAAATGCATCCTAAAACTTATGCCTGCAGTGAAAACACACGTTTCTACAAAGACTTGGAAGGAGCAAGCAAAACAATAGTGGCTGAGAGTTCTTTCAGAGAGAAACACACGTATTTCATCCTTCTGTAGAGACGGTTAGGGTTACGATTGGACCTAGGGTAGTGTTATGTTGAGGGATAGGGTTAGAGAGACCGGTTAGGGTTACAATTTGACCTAGGGTTAGGGTTTTGTTGAGGGCTACTTTTAGAGAGACGGTTAGGGTTACAAGTGGACCTAGGGTTAGGGTTATGTTGAGGGCTAGGGTTAGAGAGAGGGTTAGTATTACGATTGGACCTAGGGTTAGGGTTATGTTGAGGGCTAGGGCTAGAGAGACGGTTAGGGTTACGATTCGACCTAGGGTTAGGGTTATAATGAGGGCTAGGTTTAGAGAGACGGTTAGGGTTACGATTTGACCTAGGGTTAGGGTTATGTTGAGGGCTAGGGTTAGAGAGAGGGTTAGTATTACGATTGGACCTAGGGTTAGGGTTATGTTGAGGGCTAGGGTTACAGATCCGGTTAGGGTTACAATTGGACCTAGGGTTAGGGTTATGTTGAGGGCTAGGGTTAGAGATCTGGTTAGGGTTACAATTGGACGTAGGGTTACAATTGGACGTTATGTTGAGGGCTAGGGTTAGAGATCCGGTTAGGGTTATTGTTGGACCTAGGGTTAGGGTTATGTTGAGGGCTAGGGTTAGAGATCCGGGTGGGGTTACGGTTGGACCTAGGGTTAGGGTTATGTTGAGGCCCAGGGTTAGAGTTTCGGTTAGGGTTAAGACTGGACCTAGGGTTAGCTTAATGTTGAGGGCTAGGGTTAGAGAGACGGTTAGGGTTACGATTGGACCTAGGGTTAGGGTTATGTTGAGGGCTAGGGTTAGAGATCCTGTTAGGGTTACGGTTGGACCTAGGGTTAGGGTTATGTTGAGGCCCAGGGTTAGAGTTTCGGTTAGGGTTAAGATTGGACCTAGGGTTATAGTGATGTTGAGGGCTAGGGTATTCCAGCAGTGAAAGCACACATTTCTATAAAGACTTTGAAGCAGTAAGCAAAAGCCTAGTGGTTGAGTGTTCTTTCAGAGAGAAACATGCATTTCATCCTTCTGGAGTGAATTTGCATGCTGGAGTTCATATGCATTTTATACTGTGCAGAATGTAGCTACTTGCTGGGGGTTGTGTCATAGAAGCACCTTTTCTGCAGGAGGTTATTGGAACATTCATTGTTTGGCTAAGTTATTTAGGGTTGGTTTTGGAAGGTCTTTCAACCTTGGCCAAATCCCGCTTCGTACGCAAGTTTTTAATAGCGCTGTTTCCAAGTGTCCACAAAGAGCTGCTGCTTGAAACTGTCCACATGCACATCTCGTATACTGGTGTGCTTGTTTCACTACCTAGATTTTGGTTTCCTCTTCTTTCTTTGAAATGACAAGTCTTCATTCAGCATGCTACACACACCTTGTGGCAGTTTCAGTTTGAAGCATGTTGGTGCTCTCAAAACGCTGTGTATCCTGTGTAGAGTGTGTCACTCTAGAGCACTGAATACACAACTTAGAGCTCCTTTCAACACAGACACGCAAACACATCTTTTTGGGAAAGTCCTAACTCAGGTAAATTGGAAATGTAAGGGTTTCATCGAAAACATGAAGACAATCATGCTTTTGAACTCTGCAACCGAAAGAAATGGCTTTTTGTACATGCCATTCTGAATTTCACTGCAAAATGCCCTTCTTTTCTGTTTTGTTGAAAGTTCAAAACGCTTTAGGAGATAGAACGTGTTTGAAGAAGACTGATGCAGTGTGCGTGTTCCTGGATTTCAAGTGCTTCGGGATACATACTCCTTGTTTTTCCACATTGTCTAAGAAACAACATGAGGCTTGCAAGACATTGAAAAAATGCATCCTAAAACTTATGCCTGCAGTGAAAACACACGTTTCTACAAAGACTTGGAAGGAGCAAGCAAAACAATAGTGGCTGAGAGTTCTTTCAGAGAGAAACACACGTATTTCATCCTTCTGTAGAGACGGTTAGGGTTACGATTGGACCTAGGGTAGGGTTATGTTGAGGGATAGGGTTAGAGAGACCGGTTAGGGTTACGATTCGACCTAGGGTTAAGGTTTTGTTGAGGGCAACTTTTAGAGAGACGGTTAGGGTTACGATTGGACCTAGGGTTAGGGTTATGTTGAGGGCTAGGGTTAGAGATCAGGTTAGTATTACGATTGGACCTAAGGTTAGGGTTATGTTGAGGTCTAGGGTTACAGATCCGGTTAGGGTTATAATTGGACCTAGGGTTAGGGTTATGTTGAGGGCTAGGGTTAGAGATCTGGTTAGGGTTACAATTGGACGTAGGGTTAGGGTTATGTTGAGGGCTAGGGTTAGAGATCCGGTTAGGGTTACGATTGGACCTAGGGTTAGGGTTATAATGAGGGCTAGGTTTAGAGAGACGGTTACGGTTACGATTGGACCTAGGGTTAGGGTTATGTTGAGGGCTAGGGTTAGAGAGATGGTTAGTATTACGATTGGACCTAGGGTTAGGGTTATGTTGAGGGCTAGGGTTACAGATCCGGTTAGGGTTACAATTGGACGTAGGGTTAGGGTTATGTTGAGGGCTAGGGTTAGAGATCTGGTTAGGGTTACAATTGGACGTAGGGTTAGGGTTATGTTGAGGGCTAGGGTTAGAGATCCGGTTAGGGTTACGGTTGGACCTAGGGTTAGGGTTATGTTGAGGGCTAGGGTTAGAGATCCGGGTAGGGTTACGGTTGGACCTTGGGTTAGGGTTATGTTGAGGCCCAGGGTTAGAGTTTCGGTTAGGGTTAAGACTGGACCTAGGGTTAGCTTAATGTTGAGGGCTAGGGTTAGAGAGACGGTTAGGGTTACAAATGGACCTAGGGTTAGGGTTATGTTGAGGGCTAGGGTTAGAGATCCTGTTAGGGTTACGGTTGGACCTAGGGTTAGGGTTATGTTGACGGCTAGGGTTAGAGATCCGGTTAGGGTTACGGTTGGACCTAGGGTTAGGGTTATGTTGAGGCCCAGGGTTAGAGTTTCGGTTAGGGTTAAGATTGGACCTAGGGTTATAGTGATGTTGAGGGCTAGGGTATTCCAGCAGTGAAAGCACACATTTCTATAAAGACTTTGAAGCAGCAAGCAAAAGCCTAGTGGCTGAGTGTTCTTTTAGTGAGAAACATGCATTTCATCCTTCTGGAGTGAATTTGCATGCTGGAGTTCATATGCATTTTATACTGTGCAGAATGTAGCTACTTGCTGGGGGTTGTGTCATAGAAGCACCTTTTCTGCAGGAGGTTATTGGAACATTCATTGTTTGGCTAAGTTATTTAGGGTTGGTTTTGGAAGGTCTTTCAACCTTGGCCAAATCCCGCTTCATACGCAAGTTTTTAATAGCGCTGTTTCCAAGTGTCCACAAAGAGCTGCTGCTTGAAACTGTCCACATGCACATCTCGTATACTGGTGTGCTCGTTTCACTACCTGGATTTTGGTTTCCTCTTCTTTCTTTGAAATGACAAGTCTTCATTCAGCATGCTACACACACCTTGTAGCAGTTTCAGTTTGAAGCATGTTGGTGCTCTCAAAACGCTGTGTATCCTGTGTAGAGTGTGTCACTCTACAGCACTGAATACACAACTTAGAGCTCCTTTCAACACAGACACGCAAACACATCTTTTTGGGAAAGTCCTAACTCAGGTAAATTGGAAATGTAAGGGTTTCATCGAAAACATGAAGACAATCATGCTTTTGAACTCTGCAACCGAAAGAAATGGCTTTTTGTACATGCCATTCTGAATTTCACTGCAAAATGCCCTTCTTTTCTGTTTTGTTGAAAGTTCAAAACGCTTTAGGAGATAGAACGTGTTTGAAGAAGACTGATGCAGTGTGCGTGTTCCTGGATTTCAAGTGCTTCGGGATACATACTCCTTGTTTTTCCACATTGTCTAAGAAACAACATGAGGCTTGCAAGACATTGAAAAAATGCATCCTAAAACTTATGCCTGCAGTGAAAACACACGTTTCTACAAAGACTTGGAAGGAGCAAGCAAAACAATAGTGGCTGAGAGTTCTTTCAGAGAGAAACACACGTATTTCATCCTTCTGTAGAGACGGTTAGGGTTACGATTGGACCTAGGGTAGGGTTATGTTGAGGGATAGGGTTAGAGAGACGGGTTAGGGTTACGATTCGACCTAGGGTTAAGGTTTTGTTGAGGGCAACTTTTAGAGAGACGGTTAGGGTTACGATTGGACCTAGGGTTAGGGTTATGTTGAGGGCTAGGGTTAGAGATCAGGTTAGTATTACGATTGGACCTAAGGTTAGGGTTATGTTGAGGTCTAGGGTTACAGATCCGGTTAGGGTTATAATTGGACCTAGGGTTAGGGTTATGTTGAGGGCTAGGGTTAGAGATCTGGTTAGGGTTACAATTGGACGTAGGGTTAGGGTTATGTTGAGGGCTAGGGTTAGAGATCCGGTTAGGGTTACGATTGGACCTAGGGTTAGGGTTATAATGAGGGCTAGGTTTAGAGAGACGGTTACGGTTACGATTGGACCTAGGGTTAGGGTTATGTTGAGGGCTAGGGTTAGAGAGATGGTTAGTATTACGATTGGACCTAGGGTTAGGGTTATGTTGAGGGCTAGGGTTACAGATCCGGTTAGGGTTACAATTGGACGTAGGGTTAGGGTTATGTTGAGGGCTAGGGTTAGAGATCTGGTTAGGGTTACAATTGGACGTAGGGTTAGGGTTATGTTGAGGGCTAGGGTTAGAGATCCGGTTAGGGTTACGGTTGGACCTAGGGTTAGGGTTATGTTGAGGGCTAGGGTTAGAGATCCGGGTAGGGTTACGGTTGGACCTTGGGTTAGGGTTATGTTGAGGCCCAGGGTTAGAGTTTCGGTTAGGGTTAAGACTGGACCTAGGGTTAGCTTAATGTTGAGGGCTAGGGTTAGAGAGACGGTTAGGGTTACAAATGGACCTAGGGTTAGGGTTATGTTGAGGGCTAGGGTTAGAGATCCTGTTAGGGTTACGGTTGGACCTAGGGTTAGGGTTATGTTGACGGCTAGGGTTAGAGATCCGGTTAGGGTTACGGTTGGACCTAGGGTTAGGGTTATGTTGAGGCCCAGGGTTAGAGTTTCGGTTAGGGTTAAGATTGGACCTAGGGTTATAGTGATGTTGAGGGCTAGGGTATTCCAGCAGTGAAAGCACACATTTCTATAAAGACTTTGAAGCAGCAAGCAAAAGCCTAGTGGCTGAGTGTTCTTTTAGTGAGAAACATGCATTTCATCCTTCTGGAGTGAATTTGCATGCTGGAGTTCATATGCATTTTATACTGTGCAGAATGTAGCTACTTGCTGGGGGTTGTGTCATAGAAGCACCTTTTCTGCAGGAGGTTATTGGAACATTCATTGTTTGGCTAAGTTATTTAGGGTTGGTTTTGGAAGGTCTTTCAACCTTGGCCAAATCCCGCTTCATACGCAAGTTTTTAATAGCGCTGTTTCCAAGTGTCCACAAAGAGCTGCTGCTTGAAACTGTCCACATGCACATCTCGTATACTGGTGTGCTCGTTTCACTACCTGGATTTTGGTTTCCTCTTCTTTCTTTGAAATGACAAGTCTTCATTCAGCATGCTACACACACCTTGTAGCAGTTTCAGTTTGAAGCATGTTGGTGCTCTCAAAACGCTGTGTATCCTGTGTAGAGTGTGTCACTCTACAGCACTGAATACACAACTTAGAGCTCCTTTCAACACAGACACGCAAACACATCTTTTTGGGAAAGTCCTAACTCAGGTAAATTGGAAATGTAAGGGTTTCATCGAAAACATGAAGACAATCATGCTTTTGAACTCTGCGACCGAAAGAAATGGCTTTTTGTACATGCCATTCTGAATTTCACTGCAAAATGCCCTTCTATTCTGGTTTGTTGAAAGTTCAAAACGCTTTAGGAGATAGAACGTGTTTGAAGAAGACTGATGCAGTGTGCGTTTTCCTGGATTTCAAGTGCTTCGGGATACATACTCCTTGTTTTTCCACATTGTCTAAGAAACAACATGAGGCTTGCAAGACATTGAAAAAATGCATCCTAAAACTTATGCCTGCAGTGAAAACACACGTTTCTACAAAGACTTGGAAGGAGCAAGCAAAACAATAGTGGTTGAGAGTTCTTTCAGAGAGAAACACACGTATTTCATCCTTCTGTAGAGACGGTTAGGGTTACGATTGGACCTAGGGTAGGGTTATGTTGAGGGACAGGGTTAGAGAGACGGTTAGGGTTACGATTCGACCTAGGGTTAGGGATTTGTTGAGGGCTAGGTTTAGAGAGACGGTTAGGGTTACGATTGGACCTAGGGTTAGGGTTATGTTGAGGGCTAGGGTTAGAGATCAGGTTAGTATTACGATTGGACCTTGGGTTAGGGTTATGTTGAGGGCTATGGTTAGAGAGACGGTTAGGGTTACGATTCGACCTAGAGTTAGGGTTATAATGAGGGCTAGGTTTAGAGAGACGGTTAGGGTTACGATTTGACCTAGGGTTAGGGTTATGTTGAGGGCTAGGGTTAGAGAGAGGGTTAGTATTACGATTGGACCTAGGGTTAGGGTTATGTTGAGGGCTAGGGTTACAGATCCGGTTAGGGTTACAATTGGACCTAGGGTTAGGGTTATGTTGAGGGCTAGGGTTAGAGATCTGGTTAGGGTTACAATTGGACGTAGGGTTAGGGTTATGTTGAGGGCTAGGGTTAGAGATCCGGTTAGGGTTACGGTTGGACCTAGGGTTAGGGTTATGTTGAGGGCTAGGGTTAGAGATCCGGGTAGGGTTACGGTTGGACCTAGGGTTAGGGTTATGTTGAGGCCCAGGGTTAGAGTTTCGGTTAGGGTTAAGACTGGACCTAGAGTTAGCTTAATGTTGAGGGCTAGGGTTAGAGAGACGGTTAGGGTTACAATTGTACCTAGGGTTAGGGTTATGTTGAGGGCTAGGGTTAGAGATCCTGTTAGGGTTACAATTGGACCTAGGGTTAGGGTTATGTTGAGGGCTAGGGTTACAGATCCGGTTAGGGTTACAATTGGACCTAGGGTTAGGGTTATGTTGAGGGCTAGGGTTAGAGATCTGGTTAGGGTTACAATTGGACGTAGGGTTAGGGTTATGTTGAGGGCTAGGGTTAGAGATCCGGTTAGGGTTACGGTTGGACCTACGGTTAGGGTTATGTTGAGGGCTAGGGTTAGAGATCCGGGTAGGGTTACGGTTGGACCTAGGGTTAGGGTTATGTTGAGGCCCAGGGTTAGAGTTTCGGTTAGGGTTAAGACTGGACCTAGGGTTAGCTTAATGTTGAGGGCTAGGGTTAGAGAGACGCTTAGGGTTACAATTGTACCTAGGCTTAGGGTTATGTTGAGGGCTAGGGTTAGAGATCCTGTTAGGGTTACGGTTGGACCTTGGGTTAGGGATATGTTGAGGGCTACGGTTAGAGATCCGGTTAGGGTTACGGTTGGACCTAGGGTTAGGGTTATTTTGAGGGCTAGGGTTAGAGATCCGGTTAGGGTTACGGTTGGACCTAGGGTTAGGGTTATGTTGAGGGCTAGGGTTAGAGATCCTGTTAGGGTTACGGTTGGACCTAGGGTTAGGGTTATGTTGAGGGCTAGGGTTAGAGATCCGGTTAGGGTTAAGACTGGACCTAGGGTTAGGGTTATGTTGAGGGCTAGGGTTAGAGATCCGGTTAGGGTTACGATTGGACCTAGGATTAGGGTTATGTTGAGGGCTAGGGTTAGAGATCCTGTTAGGGTTACGGTTGGACCTAGGGTTAGGGTTATGTTCAGGGCTATGGTTAGAGATCCGGTTAGGGTTACGGTTGGACCTAGGGTTAGGGTTATGTTGAGGCCCAGGGTTAGAGTTTCGGTTAGGGTTAAGATTGGACCTAGGGTTATAGTGATGTTGAGGGCTCGGGTATTCCAGCAGTGAAAGCACACATTTCTATAAAGTCTTTGAAGCAGCAAGCAAAAGCCTAGAGGCTGAGTGTTCTTTCAGTGAGAAACATGCATTTCATCCTTCTGGAGTGAATTTGCATGCTGGAGTTCATATGCATTTTATACTGTGCAGAATGTAGCTACTTGCTGGGGGTTGTGTCATAGAAGCACCTTTTCTGCAGGAGGTTATTGGAACATTCATTGTTTGGCTAAGTTATTTAGGGTTGGTTTTGGAAGGTCTTTCAACCTTGGCCAAATCCCGCTTCATACGCAAGTTTTTAATAGCGCTGTTTCCAAGTGTCCACAAAGAGCTGCTGCTTGAAACTGTCCACATGCACATCTCGTATACTGGTGTGCTCGTTTCACTACCTGGATTTTGGTTTCCTCTTCTTTCTTTGAAATGACAAGTCTTCATTCAGCATGCTACACACACCTTGTAGCAGTTTCAGTTTGAAGCATGTTGGTGCTCTCAAAACGCTGTGTATCCTGTGTAGAGTGTGTCACTCTACAGCACTGAATACAAAACTTAGAGCTCCTTTCAACACAGACACGCAAACACATCTTTTTGGGAAAGTCCTAACTCAAGTAAATTGTAAATGTAAGGGTTTCATCGAAAACATGAAGACAATCATGCTTTTGAACTCTGCAACCGAAAGAAATGGCTTTTTGTACATGCCATTCTGAATTTCAATGCAAAATGCCCTTCTTTTCTGTTTCAACATTCATTGTTTGGCTAAGTTATTTAGGGTTGGTTTTGGAAGGTCTTTCAACCTTGGCCAAATCCCGCTTCGTACGCAAGTTTTTAATAGCGCTGTTTCCAAGTGTCCACAAAGAGCTGCTGCTTGAAACTGTCCACATGCACATCTCGTATACTGGTGTGCTCGTTTCACTACCTGGATTTTGGTTTCCTCTTCTTTCTTTGAAATGACAAGTCTTCATTCAGCATGCTACACACACCTTGTAGCAGTTTCAGTTTGAAGCATGTTGGTGCTCTCAAAACGCTGTGTATCCTGTGTAGAGTGTGTCACTCTACAGCACTGAATACACAGCTTAGAGCTCCTTTCAACACAGACACGCAAACACATCTTTTTGGGAAAGTCCTAACTCAGGTAAATTGGAAATGTAAGGGTTTCATCGAAAACATGAAGACAATCATGCTTTTGAACTCTGCAACCGAAAGAAATGGCTTTTTGTACATGCCATTCTGAATTTCACTGCAAAATGCCCTTCTTTTCTGGTTTGTTGAAAGTTCAAAACGCTTTAGGAGATAGAACGTGTTTGAAGAAGACTGATGCAGTGTGCGTTTTCCTGGATTTCAAGTGCTTCGGGATACATACTCCTTGTTTTTCCACATTGTCTAAGAAACAACATGAGGCTTGCAAGACATTGAAAAAATGCATCCTAAAACTTATGCCTGCAGTGAAAACACACGTTTCTACAAAGACTTGGAAGGAGCAAGCAAAACAATAGTGGCTGAGAGTTCTTTCAGAGAGAAACACACGTATTTCATCCTTCTGTAGAGACGGTTAGGGTTACGATTGGACCTAGGGTAGGGTTATGTTGAGGGATAGGGTTAGAGAGACGGTTAGGGTTACGACTCGACCTAGGGTTAGGGTTATGTTGAGGGCTAGGTTTAGAGAGACGGTTAGGGTTACGATTGGACCTAGGGTTAGGGTTATGTTGAGGGCTAGGGTTAGAGATCAGGTTAGTATTGCGATTGGACCTAGGGTTAGGGTTATGTTGAGGGCTAGGTTTACAGATCCGGTTAGGGTTACAATTGGACCTAGGGTTAGGGTTATGTTGAGGGCTAGGGTTAGAGATCCGGTTAGGGTTAAGATTGGACCTAGGGTTAGGGTTATAATGAGGGCTAGGTTTAGAGAGACGGTTAGGGTTACGATTGGACCTAGGGTTAGGGTTATGTTGAGGGCTAGGGTTAGAGAGAGGGTTAGTATTACGATTGGACCTAGGGTTAGGGTTATGTTGAGGCCCAGGGTTAGAGTTTCGGTTAGGGTTAAGACTGGACCTACGGTTAGCTTAATGTTGAGGGCTAGGGTTAGAGAGACGGTTAGGGTTATGATTGGACCTAGGGTTAGGGTTATGTTGAGGGCTAGGTTTAGAGATCCTGTTAGGGTTACGGTTGGGCCTAGGGTTAGGGATATGTTGAGGGCTAGGGTTAGAGATCCGGTTAGGGTTTCGGTTGGACTTAGGGTTAGGGTTATGTTGAGGGCTAGGGTTAGAGATCCGGTTAGGGTTACAATTGGACGTAGGGTTAGGGTTATGTTGAGGGCTAGGGTTAGAGATCTGGTTAGGGTTACAATTGGACGTAGGGTTAGGGTTATGTTGAGGGCTAGGGTTAGAGATCCGGTTAGGGTTACGGTTGGACCTAGGGTTAGGGTTATGTTGAGGGCTAGGGTTAGAGATCCGGGTAGGGTTACGGTTGGACCTAGGGTTAGGGTTATGTTGAGGCCCAGGGTTAGAGTTTCGGTTAGGGTTAAGACTGGACCTAGGGTTAGCTTAATGTTGAGGGCTAGGGTTAGAGAGACGGTTAGGGTTACGATTGGACCTAGGGTTAGGGATATGTTGAGGGCTAGGGTTAGAGATCCGGTTAGGGTTACTGTTGGACCTAGGGTTAGGGTTATGTTGAGGGCTAGGGTTAGAGATCCGGGTAGGGTTACAATTGGACCTAGGGTTAGGGTTATGTTGAGGCCCAGGGTTAGAGTTTCGGTTAGGGTTAAGACTGGACCTAGGGTTAGCTTAATGTTGAGGGCTAGGGTTAGAGAGACGGTTAGGGTTACGATTGGACCTAGGGTTAGGGTTATGTTGAGGGCTAGGGTTAGAGATCCTGTTAGGGTTACGGTTGGACCTAGGGTTAGGGATATGTTGAGGGCTAGGGTTAGAGAACCGGTTAGGGTTACGGTTGGACCTAGGGTTAGGGTTATGTTGAGGCCCAGGTTTAGAGTTTCGGTTAGGGTTAAGATTGGACCTAGGGTTATAGTGATGTTGAGGGCTAGGGTATTCCAGCAGTGAAAACACACATTTCTATAAAGAGTTTGAAGCAGCAAGCAAAAGCCTAGTGGCTGAGTGTTCTTTCAGAGAGAAATATGCATTTCATCCTTCTGGAGTGAATTTGCATGCCGGAGTTCATATGCATTTTATACTGTGCAGAATGTAGCTACTTGCTGGGGGTTGTGTCATAGAAGCACCTTTTCTGCAGGAGGTTATTGGAACATTCATTGTTTGGCTAAGTTATTTAGGGTTGGTTTTGGAAGGTCTTTCAACCTTGGCCAAATCCCGCTTCGTACGCAAGTTTTTAATAGCGCTGTTTTCAAGTGTCCACAAAGAGCTGCTGCTTGAAACTGTCCACATGCACATCTCGTATACTGGTGTGCTCGTTTCACTACCTGGATTTTGGTTTCCTCTTCTTTCTTTGAAATGACAAGTCTTCATTCAGCATGCTACACACACCTTGTAGCAGTTTCAGTTTGAAGCATGTTGGTGCTCTCAAAACGCTGTGTATCCTGTGTAGAGTGTGTCACTCTACAGCACTGAATACACAACTTAGAGCTCCTTTCAACACAGACACGCAAACACATCTTTTTGGGAAAGTCCTAACTCAGGTAAATTGGAAATGTAAGGGTTTCATCGAAAACATGAAGACAATCATGCTTTTGAACTCTGCAACCGAAAGAAATGGCTTTTTGTACATGCCATTCTGAATTTCACTGCAAAATGCCCTTCTTTTCTGTTTTGTTGAAAGTTCAAAACGCTTTAGGAGATAGAACGTGTTTGAAGAAGACTGATGCAGTGTGCGTGTTCCTGGATTTCAAGTGCTTCGGGATACATACTCCTTGTTTTTCCACATTGTCTAAGAAACAACATGAGGCTTGCAAGACATTGAAAAAATGCACCCTAAAACTTATGCCTGCAGTGAAAACACACGTTTCTACAAAGACTTGGAAGGAGCAAGCAAAACAATAGTGGCTGAGAGTTCTTTCAGAGAGAAACACACGAATTTCATCCTTCTGTAGAGACGGTTAGGGTTACGATTGGACCTAGGGTAGTGTTATGTTGAGGGATAGGGTTAGAGAGACCGGTTAGGGTTACGATTCGACCTAGGGTTAGGGTTTTGTTGAGGGCTACTTTTAGAGAGACGGTTAGGGTTACGATTGGACCTAGGGTTAGGGTTATGTTGAGGGCTAGGGTTAGAGATCAGGTTAGTATTACGATTGGACCTAGGGTTAGGGTTATGTTGAGGGCTAGGGTTACAGATCCGGTTAGGGTTACAATTGGACCTAGGGTTAGGGTTATGTTGAGGGCTAGGGTTAGAGATCTGGTTAGGGTTACAATTGGACGTAGGGTTAGGGTTATGTTGAGGGCTAGGGTTAGAGATCCGGTTAGGGTTACGGTTGGACTTAGGGTTAGGGTTATGTTGAGGGCTAGGGTTAGAGAGACGGTTAGGGTTACGATTTGACCTAGGGTTAGGGTTATGTTGAGGGCTAGGGTTAGAGAGAGGGTTAGTATTACGATTGGGCCTAGGGTTAGGGTTATGTTGAGGGCTAGGGTTACAGATCCGGTTAGGGTTACAATTGGACCTAGGGTTAGGGTTATGTTGCGGGCTAGGGTTAGAGATCTGGTTAGGGTTACAATTGGACGTAGGGTTAGGGTTATGTTGAGGGCTAGGGTTAGAGATCCGGTTAGGGTTACGGTTGGACCTAGGGTTAGGGTTATGTTGAGGGCTAGGGTTAGAGATCGGGGTAGGGTTACGGTTGGACCTAGGGTTAGGGTTATGTTGAGGCCCAGGTTTAGAGTTTCGGTTAGGGTTAAGACTGGACCTAGGGTTAGCTTAATGTTGAGGGCTAGGGTTAGAGAGACGGTTAGGGTTACGATTGGACCTAGGGTTAGGGTTATGTTGAGGGCTAGGGTTAGAGATCCTGTTAGGGTTCCGGTTGGACCTAGGGTTAGGGATATGTTGAGGGCTAGGGTTAGAGATCCGGTTAGGGTTACGGTTGAACCTAGGGTTAGGGTTATGTTGAGGGCTAGGGTTAGAGATCCGGTTAGGGTTACGGTTGGACCTAGGGTTAGGGTTATGTTGAGGCCCAGGGTTAGAGTTTCGGTTAGGGTTAAGATTGGACCTAGGGTTATAGTGATGTTGAGGGCTAGGGTATTCCAGCAGTGAAAGCACACATTTCTATAAAGACTTTGAAGCAGCAAGCAAAAGCCTAGAGGCTGAGTATTCTTTCAGTGAGAAACATGCATTTCATCCTTCTGGAGTGAATTTGCATGCTGGAGTTCATATGCATTTTATACTGTGCAGAATGTAGCTACTTGCTGGGGGTTGTGTCATAGAAGCACCTTTTCTGCAGGAGGTTATTGGAACATTCATTGTTTGGCTAAGTTATTTAGGGTTGGTTTTGGAAGGTCTTTCAACCTTGGCCAAATCCCGCTTCGTACGCAAGTTTTTAATAGCGCTGTTTCCAAGTGTCCACAAAGAGCTGCTGCTTGAAACTGTCCACATGCACATCTCGTCTACTGGTGTGCTCGTTTCACTACCTGGATTTTGGTTTCCTCTTCTTTCTTTGAAATGCCAAGTCTTCATTCAGCATGCTACACACACCTTGTAGCAGTTTCAGTTTGAAGCATGTTGGTGCTCTCAAAACGCTGTGTATCCTGTGTAGAGTGTGTCACTCTACAGCACTGAATACACAACTTAGAGCTCCTTTCAACACAGACACGCAAACACATCTTTTTGGGAAAGTCCTAACTCAGGTAAATTGGAAATGTAAGGGTTTCATCGAAAACATGAAGACAATCATGCTTTTGAACTCTGCAACCGAAAGAAATGGCTTTTTGTACATGCCATTCTGAATTTCAATGCAAAATGCCCTTCTTTTCTGTTTTGTTGAAAGTTCAAAACGCTTTAGGAGATAGAACGTGTTTGAAGAAGACTGATGCAGTGTGCGTTTTCCTGGATTTCAAGTGCTTCGGGATACATACTCCTTGTTTTTCCACATTGTCTAAGAAACAACATGAGGCTTGCAAGACATTGAAAAAATGCATCCTAAAACTTATGCCTGCAGTGAAAACACACGTTTCTACAAAGACTTGGAAGGAGCAAGCAAAACAATAGTGGCTGAGAGTTCTTTCAGAGAGAAACACACGTATTTCATCCTTCTGTAGAGAAGGTTAGGGTTACGATTGGACCTAGGGTAGGGTTATGTTGAGGGATAGGGTTAGAGAGACGGTTAGGGTTACGACTCGACCTAGGGTTAGGGTTATGTTGAGGGCTAGGTTTAGAGAGACGGTTAGGGTTACGATTGGACCTAGGGTTAGGGTTATGTTGAGGGCTAGGGTTAGAGATCAGGTTAGTATTGCGATTGGACCTAGGGTTAGGGTTATGTTGAGGGCTAGGTTTACAGATCCGGTTAGGGTTACAATTGTACCTAGGGTTAGGGTTATGTTGAGGGCTAGGGTTAGAGATCTGGTTAGGGTTACAATTGGACGTAGGGTTAGGGGTATGTTGAGGGCTAGGCTTAGAGATCCGGTTAGGGTTACGGTTGGACCTAGGGTTAGGGTTATGTTGAGGGCTAGGGTTAGAGATCCGGTTAGGGTTAAGATTGGACCTAGGGTTAGGGTTATAATGAGGGCTAGGTTTAGAGACACGGTTAGGGTTACGATTGGACCTAGGGTTAGGGTTATGTTGAGGGCTAGGGTTAGAGAGAGGGTTAGTATTACGATTGGACCTAGGGTTAGGGTTATGTTGAGGCCCAGGGTTAGAGTTTCGGTTAGGGTTAAGACTGGACCTACGGTTAGCTTAATGTTGAGGGCTAGGGTTAGAGAGACGGTTAGGGTTATGATTGGACCTAGGGTTAGGGTTATGTTGAGGGCTAGGTTTAGAGATCCTGTTAGGGTTACGGTTGGGCGTAGGGTTAGGGATATGTTGAGGGCTAGGGTTAGAGATCCGGTTAGGGTTTCGGTTGGACTTAGGGTTAGGGTTATGTTGAGGGCTAGGGTTAGAGATCCGGTTAGGGTTACAATTGGACGTAGGGTTAGGGTTATGTTGAGGGCTAGGGTTAGAGATCTGGTTAGGGTTACAATTGGACGTAGGGTCAGGGTTATGTTGAGGGCTAGGGTTAGAGATCCGGTTAGGGTTACGGTTGGACCTAGGGTTAGGGTTATGTTGAGGGCTAGGGTTAGAGATCCGGGTAGGGTTACGGTTGGACCTAGGGTTAGGGTTATGTTGAGGCCCAGGGTTAGAGTTTCGGTTAGGGTTAAGACTGGACCTAGGGTTAGCTTAATGTTGAGGGCTAGGGTTAGAGAGACGGTTAGGGTTACGATTGGACCTAGGGTTAGGGATATGTTGAGGGCTAGGGTTAGAGATCCGGTTAGGGTTACTGTTGGACCTAGGGTTAGGGTTATGTTGAGGGCTAGGGTTAGAGATCCGGGTAGGGTTACAATTGGACCTAGGGTTAGGGTTATGTTGAGGCCCAGGGTTAGAGTTTCGGTTAGGGTTAAGACTGGACCTAGGGTTAGCTTAATGTTGAGGGCTAGGGTTAGAGAGACGGTTAGGGTTACGATTGGACCTAGGGTTAGGGTTATGTTGAGGGCTAGGGTTAGAGATCCTGTTAGGGTTACGGTTGGACCTAGGGTTAGGGATATGTTGAGGGCTAGGGTTAGAGAACCGGTTAGGGTTACGGTTGGACCTAGGGTTAGGGTTATGTTGAGGCCCAGGGTTAGAGTTTCGGTTAGGGTTAAGATTGGACCTAGGGTTATAGTGATGTTGAGGGCTAGGGTATTCCAGCAGTGAAAACACACATTTCTATAAAGAGTTTGAAGCAGCAAGCAAAAGCCTAGTGGCTGAGTGTTCTTTCAGAGAGAAATATGCATTTCATCCTTCTGGAGTGAATTTGCATGCCGGAGTTCATATGCATTTTATACTGTGCAGAATGTAGCTACTTGCTGGGGGTTGTGTCATAGAAGCACCTTTTCTGCAGGAGGTTATTGGAACATTCATTGTTTGGCTAAGTTATTTAGGGTTGGTTTTGGAAGGTCTTTCAACCTTGGCCAAATCCCGCTTCGTACGCAAGTTTTTAATAGCGCTGTTTCCAAGTGTCCACAAAGAGCTGCTGCTTGAAACTGTCCACATGCACATCTCGTATACTGGTGTGCTCGTTTCACTACCTGGATTTTGGTTTCCTCTTCTTTCTTTGAAATGACAAGTCTTCATTCAGCATGCTACACACACCTTGTAGCAGTTTCAGTTTGAAGCATGTTGGTGCTCTCAAAACGCTGTGTATCCTGTGTAGAGTGTGTCACTCTACAGCACTGAATACACAACTTAGAGCTCCTTTCAACACAGACACGCAAACACATCTTTTTGGGAAAGTCCTAACTCAGGTAAATTGGAAATGTAAGGGTTTCATCGAAAACATGAAGACAATCATGCTTTTGAACTCTGCAACCGAAAGAAATGGCTTTTTGTACATGCCATTCTGAATTTCACTGCAAAATGCCCTTCTTTTCTGTTTTGTTGAAAGTTCAAAACGCTTTAGGAGATAGAACGTGTTTGAAGAAGACTGATGCAGTGTGCGTGTTCCTGGATTTCAAGTGCTTCGGGATACATACTCCTTGTTTTTCCACATTGTCTAAGAAACAACATGAGGCTTGCAAGACATTGAAAAAATGCACCCTAAAACTTATGCCTGCAGTGAAAACACACGTTTCTACAAAGACTTGGAAGGAGCAAGCAAAACAATAGTGGCTGAGAGTTCTTTCAGAGAGAAACACACGAATTTCATCTGTCTGTAGAGACGGTTAGGGTTACGATTGGACCTAGGGTAGTGTTATGTTGAGGGATAGGGTTAGAGAGACCGGTTAGGGTTACGATTCGACCTAGGGTTAGGGTTTTGTTGAGGGCTACTTTTAGAGAGACGGTTAGGGTTACGATTGGACCTAGGGTTAGGGTTATGTTGAGGGCTAGGGTTAGAGATCAGGTTAGTATTACGATTGGACCTAGGGTTAGGGTTATGTTGAGGGCTAGGGTTACAGATCCGGTTAGGGTTACAATTGGACCTAGGGTTAGGGTTATGTTGAGGGCTAGGGTTAGAGATCTGGTTAGGGTTACAATTGGACGTAGGGTTAGGGTTATGTTGAGGGCTAGGGTTAGACATCCGGTTAGGGTTACGGTTGGACTTAGGGTTAGGGTTATGTTGAGGGCTAGGGTTAGAGAGACGGTTAGGGTTACGATTTGACCTAGGATTAAGGTTATGTTGAGGGCTAGGGTTAGAGAGAGGGTTAGTATTACGATTGGGCCTAGGGTTAGGGTTATGTTGAGGGCTAGGGTTACAGATCCGGTTAGGGTTACAATTGGACCTAGGGTTAGGGTTATGTTGAGGGCTAGGGTTAGAGATCTGGTTAGGGTTACAATTGGACGTAGGGTTAGGGTTATGTTGAGGGCTAGGGTTAGAGATCCGGTTAGGGTTACGGTTGGACCTAGGGTTAGGGTTATGTTGAGGGCTAGGGTTAGAGATCGGGGTAGGGTTACTGTTGGACCTAGGGTTAGGGTTATGTTGAGGCCCATGGTTAGAGTTTCGGTTAGGGTTAAGACTGGACCTAGGGTTAGCTTAAGGTTGAGGGCTAGGGTTAGAGAGATGGTTAGGGTTACGATTGGACCTAGGGTTAGGGTTATGTTGAGGGCTAGGGTTAGAGATCCTGTTAGGGTTCCGGTTGGACCTAGGGTTAGGGATATGTTGAGGGCTAGGGTTAGAGATCCGGTTAGGGTTACGGTTGAACCTAGGGTTAGGGTTATGTTGAGGGCTAGGGTTAGAGATCCGGTTAGGGTTATGGTTGGACCTAGGGTTAGGGTTATGTTGAGGCCCAGGGTTAGAGTTTCGGTTAGGGTTAAGATTGGACCTAGGGTTATAGTGATGTTGAGGGCTAGGGTATTCCAGCAGTGAAAGCACACATTTCTATAAAGACTTTGAAGCAGCAAGCAAAAGCCTAGAGGCTGAGTGTTCTTTCAGTGAGAAACATGCATTTCATCCTTCTGGAGTGAATTTGCATGCTGGAGTTCATATGCATTTTATACTGTGCAGAATGTAGCTACTTGCTGGGGGTTGTGTCATAGAAGCACCTTTTCTGCAGGAGGTTATTGGAACATTCATTGTTTGGCTAAGTTATTTAGGGTTGGTTTTGGAAGGTCTTTCAACCTTGGCCAAATCCCGCTTCGTACGCAAGTTTTTAATAGCGCTGTTTCCAAGTGTCCACAAAGAGCTGCTGTGTGAAACTGTCCACATGCACATCTCGTATACTGGTGTGCTCGTTTCACTACCTGGATTTTGGTTTCCTCTTCTTTCTTTGAAATGACAAGTCTTCATTCAGCATGCTACACACACCTTGTAGCAGTTTCAGTTTGAAGCATGTTGGTGCTCTCAAAACGCTGTGTATCCTGTGTAGAGTGTGTCACTCTACAGCACTGAATACACAACTTAGAGCTCCTTTCAACACAGACACGCAAACACATCTTTTTGGGAAAGTCCTAACTCAGGTAAATTGGAAATGTAAGGGTTTCATCGAAAACATGAAGACAATCATGCTTTTGAACTCTACAACCGAAAGAAAAGGCTTTTTGTACATGCCATTCTGAATTTCACTGCAAAATGCCCTTCTTTTCTGGTTTGTTGAAAGTTCAAAACGCTTTAGGAGATAGAACGTGTTTGAAGAAGACTGATGCAGTGTGCGTGTTCCTGGATTTCAAGTGCTTCGGGATACATACTCCTTGTTTTTCCACATTGTCTAAGAAACAACATGAGGCTTGCAAGACATTGAAAAAATGCATCCTAAAACTTATGCCTGCAGTGAAAACACACGTTTCTACAAAGACTTGGAAGGAGCAAGCAAAACAATAGTGGCTGAGAGTTCTTTCAGAGAGAAACACTCGAATTTCATCCTTCTGTAGAGACGGTTAGGGTTACGATTGGACCTAGGGTAGTGTTATGTTGAGGGATAGGGTTAGAGAGACCGGTTAGTGTTACGATTCGACCTAGGGTTAGGGTTTTGTTGAGGGCTACTTTTAGAGAGACGGTTAGGGTTACGATTGGACCTAGGGTTAGGGTTATGTTGAGGGCTAAGTTTAGAGATCAGGTTAGTATTACGATTGGACCTAGGGTTAGGGTTATGTTGAGGGCTAGGGTTACAGATCCGGTTAGGGTTACAATTGGACCTAGGGTTAGGGTTATGTTGAGGGCTAGGTTTAGAGATCTGGTTAGGGTTACAATTGGACGTAGGGTTAGGGTTATGTTGAGGGCTAGGGTTAGAGATCCGGTTAGGGTTACGATTGGACCTGGTGTTAGGGTTATGTTGAGGGCTAGGGTTAGAGATCCGGGTAGGGTTACGGTTGGACCTAGGGTTAGGGTTATGTTGAGGCCCAGGGTTAGAGTTTCGGTTAGGGTTAAGACTGGACCTAGGGTTAGCTTAATGTTGAGGGCTAGGGTTAGAGAGACGGTTAGGGTTTCGGTTGGACCTAGGGTTAGGGTTATGTTGAGGGCTAGGGTTAGAGATCCAGTTAGGGTTACGGTTGGACCTAGGGTTAGGGTTATGTTGAGGCCCAGGGTTAGAGTTTCGGTTAGGGTTAAGATTGGACCTAGGGTTATAGTGATGTTGAGGGCTAGGGTATACCAGCAGTGAAAGCACACATTTCTCTAAAGACTTTGAAGCAGCAAGCAAAAGCCTAGAGGCTGAGTGTTCTTTCAGTGAGAAACATGCATTTCATCCTTCTGGAGTGAATTTGCATGCTGGAGTTCATATGCATTTTATACTGTGCAGAATGTAGCTACTTGCTGGGGGTTGTGTCATAGAAGCACCTTTTCTGCAGGAGGTTATTGGAACATTCATTATTTGGCTAAGTTATTTAGGGTTGGTTTTGGAAGGTCTTTCAACCTTGGCCAAATCCCGCTTCGTACGCAAGTTTTTAATAGCGCTGTTTCCAAGTGTCCACAAAGAGCTGCTGCTTGAAACTGTCCACATGCACATCTCGTATACTGGTGTGCTCGTTTCACTACCTGGATTTTGGTTTCCTCTTCTTTCTTTGAAATGACAAGTCTTCATTCAGCATGCTACACACACCTTGTAGCAGTTTCAGTTTGAAGCATGTTGGTGCTCTCAATACGCTGTGTATCCTGTGTAGAGTGTGTCACTCTACAGCACTGAATACACAACTTAGAGCTCCTTTCAACACAGACACGCAAACACATCTTTTTGGGAAAGTCCTAACTTAGGTAAATTGGAAATGTAAGGGTTTCATCGAAAACATGAAGACAATCATGCTTTTGAACTCTGCAACCGAAAGAAATGGCTTTTTGTACATGCCATTCTGAATTTCACTGCAAAATGCCCTTCTTTTCTGGTTTGTTGAAAGTTCAAAACGCTTTAGGAGATAGAACGTGTTTGAAGAAGACTGATGCAGTGTGCGTGTTCCTGGATTTCAAGTGCTTCGGGATACATACTCCTTGTTTTTCCACATTGTCTAAGAAACAACATGAGGCTTGCAAGACATTGAAAAAATGCATCCTAAAACTTATGCCTGCAGTGAAAACACACGTTTCTACAAAGATTTGGAAGGAGCAAGCAAAACAATAGTGGGTGAGAGTTCTTTCAGAGAGAAACACACGTATTTCATCCTTCTGTAGAGACGGTTAGGGTTATGATTGGACCTAGGGTAGGGTTATGTTGAGGGATAGGGTGAGAGAGACGGTTAGGGTTACGATTGGACCTAGGGTAGGGTTATGTTGAGGGCTAGGGTTAGAGATCTGGTTAGGGTTACAATTGGACGTAGGGTTAGGGTTATGTTGAGGGCTAGGGTTAGAGATCCGGTTAGGGTTACGGTTGGACCTAGGATTAGGGTTATGTTGAGGGCTAGGGTTAGAGATCCGGTTAGGGTTAAGATTGGACCTAGGGTTAGGGTTATAATGAGGGCTAGGTTTAGAGAGACGGTTAGGGTTACGATTGGACCTAGGGTTAGGGTTATGTTGAGGGCTAGGGTTAGAGAGAGGGTTAGTATTACGATTGGACCTAGAGTTAGGGTTATGTTGAGGCCCAGGGTTAGAGTTTCGGTTAGTGTTAAGACTGGACCTATGGTTAGCTTAATGTTGAGGGCTAGGGTTAGAGAGACGGTTAGGGTTACGATTGGACCTAGGGTTAGGGTTATGTTGAGGGCTAGGGTTAGAGATCCTGTTAGGGTTACGGTTGGACCTAGGGTTAGGGATATGTTGAGGGCAAGGTTAGAGATCCGGTTAGGGTTTCGGTTGGACCTAGGGTTAGGGATATGTTGAGGGCTAGGGTTAGAGATCCGGTTAGGGTTTCGGTTGGACCTAGGGTTAGGGTTATGTTGAGGGCTAGGGTTAGAGATCCTGTTAGGGTTACGGTTGGACCTAGGGTTAGGGATATGTTGAGGGCTAGGGTTAGAGATCCGGTTAGGGATTCGGTTGGACCTAGGGTTAGGGATATGTTGAGGGCTAGGGTTAGAGATCCTGTTAGGGTTACGGTTGGACCTAGGATTAGGGTTATGTTGAGGGCTAGGGTTAGAGATCCGGTTAGGGTTAAGATTGGACCTAGGGTTAGGGTTATAATGAGGGCTAGGTTTAGAGAGACGGTTAGGGTTACGATTGGACCTAGAGTTAGGGTTATGTTGAGGGCTAGGGTTAGAGAGAGGGTTAGTATTACGATTGGACCTAGGGTTAGGGTTATGTTGAGGCCCAGGGTTAGAGTTTCGGTTAGTGTTAAGACTGGACCTATGGTTAGCTTAATGTTGAGGGCTAGGGTTAGAGAGACGGTTAGGGTTACGATTGGACCTAGGGTTAGGGTTATGTTGAGGGCTAGCGTTAGAGATCCTGTTAGGGTTACGGTTGGACCTAGGGTTAGGGATATGTTGAGGGCTAGGGTTAGAGATCCGGTTAGGGTTTCGGTTGGACCTAGGGTTAGGGTTATGTTGAGGGCTAGGGTTAGAGATCCGGTTAGGGTTACGGTTGGACCTAGGGTTAGGGTTATGTTGAGGCCCAGGGTTAGAGTTTCGGTTAGGGTTAAGATTGGACCTAGGGTTATAGTGATGTTGAGGGCTATGCTATTCCAGCAGTGAAAGCACACATTTCTATAAAGACTTTGAAGCAGCAAGCAAAAGCCTAGTGGCTGAGTGTTCTTTCAGAGAGAAACATGCATTTCATCCTTCTGGAGTGAATTTGCATGCTGGAGTTCATATGCATTTTATACTGTGCAGAATGTAGCTACTTGCTGGGGGTTGTGTCATAGAAGCACCTTTTCTGCAGGAGGTTATTGGAACATTCATTGTTTGGCTAAGTTATTTAGGGTTGGTTTTGGAAGGTCTTTCAACCTTGGCCAAATCCCGCTTCGTACGCAAGTTTTTAATAGCGCTGTTTCCAAGTGTCCACAAAGAGCTGCTGCTTGAAACTGTCCACATGCACATCTCGTCTACTCGTGTGCTCGTTTCACTACCTGGATTTTGGTTTCCTCTTCTTTCTTTGAAATGACAAGTCTTCATTCAGCATGCTACACACACCTTGTAGCAGTTTCAGTTTGAAGCATGTTGGTGCTCTCAAAACGCTGTGTATCCTGTGTAGAGTGTGTCACTCTACAGCACTGAATACACAACTTAGAGCTCCTTTCAACACAGACACGCAAACACATCTTTTTGGGAAAGTCCTAACTCAGGTAAATTGGAAATGTAAGGGTTTCATCGAAAACATGAAGACAATCATGCTTTTGAACTCTGCAACCGAAAGAAATGGCTTTTTGTACATGCCATTCTGAATTTCACTGCAAAATGCCCTTCTTTTCTGGTTTGTTGAAAGTTCAAAACGCTTTAGGAGATAGAACGTGTTTGAAGAAGACTGATGCAGTGTGCGTGTTCCTGGATTTCAAGTGCTTCGGGATACATACTCCTTGTTTTTCCACATTGTCTAAGAAACAACATGAGGCTTGCAAGACATTGAAAAAATGCATCCTAAAACTTATGCCTGCAGTGAAAACACACGTTTCTACAAAGACTTGGAAGGAGCAAGCAAAACAATAGTGGGTGAGAGTTCTTTCAGAGAGAAACACACGTATTTCATCCTTCTGTAGAGACGGTTAGGGTTATGATTGGACCTAGGGTAGGGTTATGTTGAGGGATAGGGTTAGAGAGACGGTTAGGGTTACGATTGGACCTAGGGTAGGGTTATGTTGAGGGCTAGGGTTAGAGATCTGGTTAGGGTTACAATTGGACGTAGGGTTAGGGTTATGTTGAGGGCTAGGGTTAGAGATCCGGTTAGGGTTACGGTTGGACCTAGGATTAGGGTTATGTTGAGGGCTAGGGTTAGAGATCCGGTTAGGGTTAAGATTGGACCTAGGGTTAGGGTTATAATGAGGGCTAGGTTTAGAGAGACGGTTAGGGTTACGATTGGACCTAGGGTTAGGGTTATGTTGAGGGCTAGGGTTAGAGAGAGGGTTAGTATTACGATTGGACCTAGAGTTAGGGTTATGTTGAGGCCCAGGGTTAGAGTTTCGGTTAGTGTTAAGACTGGACCTATGGTTAGCTTAATGTTGAGGGCTAGGGTTAGAGAGACGGTTAGGGTTACGATTGGACCTAGGGTTAGGGTTATGTTGAGGGCTAGGGTTAGAGATCCTGTTAGGGTTACGGTTGGACCTAGGGTTAGGGATATGTTGAGGGCAAGGTTAGAGATCCGGTTAGGGTTTCGGTTGGACCTAGGGTTAGGGATATGTTGAGGGCTAGGGTTAGAGATCCGGTTAGGGTTTCGGTTGGACCTAGGGTTAGGGTTATGTTGAGGGCTAGGGTTAGAGATCCTGTTAGGGTTACGGTTGGACCTAGGGTTAGGGATATGTTGAGGGCTAGGGTTAGAGATCCGGTTAGGGATTCGGTTGGACCTAGGGTTAGGGATATGTTGAGGGCTAGGGTTAGAGATCCTGTTAGGGTTACGGTTGGACCTAGGATTAGGGTTATGTTGAGGGCTAGGGTTAGAGATCCGGTTAGGGTTAAGATTGGACCTAGGGTTAGGGTTATAATGAGGGCTAGGTTTAGAGAGACGGTTAGGGTTACGATTGGACCTAGAGTTAGGGTTATGTTGAGGGCTAGGGTTAGAGAGAGGGTTAGTATTACGATTGGACCTAGGGTTAGGGTTATGTTGAGGCCCAGGGTTAGAGTTTCGGTTAGTGTTAAGACTGGACCTATGGTTAGCTTAATGTTGAGGGCTAGGGTTAGAGAGACGGTTAGGGTTACGATTGGACCTAGGGTTAGGGTTATGTTGAGGGCTAGCGTTAGAGATCCTGTTAGGGTTACGGTTGGACCTAGGGTTAGGGATATGTTGAGGGCTAGGGTTAGAGATCCGGTTAGGGTTTCGGTTGGACCTAGGGTTAGGGTTATGTTGAGGGCTAGGGTTAGAGATCCGGTTAGGGTTACGGTTGGACCTAGGGTTAGGGTTATGTTGAGGCCCAGGGTTAGAGTTTCGGTTAGGGTTAAGATTGGACCTAGGGTTATAGTGATGTTGAGGGCTATGCTATTCCAGCAGTGAAAGCACACATTTCTATAAAGACTTTGAAGCAGCAAGCAAAAGCCTAGTGGCTGAGTGTTCTTTCAGAGAGAAACATGCATTTCATCCTTCTGGAGTGAATTTGCATGCTGGAGTTCATATGCATTTTATACTGTGCAGAATGTAGCTACTTGCTGGGGGTTGTGTCATAGAAGCACCTTTTCTGCAGGAGGTTATTGGAACATTCATTGTTTGGCTAAGTTATTTAGGGTTGGTTTTGGAAGGTCTTTCAACCTTGGCCAAATCCCGCTTCGTACGCAAGTTTTTAATAGCGCTGTTTCCAAGTGTCCACAAAGAGCTGCTGCTTGAAACTGTCCACATGCACATCTCGTCTACTCGTGTGCTCGTTTCACTACCTGGATTTTGGTTTCCTCTTCTTTCTTTGAAATGACAAGTCTTCATTCAGCATGCTACACACACCTTGTAGCAGTTTCAGTTTGAAGCATGTTGGTGCTCTCAAAACGCTGTGTATCCTGTGTAGAGTGTGTCACTCTACAGCACTGAATACACAACTTAGAGCTCCTTTCAACACAGACACGCAAACACATCTTTTTGGGAAAGTCCTAACTCAGGTAAATTGGAAATGTAAGGGTTTCATCGAAAACATGAAGACAATCATGCTTTTGAACTCTGCAACCGAAAGAAATGGCTTTTTGTACATGCCATTCTGAATTTCACTGCAAAATGCCCTTCTTTTCTGGTTTGTTGAAAGTTCAAAACGCTTTAGGAGATAGAACGTGTTTGAAGAAGACTGATGCAGTGTGCGTTTTCCTGGATTTCAAGTGCTTCGGGATACATACTCCTTGTTTTTCCACATTGTCTAAGAAACAACATGAGGCTTGCAAGACATTGAAAAAATGCATCCTAAAACTTATGCCTGCAGTGAAAACACACGTTTCTACAAAGACTTGGAAGGAGCAAGCAAAACAATAGTGGCTGAGAGTTCTTTCAGAGAGAAACACACGTATTTCATCCTTCTGTAGAGACGGTTAGGGTTACGATTGGACCTAGGGTAGGGTTATGTTGAGGGATAGGGTTAGAGAGACGGTTAGGGTTACGACTCGACCTAGGGTTAGGGTTATGTTGAGGGCTAGGTTTAGAGAGACGGTTAGGGTTACGATTGGACCTAGGGTTAGGGTTATGTTGAGGGCTAGGGTTAGAGATCAGGTTAGTATTGCGATTGGACCTAGGGTTAGGGTTATGTTGAGGGCTAGGTTTACAGATCCGGTTAGGGTTACAATTGGACCTAGGGTTAGGGTTATGTTGAGGGCTAGGGTTAGAGATCCGGTTAGGGTTAAGATTGGACCTAGGGTTAGGGTTATAATGAGGGCTAGGTTTAGAGAGACGGTTAGGGTTACGATTGGACCTAGGGTTAGGGTTATGTTGAGGGCTAGGGTTAGAGAGAGGGTTAGTATTACGATTGGACCTAGGGTTAGGGTTATGTTGAGGCCCAGGGTTAGAGTTTCGGTTAGGGTTAAGACTGGACCTACGGTTAGCTTAATGTTGAGGGCTAGGGTTAGAGAGACGGTTAGGGTTATGATTGGACCTAGGGTTAGGGTTATGTTGAGGGCTAGGTTTAGAGATCCTGTTAGGGTTACGGTTGGGCCTAGGGTTAGGGATATGTTGAGGGCTAGGGTTAGAGATCCGGTTAGGGTTTCGGTTGGACTTAGGGTTAGGGTTATGTTGAGGGCTAGGGTTAGAGATCCGGTTAGGGTTACAATTGGACGTAGGGTTAGGGTTATGTTGAGGGCTAGGGTTAGAGATCTGGTTAGGGTTACAATTGGACGTAGGGTTAGGGTTATGTTGAGGGCTAGGGTTAGAGATCCGGTTAGGGTTACGGTTGGACCTAGGGTTAGGGTTATGTTGAGGCCCAGGGTTAGAGTTTCGGTTAGGGTTAAGACTGGACCTAGGGTTAGCTTAATGTTGAGGGCTAAGGTTAGAGAGACGGTTAGGGTTACGATTGGACCTAGGGTTAGGGATATGTTGAGGGCTAGGGTTAGAGATCCGGTTAGGGTTACTGTTGGACCTAGGGTTAGGGTTATGTTGAGGGCTAGGGTTAGAGATCCGGGTAGGGTTACAATTGGACCTAGGGTTAGGGTTATGTTGAGGCCCAGGGTTAGAGTTTCGGTTAGGGTTAAGACTGGACCTAGGGTTAGCTTAATGTTGAGGGCTAGGGTTAGAGAGACGGTTAGGGTTACGATTGGACCTAGGGTTAGGGTTATGTTGAGGGCTAGGGTTAGAGATCCTGTTAGGGTTACGGTTGGACCTAGGGTTAGGGATATGTTGAGGGCTAGGGTTAGAGAACCGTTTAGGGTTACGGTTGGACCTAGGGTTAGGGTTATGTTGAGGGCTAGGGTTAGAGATCCGATTAGGGTTACGGTTGGACCTAGGGTTAGGGTTATGTTGAGGCCCAGGGTTAGAGTTTCGGTTAGGGTTAAGATTGGACCTAGGGTTATAGTGATGTTGAGGGCTAGGGTATTCCAGCAGTGAAAACACACATTTCTATAAAGAGTTTGAAGCAGCAAGCAATAGCCTAGTGGCTGAGTGTTCTTTCAGAGAGAAATATGCATTTCATCCTTCTGGAGTGAATTTGCATGCCGGAGTTCATATGCATTTTATACTGTGCAGAATGTAGCTACTTCCTGGGGGTTGTGTCATAGAAGCACCTTTTCTGCAGGAGGTTATTGGAACATTCATTGTTTGGCTAAGTTATTTAGGGTTGGTTTTGGAAGGTCTTTCAACCTTGGCCAAATCCCGCTTCGTACGCAAGTTTTTAATAGCGCTGTTTCCAAGTGTCCACAAAGAGCTGCTGCTTGAAACTGTCCACATGCACATCTCGTATACTGGTGTGCTCGTTTCACTACCTGGATTTTGGTTTCCTCTTCTTTCTTTGAAATGACAAGTCTTCATTCAGCATGCTACACACACCTTGTAGCAGTTTCAGTTTGAAGCATGTTGGTGCTCTCAAAACGCTGTGTATCCTGTGTAGAGTGTGTCACTCTACAGCACTGAATACACAACTTAGAGCTCCTTTCAACACAGACACGCAAACACATCTTTTTGGGAAAGTCCTAACTCAGGTAAATTGGAAATGTAAGGGTTTCATCGAAAACATGAAGACAATCATGCTTTTGAACTCTGCAACCGAAAGAAATGGCTTTTTGTACATGCCATTCTGAATTTCACTGCAAAATGCCCTTCTTTTCTGTTTTGTTGAAAGTTCAAAACGCTTTAGGAGATAGAACGTGTTTGAAGAAGACTGATGCAGTGTGCGTGTTCCTGGATTTCAAGTGCTTCGGGATACATACTCCTTGTTTTTCCACATTGTCTAAGAAACAACATGAGGCTTGCAAGACATTGAAAAAATGCACCCTAAAACTTATGCCTGCAGTGAAAACACACGTTTCTACAAAGACTTGGAAGGAGCAAGCAAAACAATAGTGGCTGAGAGTTCTTTCAGAGAGAAACACACGAATTTCATCCTTCTGTAGAGACGGTTAGGGTTACGATTGGACCTAGGGTAGTGTTATGTTGAGGGATAGGGTTAGAGAGACCGGTTAGGGTTACGATTCGACCTAGGGTTAGGGTTTTGTTGAGGGCTACTTTTAGAGAGACGGTTAGGGTTACGATTGGACCTAGGGTTAGGGTTATGTTGAGGGCTAGGGTTAGAGATCAGGTTAGTATTACGATTGGACCTAGGGTTAGGGTTATGTTGAGGGCTAGGGTTACAGATCCGGTTAGGGTTACAATTGGACCTAGGGTTAGGGTTATGTTGAGGGCTAGGGTTAGAGATCTGGTTAGGGTTACAATTGGACGTAGGGTTAGGGTTATGTTGAGGGCTAGGGTTAGAGATCCGGTTAGGGTTACGGTTGGACTTAGGGTTAGGGTTATGTTGAGGGCTAGGGTTAGAGAGACGGTTAGGGTTACGATTTGACCTAGGGTTAGGGTTATGTTGAGGGCTAGGGTTAGAGAGAGGGTTAGTATTACGATTGGGCCTAGGGTTAGGGTTATGTTGAGGGCTAGGGTTACAGATCCGGTTAGGGTTACAATTGGACCTAGGGTTAGGGTTATGTTGAGGGCTAGGGTTAGAGATCTGGTTAGGGTTACAATTGGACGTAGGGTTAGGGTTATGTTGAAGGCTAGGGTTAGAGATCCGGTTAGGGTTACGGTTGGACCTAGGGTTAGGGTTATGTTGAGGGCTAGGGTTAGAGATCGGGGTAGGGTTACGGTTGGACCTAGGGTTAGGGTTATGTTGAGGCCCAGGTTTAGAGTTTTGGTTAGGGTTAAGACTGGACCTAGGGTTAGCTTAATGTTGAGGGCTAGGGTTAGAGAGACGGTTAGGGTTACGATTGGACCTAGGGTTAGGGTTATGTTGATGGCTAGGGTTAGAGATCCTGTTAGGGTTCCGGTTGGACCTAGGGTTAGGGATATGTTGAGGGCTAGGGTTAGAGATCCGGTTAGGGTTACGGTTGAACCTAGGGTTAGGGTTATGTTGAGGGCTAGGGTTAGAGATCCGGTTAGGGTTACGGTTGGACCTAGGGTTAGGGTTATGTTGAGGCCCAGGGTTAGAGTTTCGGTTAGGGTTAAGATTGGACCTAGGGTTATAGTGATGTTGAGGGCTAGGGTATTCCAGCAGTGAAAGCACACATTTCTATAAAGACTTTGAAGCAGCAAGCAAAAGCCTAGAGGCTGAGTGTTCTTTCAGTGAGAAACATGCATTTCATCCTTCTGGAGTGAATTTGCATGCTGGAGTTCATATGCATTTTATACTGTGCAGAATGTAGCTACTTGCTGGGGGTTGTGTCATAGAAGCACCTTTTCTGCAGGAGGTTATTGGAACATTCATTGTTTGGCTAAGTTATTTAGGGTTGGTTTTGGAAGGTCTTTCAACCTTGGCCAAATCCCGCTTCGTACGCAAGTTTTTAATAGCGCTGTTTCCAAGTGTCCACAAAGAGCTGCTGCTTGAAACTGTCCACATGCACATCTCGTATACTGGTGTGCTCGTTTCACTACCTGGATTTTGGTTTCCTCTTCTTTCTTTGAAATGACAAGTCTTCATTCAGCATGCTACACACACCTTGTAGCAGTTTCAGTTTGAAGCATGTTGGTGCTCTCAAAACGCTGTGTATCCTGTGTAGAGTGTGTCACTCTACAGCACTGAATACACAACTTAGAGCTCCTTTCAACACAGACACGCAAACACATCTTTTTGGGAAAGTCCTAACTCAGGTAAATTGGAAATGTAAGGGTTTCATCGAAAACATGAAGACAATCATGCTTTTGAACTCTGCAACCGAAAGAAATGGCTTTTTATACATGCCATTCTGAATTTCACTGCAAAATGCCCTTCTTTTCTGGTTTGTTGAAAGTTCAAAACGCTTTAGGAGATAGAACGTGTTTGAAGAAGACTGATGCAGTGTGCGTTTTCCTGGATTTCAAGTGCTTCGGGATACATAGTCCTTGTTTTTCCACATTGTCTAAGAAACAACATGAGGCTTGCAAGACATTGAAAAAATGCATCCTAAAACTTATGCCTGCAGTGAAAACACACGTTTCTACAAAGACTTGGAAGGAGCAAGCAAAACAATAGTGGCTGAGAGTTCTTTCAGAGAGAAACACACGTATTTCATCCTTCTGTAGAGACGGTTAGGGTTACGATTGGACCTAGGGTAGGGTTATGTTGAGGGATAGGGTTAGAGAGACGGTTAGGGTTACGACTCGACCTAGGGTTAGGGTTATGTTGAGGGCTAGGTTTAGAGAGACGGTTAGGGTTACGATTGGACCTAGGGTTAGGGTTATGTTGAGGGCTAGGGTTAGAGATCAGGTTAGTATTGCGATTGGACCTAGGGTTAGGGTTATGTTGAGGGCTAGGTTTACAGATCCGGTTAGGGTTACAATTGGACCTAGGGTTAGGGTTATGTTGAGGGCTAGGGTTAGAGATCTGGTTAGGGTTACAATTGGACGTAGGGTTAGGGTTATGTTGAGGGCTAGGCTTAGAGATCCGGTTAGGGTTACGGTTGGACCTAGGGTTAGGGTTATGTTGAGGGCTAGGGTTAGAGATCCGGTTAGGGTTAAGATTGGACCTAGGGTTAGGGTTATAATGAGGGCTAGGTTTAGAGAGACGGTTAGGGTTACGATTGGACCTAGGGTTAGGGTTATGTTGAGGGCTAGGGTTAGAGAGAGGGTTAGTATTACGATTGGACCTAGGGTTAGGGTTATGTTGAGGCCCAGGGTTAGAGTTTCGGTTAGGGTTAAGACTGGACCTACGGTTAGCTTAATGTTGAGGGCTAGGGTTAGAGAGACGGTTAGGGTTATGATTGGACCTAGGGTTAGGGTTATGTTGAGGGCTAGGTTTAGAGATCCTGTTAGGGTTACGGTTGGGCCTAGGGTTAGGGATATGTTGAGGGCTAGGGTTAGAGATCCGGTTAGGGTTTCGGTTGGACTTAGGGTTAGGGTTATGTTGAGGGCTAGGGTTAGAGATCCGGGTAGGGTTACAATTGGACCTAGGGTTAGGGTTATGTTGAGGCCCAGGGTTAGAGTTTCGGTTAGGGTTAAGACTGGACCTAGGGTTAGCTTAATGTTGAGGGCTAGGGTTAGAGAGACGGTTAGGGTTACGATTGGACCTAGGGTTAGGGTTATGTTGAGGGCTAGGGTTAGAGATCCTGTTAGGGTTACGGTTGGACCTAGGGTTAGGGATATGTTGAGGGCTAGGGTTAGAGAACCGTTTAGGGTTACGGTTGGACCTAGGGTTAGGGTTATGTTGAGGGCTAGGGTTAGAGATCCGATTAGGGTTACGGTTGGACCTAGGGTTAGGGTTATGTTGAGGCCCAGGGTTAGAGTTTCGTTTAGGGTTAAGATTGGACCTAGGGTTATAGTGATGTTGAGGGCTAGGGTATTCCAGCAGTGAAAACACACATTTCTATAAAGAGTTTGAAGCAGCAAGCAATAGCCTAGTGGCTGAGTGTTCTTTCAGAGAGAAATATGCATTTCATCCTTCTGGAGTGAATTTGCATGCCGGAGTTCATATGCATTTTATACTGTGCAGAATGTAGCTACTTGCTGGGGGTTGTGTCATAGAAGCACCTTTTCTGCAGGAGGTTA
The DNA here is from genome assembly GCF_054644295.1 of Miniopterus natalensis. Lineage (NCBI taxonomy): Eukaryota > Metazoa > Chordata > Mammalia > Chiroptera > Miniopteridae > Miniopterus > Miniopterus natalensis. The sequence continues at coordinate 2,640,952 of NC_142084.1, read as the reverse complement.
TTGGAACATTCATTGTTTGGCTAAGTTATTTAGGGTTGGTTTTGGAAGGTCTTTCAACCTTGGCCAAATCCCGCTTCGTACGCAAGTTTTTAATAGCGCTGTTTCCAAGTGTCCACAAAGAGCTGCTGCTTGAAACTGTCCACATGCACATCTCGTATACTGGTGTGCTCGTTTCACTACCTGGATTTTGGTTTCCTCTTCTTTCTTTGAAATGACAAGTCTTCATTCAGCATGCTACACACACCTTGTAGCAGTTTCAGTTTGAAGCATGTTGGTGCTCTCAAAACGCTGTGTATCCTGTGTAGAGTGTGTCACTCTACAGCACTGAATACACAACTTAGAGCTCCTTTCAACACAGACACGCAAACACATCTTTTTGGGAAAGTCCTAACTCAGGTAAATTGGAAATGTAAGGGTTTCATCGAAAACATGAAGACAATCATGCTTTTGAACTCTGCAACCGAAAGAAATGGCTTTTTGTACATGCCATTCTGAATTTCACTGCAAAATGCCCTTCTTTTCTGTTTTGTTGAAAGTTCAAAACGCTTTAGGAGATAGAACGTGTTTGAAGAAGACTGATGCAGTGTGCGTGTTCCTGGATTTCAAGTGCTTCGGGATACATACTCCTTGTTTTTCCACATTGTCTAAGAAACAACATGAGGCTTGCAAGACATTGAAAAAATGCACCCTAAAACTTATGCCTGCAGTGAAAACACACGTTTCTACAAAGACTTGGAAGGAGCAAGCAAAACAATAGTGGCTGAGAGTTCTTTCAGAGAGAAACACACGAATTTCATCCTTCTGTAGAGACGGTTAGGGTTACGATTGGACCTAGGGTAGTGTTATGTTGAGGGATAGGGTTAGAGAGACCGGTTAGGGTTACGATTCGACCTAGGGTTAGGGTTTTGTTGAGGGCTACTTTTAGAGAGACGGTTAGGGTTACGATTGGACCTAGGGTTAGGGTTATGTTGAGGGCTAGGGTTAGAGATCAGGTTAGTATTACGATTGGACCTAGGGTTAGGGTTATGTTGAGGGCTAGGGTTACAGATCCGGTTAGGGTTACAATTGGACCTAGGGTTAGGGTTATGTTGAGGGCTAGGGTTAGAGATCTGGTTAGGGTTACAATTGGACGTAGGGTTAGGGTTATGTTGAGGGCTAGGGTTAGAGATCCGGTTAGGGTTACGGTTGGACTTAGGGTTAGGGTTATGTTGAGGGCTAGGGTTAGAGAGACGGTTAGGGTTACGATTTGACCTAGGGTTAGGGTTATGTTGAGGGCTAGGGTTAGAGAGAGGGTTAGTATTACGATTGGGCCTAGGGTTAGGGTTATGTTGAGGGCTAGGGTTACAGATCCGGTTAGGGTTACAATTGGACCTAGGGTTAGGGTTATGTTGAGGGCTAGGGTTAGAGATCTGGTTAGGGTTACAATTGGACGTAGGGTTAGGGTTATGTTGAGGGCTAGGGTTAGAGATCCGGTTAGGGTTACGGTTGGACCTAGGGTTAGGGTTATGTTGAGGGCTAGGGTTAGAGATCGGGGTAGGGTTACGGTTGGACCTAGGGTTAGGGTTATGTTGAGGCCCAGGTTTAGAGTTTTGGTTAGGGTTAAGACTGGACCTAGGGTTAGCTTAATGTTGAGGGCTAGGGTTAGAGAGACGGTTAGGGTTACGATTGGACCTAGGGTTAGGGTTATGTTGATGGCTAGGGTTAGAGATCCTGTTAGGGTTCCGGTTGGACCTAGGGTTAGGGATATGTTGAGGGCTAGGGTTAGAGATCCGGTTAGGGTTACGGTTGAATCTAGGGTTAGGGTTATGTTGAGGGCTAGGGTTAGAGATCCGGTTAGGGTTACGGTTGGACCTAGGGTTAGGGTTATGTTGAGGCCCAGGGTTAGAGTTTCGGTTAGGGTTAAGATTGGACCTAGGGTTATAGTGATGTTGAGGGCTAGGGTATTCCAGCAGTGAAAGCACACATTTCTATAAAGACTTTGAAGCAGCAAGCAAAAGCCTAGAGGCTGAGTGTTCTTTCAGTGAGAAACATGCATTTCATCCTTCTGGAGTGAATTTGCATGCTGGAGTTCATATGCATTTTATACTGTGCAGAATGTAGCTACTTGCTGGGGGTTGTGTCATAGAAGCACCTTTTCTGCAGGAGGTTATTGGAACATTCATTGTTTGGCTAAGTTATTTAGGGTTGGTTTTGGAAGGTCTTTCAACCTTGGCCAAATCCCGCTTCGTACGCAAGTTTTTAATAGCGCTGTTTCCAAGTGTCCACAAAGAGCTGCTGCTTGAAACTGCCCACATGCACATCTCGTATACTGGTGTGCTCGTTTCACTACCTGGATTTTGGTTTCCTCTTCTTTCTTTGAAATGACAAGTCTTCATTCAGCATGCTACACACACCTTGTAGCAGTTTCAGTTTGAAGCATGTTGGTGCTCTCAAAACGCTGTGTATCCTGTGTAGAGTGTGTCACTCTACAGCACTGAATACACAACTTAGAGCTCCTTTCAACACAGACACGCAAACACATCTTTTTGGGAAAGTCCTAACTCAGGTAAATTGGAAATGTAAGGGTTTCATCGAAAACATGAAGACAATCATGCTTTTGAACTCTGCAACCGAAAGAAATGGCTTTTTATACATGCCATTCTGAATTTCACTGCAAAATGCCCTTCTTTTCTGGTTTGTTGAAAGTTCAAAACGCTTTAGGAGATAGAACGTGTTTGAAGAAGACTGATGCAGTGTGCGTTTTCCTGGATTTCAAGTGCTTCGGGATACATAGTCCTTGTTTTTCCACATTGTCTAAGAAACAACATGAGGCTTGCAAGACATTGAAAAAATGCATCCTAAAACTTATGCCTGCAGTGAAAACACACGTTTCTACAAAGACTTGGAAGGAGCAAGCAAAACAATAGTGGCTGAGAGTTCTTTCAGAGAGAAACACACGTATTTCATCCTTCTGTAGAGACGGTTAGGGTTACGATTGGACCTAGGGTAGGGTTATGTTGAGGGATAGGGTTAGAGAGACGGTTAGGGTTACGACTCGACCTAGGGTTAGGGTTATGTTGAGGGCTAGGTTTAGAGAGACGGTTAGGGTTACGATTGGACCTAGGGTTAGGGTTATGTTGAGGGCTAGGGTTAGAGATCAGGTTAGTATTGCGATTGGACCTAGGGTTAGGGTTATGTTGAGGGCTAGGTTTACAGATCCGGTTAGGGTTACAATTGGACCTAGGGTTAGGGTTATGTTGAGGGCTAGGGTTAGAGATCTGGTTAGGGTTACAATTGGACGTAGGGTTAGGGTTATGTTGAGGGCTAGGCTTAGAGATCCGGTTAGGGTTACGGTTGGACCTAGGGTTAGGGTTATGTTGAGGGCTAGGGTTAGAGATCCGGTTAGGGTTAAGATTGGACCTAGGGTTAGGGTTATAATGAGGGCTAGGTTTAGAGAGACGGTTAGGGTTACGATTGGACCTAGGGTTAGGGTTATGTTGAGGGCTAGGGTTAGAGAGAGGGTTAGTATTACGATTGGACCTAGGGTTAGGGTTATGTTGAGGCCCAGGGTTAGAGTTTCGGTTAGGGTTAAGACTGGACCTACGGTTAGCTTAATGTTGAGGGCTAGGGTTAGAGAGACGGTTAGGGTTATGATTGGACCTAGGGTTAGGGTTATGTTGAGGGCTAGGTTTAGAGATCCTGTTAGGGTTACGGTTGGGCCTAGGGTTAGGGATATGTTGAGGGCTAGGGTTAGAGATCCGGTTAGGGTTTCGGTTGGACTTAGGGTTAGGGTTATGTTGAGGGCTAGGGTTAGAGATCCGGGTAGGGTTACAATTGGACCTAGGGTTAGGGTTATGTTGAGGCCCAGGGTTAGAGTTTCGGTTAGGGTTAAGACTGGACCTAGGGTTAGCTTAATGTTGAGGGCTAGGGTTAGAGAGACGGTTAGGGTTACGATTGGACCTAGGGTTAGGGTTATGTTGAGGGCTAGGGTTAGAGATCCTGTTAGGGTTACGGTTGGACCTAGGGTTAGGGATATGTTGAGGGCTAGGGTTAGAGAACCGTTTAGGGTTACGGTTGGACCTAGGGTTAGGGTTATGTTGAGGGCTAGGGTTAGAGATCCGATTAGGGTTACGGTTGGACCTAGGGTTAGGGTTATGTTGAGGCCCAGGGTTAGAGTTTCGGTTAGGGTTAAGATTGGACCTAGGGTTATAGTGATGTTGAGGGCTAGGGTATTCCAGCAGTGAAAACACACATTTCTATAAAGAGTTTGAAGCAGCAAGCAATAGCCTAGTGGCTGAGTGTTCTTTCAGAGAGAAATATGCATTTCATCCTTCTGGAGTGAATTTGCATGCCGGAGTTCATATGCATTTTATACTGTGCAGAATGTAGCTACTTGCTGGGGGTTGTGTCATAGAAGCACCTTTTCTGCAGGAGGTTATTGGAACATTCATTGTTTGGCTAAGTTATTTAGGGTTGGTTTTGGAAGGTCTTTCAACCTTGGCCAAATCCCGCTTCGTACGCAAGTTTTTAATAGCGCTGTTTCCAAGTGTCCACAAAGAGCTGCTGCTTGAAACTGTCCACATGCACATCTCGTATACTGGTGTGCTCGTTTCACTACCTGGATTTTGGTTTCCTCTTCTTTCTTTGAAATGACAAGTCTTCATTCAGCATGCTACACACACCTTGTAGCAGTTTCAGTTTGAAGCATGTTGGTGCTCTCAAAACGCTGTGTATCCTGTGTAGAGTGTGTCACTCTACAGCACTGAATACACAACTTAGAGCTCCTTTCAACACAGACACACAAACACATCTTTTTGGGAAAGTCCTAACTCAGGTAAATTGGAAATGTAAGGGTTTCATCGAAAACATGAAGACAATCATGCTTTTGAACTCTGCAACCGAAAGAAATGGCTTTTTGTACATGCCATTCTGAATTTCACTGCAAAATGCCCTTCTTTTCTGTTTTGTTGAAAGTTCAAAACGCTTTAGGAGATAGAACGTGTTTGAAGAAGACTGATGCAGTGTGCGTGTTCCTGGATTTCAAGTGCTTCGGGATACATACTCCTTGTTTTTCCACATTGTCTAAGAAACAACATGAGGCTTGCAAGACATTGAAAAAATGCACCCTAAAACTTATGCCTGCAGTGAAAACACACGTTTCTACAAAGACTTGGAAGGAGCAAGCAAAACAATAGTGGCTGAGAGTTCTTTCAGAGAGAAACACACGAATTTCATCCTTCTGTAGAGACGGTTAGGGTTACGATTGGACCTAGGGTAGTGTTATGTTGAGGGATAGGGTTAGAGAGACCGGTTAGGGTTACGATTCGACCTAGGGTTAGGGTTTTGTTGAGGGCTACTTTTAGAGAGACGGTTAGGGTTACGATTGGACCTAGGGTTAGGGTTATGTTGAGGGCTAGGGTTAGAGATCAGGTTAGTATTACGATTGGACCTAGGGTTAGGGTTATGTTGAGGGCTAGGGTTACAGATCCGGTTAGGGTTACAATTGGACCTAGGGTTAGGGTTATGTTGAGGGCTAGGGTTAGAGATCTGGTTAGGGTTACAATTGGACGTAGGGTTAGGGTTATGTTGAGGGCTAGGGTTAGAGATCCGGTTAGGGTTACGGTTGGACTTAGGGTTAGGGTTATGTTGAGGGCTAGGGTTAGAGAGACGGTTAGGGTTACGATTTGACCTAGGGTTAGGGTTATGTTGAGGGCTAGGGTTAGAGAGAGGGTTAGTATTACGATTGGGCCTAGGGTTAGGGTTATGTTGAGGGCTAGGGTTACAGATCCGGTTAGGGTTACAATTGGACCTAGGGTTAGGGTTATGTTGAGGGCTAGGGTTAGAGATCTGGTTAGGGTTACAATTGGACGTAGGGTTAGGGTTATGTTGAGGGCTAGGGTTAGAGATCCGGTTAGGGTTACGGTTGGACCTAGGGTTAGGGTTATGTTGAGGGCTAGGGTTAGAGATCGGGGTAGGGTTACGGTTGGACCTAGGGTTAGGGTTATGTTGAGGCCCAGGTTTAGAGTTTCGGTTAGGGTTAAGACTGGACCTAGGGTTAGCTTAATGTTGAGGGCTAGGGTTAGAGAGACGGTTAGGGTTACGATTGGACCTAGGGTTAGGGTTATGTTGAGGGCTAGGGTTAGAGATCCTGTTAGGGTTACGGTTGGACCTAGGGTTAGGGATATGTTGAGGGCTAGGGTTAGAGATCCGGTTAGGGTTACGGTTGAACCTAGGGTTAGGGTTATGTTGAGGGCTAGGGTTAGAGATCCGGTTAGGGTTACGGTTGAACCTAGGGTTAGGGTTATGTTGAGGCCCAGGGTTAGAGTTTCGGTTAGGGTTAAGATTGGACCTAGGGTTATAGTGATGTTGAGGGCTAGGGTATTCCAGCAGTGAAAGCACACATTTCTATAAAGACTTTGAAGCAGCAAGCAAAAGCCTAGAGGCTGAGTGTTCTTTCAGTGAGAAACATGCATTTCATCCTTCTGGAGTGAATTTGCATGCTGGAGTTCATATGCATTTTATACTGTGCAGAATGTAGCTACTTGCTGGGGGTTGTGTCATAGAAGCACCTTTTCTGCAGGAGGTTATTGGAACATTCATTGTTTGGCTAAGTTATTTAGGGTTGGTTTTGGAAGGTCTTTCAACCTTGGCCAAATCCCGCTTCGTACGCAAGTTTTTAATAGCGCTGTTTCCAAGTGTCCACAAAGAGCTGCTGCTTGAAACTGTCCACATGCACATCTCGTATACTGGTGTGCTCGTTTCACTACCTGGATTTTGGTTTCCTCTTCTTTCTTTGAAATGACAAGTCTTCATTCAGCATGCTACACACACCTTGTAGCAGTTTCAGTTTGAAGCATGTTGGTGCTCTCAAAACGCTGTGTATCCTGTGTAGAGTGTGTCACTCTACAGCACTGAATACACAACTTAGAGCTCCTTTCAACACAGACACGCAAACACATCTTTTTGGGAAAGTCCTAACTCAGGTAAATTGGAAATGTAAGGGTTTCATCGAAAACATGAAGACAATCATGCTTTTGAACTCTGCAACCGAAAGAAATGGCTTTTTGTACATGCCATTCTGAATTTCACTGCAAAATGCCCTTCTTTTCTGGTTTGTTGAAAGTTCAAAACGCTTTAGGAGATAGAACGTGTTTGAAGAAGACTGATGCAGTGTGCGTTTTCCTGGATTTCAAGTGCTTCGGGATACATACTCCTTGTTTTTCCACATTGTCTAAGAAACAACATGAGGCTTGCAAGACATTGAAAAAATGCATCCTAAAACTTATGCCTGCAGTGAAAACACACGTTTCTACAAAGACTTGGAAGGAGCAAGCAAAACAATAGTGGCTGAGAGTTCTTTCAGAGAGAAACACACGTATTTCATCCTTCTGTAGAGACGGTTAGGGTTACGATTGGACCTAGGGTAGGGTTATGTTGAGGGATAGGGTTAGAGAGACGGTTAGGGTTACGACTCGACCTAGGGTTAGGGTTATGTTGAGGGCTAGGTTTAGAGAGACGGTTAGGGTTACGATTGGACCTAGGGTTAGGGTTATGTTGAGGGCTAGGGTTAGAGATCAGGTTAGTATTGCGATTGGACCTAGGGTTAGGGTTATGTTGAGGGCTAGGTTTACAGATCCGGTTAGGGTTACAATTGGACCTAGGGTTAGGGTTATGTTGAGGGCTAGGGTTAGAGATCTGGTTAGGGTTACAATTGGACGTAGGGTTAGGGTTATGTTGAGGGCTAGGCTTAGAGATCCGGTTAGGGTTACGGTTGGACCTAGGGTTAGGGTTATGTTGAGGGCTAGGGTTAGAGATCCGGTTAGGGTTAAGATTGGACCTAGGGTTAGGGTTATAATGAGGGCTAGGTTTAGAGAGACGGTTAGGGTTACGATTGGACCTAGGGTTAGGGTTATGTTGAGGGCTAGGGTTAGAGAGAGGGTTAGTATTACGATTGGACCTAGGGTTAGGGTTATGTTGAGGCCCAGGGTTAGAGTTTCGGTTAGGGTTAAGACTGGACCTACGGTTAGCTTAATGTTGAGGGCTAGGGTTAGAGAGACGGTTAGGGTTATGATTGGACCTAGGGTTAGGGTTATGTTGAGGGCTAGGGTTAGAGATCCGGTTAGGGTTTCGGTTGGACTTAGGGTTAGGGTTATGTTGAGGGCTAGGGTTAGAGATCCGGTTAGGGTTACAATTGGACGTAGGGTTAGGGTTATGTTGAGGGCTAGGGTTAGAGATCTGGTTAGGGTTACAATTGGACGTAGGGTTAGGGTTATGTTGAGGGCTAGGGTTAGAGATCCGGTTAGGGTTACGGTTGGACCTAGGGTTATGGTTATGTTGAGGGCTAGGGTTAGAGATCCGGGTAGGGTTACGGTTGGACCTAGGGTTAGGGTTATGTTGAGGCCCAGGGTTAGAGTTTCGGTTAGGGTTAAGACTGGACCTAGGGTTAGCTTAATGTTGAGGGCTAGGGTTAGAGAGACGGTTAGGGTTACGATTGGACCTAGGGTTAGGGATATGTTGAGGGCTAGGGTTAGAGATCCGGTTAGGGTTACTGTTGGACCTAGGGTTAGGGTTATGTTGTGGGCTAGGGTTAGAGATCCGGGTAGGGTTACAATTGGACCTAGGGTTAGGGTTATGTTGAGGCCCAGGGTTAGAGTTTCGGTTAGGGTTAAGACTGGACCTAGGGTTAGCTTAATGTTGAGGGATAGGGTTAGAGAGACGGTAGGGTTACGATTGGACCTAGGGTTAGGGTTATGTTGAGGGCTAGGTTTAGAGATCCTGTTAGGGTTACGGTTGGACCTAGGGTTAGGGATATGTTGAGGGCTAGGGTTAGAGAACCGGTTAGGGTTACAGTTGGACCTAGGGTTAGGGTTATGTTGAGGCCCAGGGTTAGAGTTTCGGTTAGGGTTAAGATTGGACCTAGGGTTATAGTGATGTTGAGGGCTAGGGTATTCCAGCAGTGAAAACACACATTTCTATAAAGAGTTTGAAGCAGCAAGCAAAAGCCTAGTGGCTGAGTGTTCTTTCAGAGAGAAATATGCATTTCATCCTTCTGGAGTGAATTTGCATGCCGGAGTTCATATGCATTTTATACTGTGCAGAATGTAGCTACTTGCTGGGGGTTGTGTCATAGAAGCACCTTTTCTGCAGGAGGTTATTGGAACATTCATTGTTTGGCTAACTTATTTAGGGTTGGTTTTGGAAGGTCTTTCAACCTTGGCCAAATCCCGCTTCGTACGCAAGTTTTTAATAGCGCTGTTTCCAAGTGTCCACAAAGAGCTGCTGCTTGAAACTGTCCACATGCACATCTCGTATACTGGTGTGCTCGTTTCACTACCTGGATTTTGGTTTCCTCTTCTTTCTTTGAAATGACAAGTCTTCATTCAGCATGCTACACACACCTTGTAGCAGTTTCAGTTTGAAGCATGTTGGTGCTCTCAAAACGCTGTGTATCCTGTGTAGAGTGTGTCACTCTACAGCACTGAATATACAACTTAGAGCTCCTTTCAACACAGACACGCAAACACATCTTTTTGGGAAAGTCCTAACTCAGGTAAATTGGAAATGTAAGGGTTTCATCGAAAACATGAAGACAATCATGCTTTTGAACTCTGCAACCGAAAGAAATGGCTTTTTGTACATGCCATTCTGAATTTCACTGCAAAATGCCCTTCTTTTCTGTTTTGTTGAAAGTTCAAAACGCTTTAGGAGATAGAACGTGTTTGAAGAAGACTGATGCAGTGTGCGTGTTCCTGGATTTCAAGTGCTTCGGGATACATACTCCTTGTTTTTCCACATTGTCTAAGAAACAACATGAGGCTTGCAAGACATTGAAAAAATGCACCCTAAAACTTATGCCTGCAGTGAAAACACACGTTTCTACAAAGACTTGGAAGGAGCAAGCAAAACAATAGTGGCTGAGAGTTCTTTCAGAGAGAAACACACGAATTTCATCCTTCTGTAGAGACGGTTAGGGTTACGATTGGACCTAGGGTAGTGTTATGTTGAGGGATAGGGTTAGAGAGACCGGTTAGGGTTACGATTCGACCTAGGGTTAGGGTTTTGTTGAGGGCTACTTTTAGAGAGACGGTTAGGGTTACGATTGGACCTAGGGTTAGGGTTATGTTGAGGGCTAGGGTTAGAGATCAGGTTAGTATTACGATTGGACCTAGGGTTAGGGTTATGTTGAGGGCTAGGGTTACAGATCCGGTTAGGGTTACAATTGGACCTAGGGTTAGGGTTATGTTGAGGGCTAGGGTTAGAGATCTGGTTAGGGTTACAATTGGACGTAGGGTTAGGGTTATGTTGAGGGCTAGGGTTAGAGATCCGGTTAGGGTTACGGTTGGACTTAGGGTTAGGGTTATGTTGAGGGCTAGGGTTAGAGAGACGGTTAGGGTTACGATTTGACCTAGGATTAAGGTTATGTTGAGGGCTAGGGTTAGAGAGAGGGTTAGTATTACGATTGGGCCTAGGGTTAGGGTTATGTTGAGGGCTAGGGTTACAGATCCGGTTAGGGTTACAATTGGACCTAGGGTTAGGGTTATGTTGAGGGCTAGGGTTAGAGATCTGGTTAGGGTTACAATTGGACGTAGGGTTAGGGTTATGTTGAGGGCTAGGGTTAGAGATCCGGTTAGGGTTACGGTTGGACCTAGGGTTAGGGTTATGTTGAGGGCTAGGGTTAGAGATCTGGTTAGGGTTACAATTGGACGTAGGGTTAGGGTTATGTTTAGGGCTAGGGTTAGAGATCCGGTTAGGGTTACGTTTGGACCTAGGGTTAGGGATATGTTGAGGGCTAGGGTTAGAGATCCGGTTAGGGTTACGGTTGAACCTAGGGTTAGGGTTATGTTGAGGGCTAGGGTTAGAGATCCGGTTAGGGTTACGGTTGGACCTAGGGTTAGGGTTATGTTGAGGCCCAGGGTTAGAGTTTCGGTTAGGGTTAAGATTGGACCTAGGGTTATAGTGATGTTGAGGGCTAGGGTATTCCAGCAGTGAAAGCACACATTTCTATAAAGACTTTGAAGCAGCAAGCAAAAGCCTAGAGGCTGAGTGTTCTTTCAGTGAGAAACATGCATTTCATCCTTCTGGAGTGAATTTGCATGCTGGAGTTCATATGCATTTTATACTGTGCAGAATGTAGCTACTTGCTGGGGGTTGTGTCATAGAAGCACCTTTTCTGCAGGAGGTTATTGGAACATTCATTGTTTGGCTAAGTTATTTAGGGTTGGTTTTGGAAGGTCTTTCAACCTTGGCCAAATCCCGCTTCGTACGCAAGTTTTTAATAGCGCTGTTTCCAAGTGTCCAAAAGAGCTGCTGCTTGAAACTGTCCACATGCACATCTCGTATACTGGTGTGCTCGTTTCACTACCTGGATTTTGGTTTCCTCTTCTTTCTTTGAAATGACAAGTCTTCATTCAGCATGCTACACACACCTTGTAGCAGTTTCAGTTTGAAGCATGTTGGTGCTCTCAAAACGCTGTGTATCCTGTGTAGAGTGTGTCACTCTACAGCACTGAATACACAACTTAGAGCTCCTTTCAACACAGACACGCAAACACATCTTTTTGGGAAAGTCCTAACTCAGGTAAATTGGAAATGTAAGGGTTTCATCGAAAACATGAAGACAATCATGCTTTTGAACTCTACAACCGAAAGAAAAGGCTTTTTGTACATGCCATTCTGAATTTCACTGCAAAATGCCCTTCTTTTCTGGTTTGTTGAAAGTTCAAAACGCTTTAGGAGATAGAACGTGTTTGAAGAAGACTGATGCAGTGTGCGTGTTCCTGGATTTCAAGTGCTTCGGGATACATACTCCTTGTTTTTCCACATTGTCTAAGAAACAACATGAGGCTTGCAAGACATTGAAAAAATGCATCCTAAAACTTATGCCTGCAGTGAAAACACACGTTTCTACAAAGACTTGGAAGGAGCAAGCAAAACAATAGTGGCTGAGAGTTCTTTCAGAGAGAAACAGTCGAATTTCATCCTTCTGTAGAGACGGTTAGGGTTACGATTGGACCTAGGGTAGTGTTATGTTGAGGGATAGGGTTAGAGAGACCGGTTAGGGTTACGATTCGAGCTAGGGTTAGGGTTTTGTTGAGGGCTACTTTTAGAGAGACGGTTAGGGTTACGATTGGACCTAGGGTTAGGGTTATGTTGAGGGCTAAGTTTAGAGATCAGGTTAGTATTACGATTGGACTTAGGGTTAGGGTTATGTTGAGGGCTAGGGTTACAGATCCGGTTAGGGTTACAATTGGACCTAGGGTTAGGATTATGTTGAGGGCTAGGTTTAGAGATCTGGTTAGGGTTACAATTGGACGTAGGGTTAGGGTTATGTTGAGGGCTAGGGTTAGAGATCCGGTTAGGGTTACGATTGGACCTGGGGTTAGGGTTATGTTGAGGGCTAGGGTTAGAGATCCGGGTAGGGTTACGGTTGGACCTAGGGTTAGGGTTATGTTGAGGCCCAGGGTTAGAGTTTCGGTTAGGGTTAAGACTGGACCTAGGGTTAGCTTAATGTTGAGGGCTAGGGTTAGAGAGACGGTTAGGGTTACGGTTGGACTTAGGGTTAGGGTTATGTTGAGGGCTAGGGTTAGAGATCCGGTTAGGGTTACGGTTGGACCTAGGGTTAGGGTTATGTTGAGGCCCAGGGTTAGAGCTTCGGTTAGGGTTAAGATTGGACCTAGGGTTATAGTGATGTTGAGGGCTAGGGTATACCAGCAGTGAAAGCACACATTTCTCTAAAGACTTTGAAGCAGCAAGCAAAAGCCTAGAGGCTGAGTGATCTTTCAGTGAGAAACATGCATTTCATCCTTCTGGAGTGAATTTGCATGCTGGAGTTCATATGCATTTTATACTGTGCAGAATGTAGCTACTTGCTGGGGGTTGTGTCATAGAAGCACCTTTTCTGCAGGAGGTTATTGGAACATTCATTATTTGGCTAAGTTATTTAGGGTTGGTTTTGGAAGGTCTTTCAACCTTGGCCAAATCCCGCTTCGTACGCAAGTTTTTAATAGCGCTGTTTCCAAGTGTCCACAAAGAGCTGCTGCTTGAAACTGTCCACATGCACATCTCGTATACTGGTGTGCTCGTTTCACTACCTGGATTTTGGTTTCCTCTTCTTTCTTTGAAATGACAAGTCTTCATTCAGCATGCTACACACACCTTGTAGCAGTTTCAGTTTGAAGCATGTTGGTGCTCTCAAAACGCTGTGTATCCTGTGTAGAGTGTGTCACTCTACAGCACTGAATACACAACTTAGAGCTCGTTCAACACAGACACGCAAACACATCTTTTTGGGAAAGTCCTAACTCAGGTAAATTGGAAATGTAAGGGTTTCATCGAAAACATGAAGACAATCATGCTTTTGAACTCTGCAACCGAAAGAAATGGCTTTTTGTACATGCCATTCTGAATTTCACTGCAAAATGCCCTTCTTTTCTGGTTTGTTGAAAGTTCAAAACACTTTAGGAGATAGAACGTGTTTGAAGAAGACTAATGCAGTGTGCGTGTTCCTGGATTTCAAGTGCTTCGGGATACATACTCCTTGTTTTTCCACATTGTCTAAGAAACAACATGAGGCTTGCAAGACATTGAAAAAATGCATCCTAAAACTTATGCCTGCAGTGAAAACACACGTTTCTACAAAGACTTGGAAGGAGCAAGCAAAACAATAGTGGCTGAGAGTTCTTTCAGAGAGAAACACACGTATTTCATCCTTCTGTAGAGACGGTTAGGGTTACGATTGGACCTAGGGTAGTGTTATGTTGAGGGATAGGGTTAGAGAGACTGGTTAGTGTTACGATTCGACCTAGGGTTAGGGTTTTGTTGAGGGCTACTTTTAGAGAGACGGTTAGGGTTACGATTGGACCTAGGGTTAGGGTTATGTTGAGGGCTAGGGTTAGAGATCAGGTTAGTATTACGATTGGACCTAGGGTTAGGGTTATGTTGAGGGCTAGGGTTACAGATCCGGTTAGGGTTACAATTGGACCTAGGGTTAGGGTTATGTTGAGGGCTAGGTTTAGAGATCTGGTTAGGGTTACAATTGGACGTAGGGTTAGGGTTATGTTGAGGGCTAGGGTTAGCGATCCAGTCAGGGTTACGATTGGACCTAGGGTTAGGGTTATAATGAGGGCTAGGTTTAGAGTTTCGGTTAGGGTTAAGACTGGACCTAGGGTTAGCTTAATGTTGATGGCTAGGGTTAGAGAGACGGTTAGGGTTACGATTGGACCTAGGGTTAGGGTTATGTTGAGGGCTAGGGTTAGAGAGAGGGTTAGTATTACGATTGGACCTAGGGTTAGGGTTATGTTGAGGGCTAGGGTTACAGATCCGGTTAGGGTTACAATTGGACCTAGGGTTAGGGTTATGTTGAGGGCTAGGGTTAGAGATCTGGTTAGGGTTACAATTGGACGTAGGGTTAGGGTTATGTTGAGGGCTAGGGTTAGAGATCCGGTTAGGGTTACGGTTGGACCTAGGGTTAGGGTTATGTTGAGGGCTAGGGTTAGAGATCCGGGTAGGGTTACGGTTGGACCTAGGGTTAGGGTTATGTTGAGGCCCAGGGTGAGAGTTTCGTTTAGGGTTAAGACTGGACCTAGGGTTAGCTTAATGTTGAGGGCTAGGGTTAGAGAGACGGTTAGGGTTACGATTGGACCTAGGGTTAGGGTTATGTTGAGGGCTAGGGTTAGAGATCCTGTTAGGGTTACGGTTGGACCTAGGGTTAGGGATATGTTGAGGGCTAGGTTTAGAGATCCGGTTAGGGTTACGGTTGGACCTAGGGTTAGGGTTATGTTGAGGGCTAGGGTTAGAGATCCGGTTAGGGTTACGGTTGGACCTAGGGTTAGGGTTATGTTGAGGCCCAGGGTTAGAGTTTCGGTTAGGGTTAAGATTGGACCTAGGGTTATAGTGATGTTGAGGGCTAGGGTATTCCAGCAGTGAAAGCACACATTTCTATAAAGACTTTGAAGCAGCAAGCAAAAGCCTAGAGGCTGAGTGTTCTTTCAGTGAGAAACCTGCATTTCATCCTTCTGGAGTGAATTTGCATGCTGGAGTTCATATGCATTTTATGCTGTGCAGAATGTAGCTACTTGCTGGGGGTTGTGTCATAGAAGCACCTTTTCTGCAGGAGGTTATTGGAACATTCATTGTTTGGCTAAGTTATTTAGGGTTGGTTTTGGAAGGTCTTTCAACCTTGGCCAAATCCCGCTTCGTACGCAAGTTTTTAATAGCGCTGTTTCCAAGTGTCCACAAAGAGCTGCTGCTTGAAACTGTCCACATGCACATCTCGTATACTGGTGTGCTCGTTTCACTACCTGGATTTTGGTTTCCTCTTCTTTCTTTGAAATGACAAGTCTTCATTCAGCATGCTACACACACCTTGTAGCAGTTTCAGTTTGAAGCATGTTGGTGCTCTCAAAACGCTGTGTATCCTGTGTAGAGTGTGTCACTCTACAGCACTGAATACACAACTTAGAGCTCCTTTCAACACAGACACGCAAACACATCTTTTTGGGAAAGTCCTAACTCAGGTAAATTGGAAATGTAAGGGTTTCATCGAAAACATGAAGACAATCATGCTTTTGAACTCTACAACCGAAAGAAAAGGCTTTTTGTACATGCCATTCTGAATTTCACTGCAAAATGCCCTTCTTTTCTGGTTTGTTGAAAGTTCAAAACGCTTTAGGAGATAGAACGTGTTTGAAGAAGACTGATGCAGTGTGCGTGTTCCTGGATTTCAAGTGCTTCGGGATACATACTCCTTGTTTTTCCACATTGTCTAAGAAACAACATGAGGCTTGCAAGACATTGAAAAAATGCATCCTAAAACTTATGCCTGCAGTGAAAACACACGTTTCTACAAAGACTTGGAAGGAGCAAGCAAAACAATAGTGGCTGAGAGTTCTTTCAGAGAGAAACAGTCGAATTTCATCCTTCTGTAGAGACGGTTAGGGTTACGATTGGACCTAGGGTAGTGTTATGTTGAGGGATAGGGTTAGAGAGACCGGTTAGGGTTACGATTCGAGCTAGGGTTAGGGTTTTGTTGAGGGCTACTTTTAGAGAGACGGTTAGGGTTACGATTGGACCTAGGGTTAGGGTTATGTTGAGGGCTAAGTTTAGAGATCAGGTTAGTATTACGATTGGACTTAGGGTTAGGGTTATGTTGAGGGCTAGGGTTACAGATCCGGTTAGGGTTACAATTGGACCTAGGGTTAGGGTTATGTTGAGGGCTAGGTTTAGAGATCTGGTTAGGGTTACAATTGGACGTAGGGTTAGGGTTATGTTGAGGGCTAGGGTTAGAGATCCGGTTAGGGTTACGATTGGACCTGGGGTTAGGGTTATGTTGAGGGCTAGGGTTAGAGATCCGGGTAGGGTTACGGTTGGACCTAGGGTTAGGGTTATGTTGAGGCCCAGGGTTAGAGTTTCGGTTAGGGTTAAGACTGGACCTAGGGTTAGCTTAATGTTGAGGGCTAGGGTTAGAGAGACGGTTAGGGTTACGGTTGGACTTAGGGTTAGGGTTATGTTGAGGGCTAGGGTTAGAGATCCGGTTAGGGTTACGGTTGGACCTAGGGTTAGGGTTATGTTGAGGCCCAGGGTTAGAGCTTCGGTTAGGGTTAAGATTGGACCTAGGGTTATAGTGATGTTGAGGGCTAGGGTATACCAGCAGTGAAAGCACACATTTCTCTAAAGACTTTGAAGCAGCAAGCAAAAGCCTAGAGGCTGAGTGTTCTTTCAGTGAGAAACATGCATTTCATCCTTCTGGAGTGAATTTGCATGCTGGAGTTCATATGCATTTTATACTGTGCAGAATGTAGCTACTTGCTGGGGGTTGTGTCATAGAAGCACCTTTTCTGCAGGAGGTTATTGGAATATTCATTATTTGGCTAAGTTATTTAGGGTTGGTTTTGGAAGGTCTTTCAACCTTGGCCAAATCCCGCTTCGTACGCAAGTTTTTAATAGCGCTGTTTCCAAGTGTCCACAAAGAGCTGCTGCTTGAAACTGTCCACATGCACATCTCGTATACTGGTGTGCTCGTTTCACTACCTGGATTTTGGTTTCCTCTTCTTTCTTTGAAATGACAAGTCTTCATTCAGCATGCTACACACACCTTGTAGCAGTTTCAGTTTGAAGCATGTTGGTGCTCTCAAAACGCTGTGTATCCTGTGTAGAGTGTGTCACTCTACAGCACTGAATACACAACTTAGAGCTCGTTCAACACAGACACGCAAACACATCTTTTTGGGAAAGTCCTAACTCAGGTAAATTGGAAATGTAAGGGTTTCATCGAAAACATGAAGACAATCATGGTTTTGAACTCTGCAACCGAAAGAAATGGCTTTTTGTACATGCCATTCTGAATTTCACTGCAAAATGCCCTTCTTTTCTGGTTTGTTGAAAGTTCAAAACACTTTCGGAGATAGAACGTGTTTGAAGAAGACTAATGCAGTGTGCGTGTTCCTGGATTTCAAGTGCTTCGGGATACATACTCCTTGTTTTTCCACATTGTCTAAGAAACAACATGAGGCTTGCAAGACATTGAAAAAATGCATCCTAAAACTTATGCCTGCAGTGAAAACACACGTTTCTACAAAGACTTGGAAGGTGCAAGCAAAACAATAGTGGCTGAGAGTTCTTTCAGAGAGAAACACACGTATTTCATCCTTCTGTAGAGACGGTTAGGGTTACGATTGGACCTAGGGTAGTGTTATGTTGAGGGATAGGGTTAGAGAGACTGGTTAGTGTTACGATTCGACCTAGGGTTAGGGTTTTGTTGAGGGCTACTTTTAGAGAGACGGTTAGGGTTACGATTGGACCTAGGGTTAGGGTTATGTTGAGGGCTAGGGTTAGAGATCAGGTTAGTATTACGATTGGACCTAGGGTTAGGGTTATGTTGAGGGCTAGGGTTACAGATCCGGTTAGGGTTACAATTGGACCTAGGGTTAGGGTTATGTTGAGGGCTAGGGTTAGAGATCTGGTTAGGGTTACAATTGGACGTAGGGTTAGGGTTATGTTGAGGGCTAGGGTTAGCGATCCAGTCAGGGTTACGATTGGACCTAGGGTTAGGGTTATAATGAGGGCTAGGTTTAGAGTTTCGGTTAGGGTTAAGACTGGACCTAGGGTTAGCTTAATGTTGATGGCTAGGGTTAGAGAGACGGTTAGGGTTACGATTGGACCTAGGGTTAGGGTTATGTTGAGGGCTAGGGTTAGAGAGAGGGTTAGTATTACGATTGGACCTAGGGTTAGGGTTATGTTGAGGGCTAGGGTTACAGATCCGGTTAGGGTTACAATTGGACCTAGGGTTAGGGTTATGTTGAGGGCTAGGGTTAGAGATCTGGTTAGGGTTACAATTGGACGTAGGGTTAGGGTTATGTTGAGGGCTAGGGTTAGAGATCCGGTTAGGGTTACGGTTGGACCTAGGGTTAGGGTTATGTTGAGGGCTAGGGTTAGAGATCCGGGTAGGGTTACGGTTGGACCTAGGGTTAGGGTTATGTTGAGGCCCAGGGTGAGAGTTTCGTTTAGGGTTAAGACTGGACCTAGGGTTAGCTTAATGTTGAGGGCTAGGGTTAGAGAGACGGTTAGGGTTACGATTGGACCTAGGGTTAGGGTTATGTTGAGGGCTAGGGTTAGAGATCCTGTTAGGGTTACGGTTGGACCTAGGGTTAGGGATATGTTGAGGGCTAGGTTTAGAGATCCGGTTAGGGTTACGGTTGGACCTAGGGTTAGGGTTATGTTGAGGGCTAGGGTTAGAGATCCGGTTAGGGTTACGGTTGGACCTAGGGTTAGGGTTATGTTGAGGCCCAGGGTTAGAGTTTCGGTTAGGGTTAAGATTGGACCTAGGGTTATAGTGATGTTGAGGGCTAGGGTATTCCAGCAGTGAAAGCACACATTTCTATAAAGACTTTGAAGCAGCAAGCAAAAGCCTAGAGGCTGAGTGTTCTTTCAGTGAGAAACCTGCATTTCATCCTTCTGGAGTGAATTTGCATGCTGGAGTTCATATGCATTTTATGCTGTGCAGAATGTAGCTACTTGCTGGGGGTTGTGTCATAGAAGCACCTTTTCTGCAGGAGGTTATTGGAACATTCATTGTTTGGCTAAGTTATTTAGGGTTGGTTTTGGAAGGTCTTTCAACCTTGGCCAAATCCCGCTTCGTACGCAAGTTTTTAATAGCGCTGTTTCCAAGTGTCCACAAAGAGCTGCTGCTTGAAACTGTCCACATGCACATCTCGTATACTGGTGTGCTCGTTTCACTACCTGGATTTTGGTTTCCTCTTCTTTCTTTGAAATGACAAGTCTTCATTCAGCAGGCTACACACACCTTGTAGCAGTTTCAGTTTGAAGCATGTTGGTGCTCTCAAAACGCTGTGTATCCTGTGTAGAGTGTGTCACTCTACAGCACTGAATACACAACTTAGAGCTCCTTTCAACACAGACACGCAAACACATCTTTTTGGGAAAGTCCTAACTCAGGTAAATTGGAAATGTAAGGGTTTCATCGAAAACATGAAGACAATCAGGCTTTTGAACTCTGCAACCGAAAGAAATGGCTTTTTGTACATGCCATTCTGAATTTCACTGCAAAATGCCCTTCTTTTCTGGTTTGTTGAAAGTTCAAAACGCTTGAGGAGATAGAACGTGTTTGAAGAAGACTGATGCAGTGTGCGTTTTCCTGGATTTCAAGTGCTTCGGGATACATACTCCTTGTTTTTCCACATTGTCTAAGAAACAACATGAAGCTTGCAAGACATTGAAAAAATGCATCCTAAAACTTATGCCTGCAGTGAAAACACACGTTTCTACAAAGACTTGGAAGGAGCAAGCAAAACAATAGTGGCTGAGAGTTCTTTCAGAGAGAAACACACGTATTTCATCCTTCTGTAGAGACGGTTAGGGTTACGATTGGACCTAGGGTAGGATTATGTTGAGGGATAGGGTTAGAGAGACGGTTAGGGTTACGATTCGACCTAGGGTTAGGGTTATGTTGAGGGCTAGGGTTAGAGATCAGGTTAGTATTACGATTGGACCTAGGGTAGGGTTATGTTGAGGGATAGGGTTAGAGAGACGGTTAGGGTTACGATTGGACCTAGGGTTAGGGTTATGTTGAGGGCTAGGGTTAGAGATCAGGTTAGTATTACGATTGGACCTAGGGTTAGGGTTATGTTGAGGGCTAGGGTTACAGATCCGGTTAGGGTTACAATTGGACCTAGGGTTAGGGTTATGTTGAGGGCTAGGGTTAGAGATCTGGTTAGGGTTACAATTGGACGTAGGGTTAGGGTTATGTTGAGGGCTAGGGTTAGAGATCCGGTTAGGGTTACGGTTGGACCTAGGGTTAGGGTTATGTTGAGGGCTAGGGTTAGAGATCCGGTTAGGGTTACGATTGGACCTAGGGTTAGGGTTATAATGAGGGCTAGGTTTAGAGAGATGGTTAGGGTTACGATTGGACCTAGGGTTAGGGTTATGTTGAGGGCTAGGGTTAGAGAGAGGGTTAGTATTACGATTGGACCTAGGGTTAGGGTTATGTTGAGGGCTAGGGTTACAGATCCTGTTAGGGTTACAATTGGACCTCGGGTTAGGGTTAAGTTGAGGGCTAGGGTTAGAGATCCTGTTAGGGTTACGGTTGGACCTAGGGTTAGGGATATGTTGAGGGCTAGGGTTAGAGATCCGGTTAGGGTTTCGGTTGGACCTAGGGTTAGGGTTATGTTGAGGGCTAGGGTTAGAGATCCGGTTAGGGTTACGGTTGTACCTAGGGTTAGGGTTATGTTGAGGCCCAGGGTTAGAGTTTCGGTTAGGGTTAAGATTGGACCTAGGGTTATAGTGATGTTGAGGGCTAGGGTATTCCAGCAGTGAAAGCACAATTTCTATAAAGACTTTGAAGCAGCAAGCAAAAGCCTAGTGGCTGAGTGTTCTTTCAGAGAGAAACATGCATTTCATCCTTCTGGAGTGAATTTGCATGCTGGAGTTCATATGCATTTTATACTGTGCAGAATGTAGCTACTTGCTGGGGGTTGTGTCATAGAAGCACCTTTTCTGCAGGAGGTTATTGGAACATTCATTGTTTGGCTAAGTTATTTAGGGTTGGTTTTGGAAGGTCTTTCAACCTTGGCCAAATCCCGCTTCGTACGCAAGTTTTTAATAGCGCTGTTTCCAAGTGTCCACAAAGAGCTGCTGCTTGAAACTGTCCACATGCACATCTCGTATACTGGTGTGCTCGTTTCACTACCTGGATTTTGGTTTCCTCTTCTTTCTTTGAAATGACAAGTCTTCATTCAGCAGGCTACACACACCTTGTAGCAGTTTCAGTTTGAAGCATGTTGGTGCTCTCAAAACGCTGTGTATCCTGTGTAGAGTGTGTCACTCTACAGCACTGAATACACAACTTAGAGCTCCTTTCAACACAGACACGCAAACACATCTTTTTGGGAAAGTCCTAACTCAGGTAAATTGGAAATGTAAGGGTTTCATCGAAAACATGAAGACAATCAGGCTTTTGAACTCTGCAACCGAAAGAAATGGCTTTTTGTACATGCCATTCTGAATTTCACTGCAAAATGCCCTTCTTTTCTGGTTTGTTGAAAGTTCAAAACGCTTGAGGAGATAGAACGTGTTTGAAGAAGACTGATGCAGTGTGCGTTTTCCTGGATTTCAAGTGCTTCGGGATACATACTCCTTGTTTTTCCACATTGTCTAAGAAACAACATGAAGCTTGCAAGACATTGAAAAAATGCATCCTAAAACTTATGCCTGCAGTGAAAACACACGTTTCTACAAAGACTTGGAAGGAGCAAGCAAAACAATAGTGGCTGAGAGTTCTTTCAGAGAGAAACACACGTATTTCATCCTTCTGTAGAGACGGTTAGGGTTACGATTGGACCTAGGGTAGGATTATGTTGAGGGATAGGGTTAGAGAGACGGTTAGGGTTACGATTCGACCTAGGGTTAGGGTTATGTTGAGGGCTAGGGTTAGAGATCAGGTTAGTATTACGATTGGACCTAGGGTAGGGTTATGTTGAGGGATAGGGTTAGAGAGACGGTTAGGGTTACGATTGGACCTAGGGTTAGGGTTATGTTGAGGGCTAGGGTTAGAGATCAGGTTAGTATTACGATTGGACCTAGGGTTAGGGTTATGTTGAGGGCTAGGGTTACAGATCCGGTTAGGGTTACAATTGGACCTAGGGTTAGGGTTATGTTGAGGGCTAGGGTTAGAGATCTGGTTAGGGTTACAATTGGACGTAGGGTTAGGGTTATGTTGAGGGCTAGGGTTAGAGATCCGGTTAGGGTTACGGTTGGACCTAGGGTTAGGGTTATGTTGAGGGCTAGGGTTAGAGATCCGGTTAGGGTTACGATTGGACCTAGGGTTAGGGTTATAATGAGGGCTAGGTTTAGAGAGATGGTTAGGGTTACGATTGGACCTAGGGTTAGGGTTATGTTGAGGGCTAGGGTTAGAGAGAGGGTTAGTATTACGATTGGACCTAGGGTTAGGGTTATGTTGAGGGCTAGGGTTACAGATCCTGTTAGGGTTACAATTGGACCTCGGGTTAGGGTTAAGTTGAGGGCTAGGGTTAGAGATCCTGTTAGGGTTACGGTTGGACCTAGGGTTAGGGATATGTTGAGGGCTAGGGTTAGAGATCCGGTTAGGGTTTCGGTTGGACCTAGGGTTAGGGTTATGTTGAGGGCTAGGGTTAGAGATCCGGTTAGGGTTACGGTTGTACCTAGGGTTAGGGTTATGTTGAGGCCCAGGGTTAGAGTTTCGGTTAGGGTTAAGATTGGACCTAGGGTTATAGTGATGTTGAGGGCTAGGGTATTCCAGCAGTGAAAGCACAATTTCTATAAAGACTTTGAAGCAGCAAGCAAAAGCCTAGTGGCTGAGTGTTCTTTCAGAGAGAAACATGCATTTCATCCTTCTGGAGTGAATTTGCATGCTGGAGTTCATATGCATTTTATACTGTGCAGAATGTAGCTACTTGCTGGGGGTTGTGTCATAGAAGCACCTTTTCTGCAGGAGGTTATTGGAACATTCATTGTTTGGCTAAGTTATTTAGGGTTGGTTTTGGAAGGTCTTTCAACCTTGGCCAAATCCCGCTTCGTACGCAAGTTTTTAATAGCGCTGTTTCCAAGTGTCCACAAAGAGCTGCTGCTTGAAACTGTCCACATGCACATCTCGTATACTGGTGTGCTCGTTTCACTACCTGGATTTTGGTTTCCTCTTCTTTCTTTGAAATGACAAGTCTTCATTCAGCATGCTACACACACCTTGTAGCAGTTTCAGTTTGAAGCATGTTGGTGCTCTCAATACGCTGTGTATCCTGTGTAGAGTGTGTCACTCTACAGCACTGAATACACAACTTAGAGCTCCTTTCAACACAGACACGCAAACACATCTTTTTGGGAAAGTCCTAACTTAGGTAAATTGGAAATGTAAGGGTTTCATCGAAAACATGAAGACAATCATGCTTTTGAACTCTGCAACCGAAAGAAATGGCTTTTTGTACATGCCATTCTGAATTTCACTGCAAAATGCCCTTCTTTTCTGGTTTGTTGAAAGTTCAAAACGCTTTAGGAGATAGAACGTGTTTGAAGAAGACTGATGCAGTGTGCGTGTTCCTGGATTTCAAGTGCTTCGGGATACATACTCCTTGTTTTTCCACATTGTCTAAGAAACAACATGAGGCTTGCAAGACATTGAAAAAATGCATCCTAAAACTTATGCCTGCAGTGAAAACACACGTTTCTACAAAGACTTGGAAGGAGCAAGCAAAACAATAGTGGCTGAGAGTTCTTTCAGAGAGAAACACACGTATTTCATCCTTCTGTAGAGACGGTTAGGGTTACGATTGGACCTAGGGTAGGGTTATGTTGAGGGATAGGGTTAGAGAGACGGTTAGGGTTACGATTGGACCTAGGGTTAGGGTTATAATGAGGGCTAGGTTTAGAGAGATGGTTAGGGTTACGATTGGACCTAGGGTTAGGGTTATGTTGAGGGCTAGGGTTAGAGAGAGGGTTAGTATTACGATTGGACCTAGGGTTAGGGTTATGTTGAGGGCTAGGGTTACAGATCCTGTTAGGGTTACAATTGGACCTCGGGTTAGGGTTAAGTTGAGGGCTAGGGTTAGAGATCCTGTTAGGGTTACGGTTGGACCTAGGGTTAGGGATATGTTGAGGGCTAGGGTTAGAGATCCGGTTAGGGTTTCGGTTGGACCTAGGGTTAGGGTTATGTTGAGGGCTAGGGTTAGAGATCCGGTTAGGGTTACGGTTGTACCTAGGGTTAGGGTTATGTTGAGGCCCAGGGTTAGAGTTTCGGTTAGGGTTAAGATTGGACCTAGGGTTATAGTGATGTTGAGGGCTAGGGTATTCCAGCAGTGAAAGCACAATTTCTATAAAGACTTTGAAGCAGCAAGCAAAAGCCTAGTGGCTGAGTGTTCTTTCAGAGAGAAACATGCATTTCATCCTTCTGGAGTGAATTTGCATGCTGGAGTTCATATGCATTTTATACTGTGCAGAATGTAGCTACTTGCTGGGGGTTGTGTCATAGAAGCACCTTTTCTGCAGGAGGTTATTGGAACATTCATTGTTTGGCTAAGTTATTTAGGGTTGGTTTTGGAAGGTCTTTCAACCTTGGCCAAATCCCGCTTCGTACGCAAGTTTTTAATAGCGCTGTTTCCAAGTGTCCACAAAGAGCTGCTGCTTGAAACTGTCCACATGCACATCTCGTATACTGGTGTGCTCGTTTCACTACCTGGATTTTGGTTTCCTCTTCTTTCTTTGAAATGACAAGTCTTCATTCAGCATGCTACACACACCTTGTAGCAGTTTCAGTTTGAAGCATGTTGGTGCTCTCAATACGCTGTGTATCCTGTGTAGAGTGTGTCACTCTACAGCACTGAATACACAACTTAGAGCTCCTTTCAACACAGACACGCAAACACATCTTTTTGGGAAAGTCCTAACTTAGGTAAATTGGAAATGTAAGGGTTTCATCGAAAACATGAAGACAATCATGCTTTTGAACTCTGCAACCGAAAGAAATGGCTTTTTGTACATGCCATTCTGAATTTCACTGCAAAATGCCCTTCTTTTCTGGTTTGTTGAAAGTTCAAAACGCTTTAGGAGATAGAACGTGTTTGAAGAAGACTGATGCAGTGTGCGTGTTCCTGGATTTCAAGTGCTTCGGGATACATACTCCTTGTTTTTCCACATTGTCTAAGAAACAACATGAGGCTTGCAAGACATTGAAAAAATGCATCCTAAAACTTATGCCTGCAGTGAAAACACACGTTTCTACAAAGACTTGGAAGGAGCAAGCAAAACAATAGTGGCTGAGAGTTCTTTCAGAGAGAAACACACGTATTTCATCCTTCTGTAGAGACGGTTAGGGTTACGATTGGACCTAGGGTAGGGTTATGTTGAGGGATAGGGTTAGAGAGACGGTTAGGGTTACGATTGGACCTAGGGTAGGGTTATGTTGAGGGATAGGGTTAGAGACGGTTAGGGTTACGATTCGACCTAGGGTTAGGGTTATGTTGAGGGCTAGGTTTAGAGAGACGGTTAGGGTTACGATTGGACCTAGAGTTAGGGTTATGTCGAGGGCTAGGTTTAGAGATCAGGTTAGTATTACGATTGGACCTAGGGTTAGGGTTATGTTGAGGGCTAGGGTTACAGATCCAGTTAGGGTTACAATTGGACCTAGGGTTAGGGTTATGTTGAGGGCTAGGGTTAGAGATCTGGTTAGGGTTACAATTGGACGTAGGGTTAGGGTTATGTTGAGGGCTAGGGTTAGAGATCCGGTTAGGGTTACGGTTGGACCTAGGATTAGGGTTATGTTGAGGGCTAGGGTTAGAGATCCGGTTAGGGTTAAGATTGGACCTAGGGTTAGGGTTATGTTGAGGGCTAGGGTTAGAGAGAGGGTTAGTATTACGATTGGACCTAGGGTTAGGGTTATGTTGAGGCCCAGGGTTAGAGTTTCGGTTAGTGTTAAGACTGGACCTATGGTTAGCTTAATGTTGAGGGCTAGGGTTAGAGAGACGGTTAGGGTTACGATTGGACCTAGGGTTAGGGTTATGTTGAGGGCTAGGGTTAGAGATCCTGTTAGGGTTACGGTTGGACCTAGGGTTAGGGATATGTTGAGGGCTAGGGTTAGAGATCCGGTTAGGGTTTCGGTTGGACCTAGGGTTAGGGATATGTTGAGGGCTAGGGTTAGAGATCCGGTTAGGGTTTCGGTTGGACCTAGGGTTAGGGTTATGTTGAGGGCTAGGGTTAGAGATCCTGTTAGGGTTACGGTTGGACCTAGGGTTAGGGATATGTTGAGGGCTAGGGTTAGAGATCCGGTTAGGGATTCGGTTGGACCTAGGGTTAGGGATATGTTGAGGGCTAGGGTTAGAGATCCTGTTAGGGTTACGGTTGGACCTAGGATTAGGGTTATGTTGAGGGCTAGGGTTAGAGATCCGGTTAGGGTTAAGATTGGACCTAGGGTTAGGGTTATAATGAGGGCTAGGTTTAGAGAGACGGTTAGGGTTACGATTGGACCTAGGGTTAGGGTTATGTTGAGGGCTAGGGTTAGAGAGAGGGTTAGTATTACGATTGGACCTAGGGTTAGGGTTATGTTGAGGCCCAGGGTTAGAGTTTCGGTTAGTGTTAAGACTGGACCTATGGTTAGCTTAATGTTGAGGGCTAGGGTTAGAGAGACGGTTAGGGTTACAATTGGACCTAGGGTTAGGGTTATGTTGAAGGCTAGGGTTAGAGATCTGGTTAGGGTTACAATTGGACGTAGGGTTAGGGTTATGTTGAGGGCTAGGGTTAGAGATCCGGTTAGGGTTACAATTGGACCTAGGGTTAGGATTATGTTGAAGGCTAGGGTTAGAGATCTGGTTAGGGTTACAATTGGACGTAGGGTTAGGGTTATGTTGAGGGCTAGGGTTAGAGATCCGGTTAGGGTTACGGTTGGACTTAGGGTTAGGGTTATGTTGAGGGCTAGGGTTAGAGAGACGGTTAGGGTTACGATTTGACCTAGGGTTAGGGTTATGTTGAGGGCTAGGGTTAGAGAGAGGGTTAGTATTACGATTGGGCCTAGGGTTAGGGTTATGTTGAGGGCTAGGGTTACAGATCCGGTTAGGGTTACAATTGGACCTAGGGTTAGGGTTATGTTGAGGGCTAGGGTTAGAGATCTGGTTAGGGTTACAATTGGACGTAGGGTTAGGGTTATGTTGAGGGCTAGGGTTAGAGATCCGGTTAGGGTTACGGTTGGACCTAGGGTTAGGGTTATGTTGAGGGCTAGGGTTAGAGATCGGGGTAGGGTTACGGTTGGACCTAGGGTTAGGGTTATGTTGAGGCCCAGGGTTAGAGTTTCGGTTAGGGTTAAGACTGGACCTAGGGTTAGCTTAATGTTGAGGGCTAGGGTTAGAGAGACGGTTAGGGTTACGATTGGACCTAGGGTTAGGGTTATGTTGAGGGCTAGGGTTAGAGATCCTGTTAGGGTTACGGTTGGACCTAGGGTTAGGGATATGTTGAGGGCTAGGGTTAGAGATCCGGTTAGGGTTACGGTTGAACCTAGGGTTAGGGTTATGTTGAGGGCTAGGGTTAGAGATCCGGTTAGGGTTACGGTTGGACCTAGGGTTAGGGTTATGTTGAGGCCCAGGGTTAGAGTTTCGGTTAGGGTTAAGATTGGACCTAGGGTTATAGTGATGTTGAGGGCTAAGGTATTCCAGCAGTGAAAGCACACATTTCTATAAAGACTTTGAAGCAGCAAGCAAAAGCCTAGAGGCTGAGTGTTCTTTCAGTGAGAAACATGCATTTCATCCTTCTGGAGTGAATTTGCATGCTGGAGTTCATATGCATTGTATACTGTGCAGAATGTAGCTACTTGCTGGGGGTTGTGTCATAGAAGCACCTTTTCTGCAGGAGGTTATTGGAACATTCATTGTTTGGCTAAGTTATTTAGGGTTGGTTTTGGAAGGTCTTTCAACCTTGGCCAAATCCCGCTTCGTACGCAAGTTTTTAATAGCGCTGTTTCCAAGTGTCCACAAAGAGCTGCTGCTTGAAACTGTCCACATGCACATCTCGTATACTGGTGTGCTCGTTTCACTACCTGGATTTTGGTTTCCTCTTCTTTCTTTGAAATGACAAGTCTTCATTCAGCATGCTACACACACCTTGTAGCAGTTTCAGTTTGAAGCATGTTGGTGCTCTCAAAACGCTGTGTATCCTGTGTAGAGTGTGTCACTCTACAGCACTGAATACACAACTTAGAGCTCCTTTCAACACAGACACGCAAACACATCTTTTTGGGAAAGTCCTAACTCAGGTAAATTGGAAATGTAAGGGTTTCATCGAAAACATGAAGACAATCATGCTTTTGAACTCTGCAACCGAAAGGAAAGGCTTTTTGTACATGCCATTCTGAATTTCACTGCAAAATGCCCTTCTTTTCTGGTTTGTTGAAAGTTCAAAACGCTTTAGGAGATAGAACGTGTTTGAAGAAGACTGATGCAGTGTGCGTGTTCCTGGATTTCAAGTGCTTCGGGATACATACTCCTTGTTTTTCCACATTGTCTAAGAAACAACATGAGGCTTGCAAGACATTGAAAAAATGCATCCTAAAACTTATGCCTGCAGTGAAAACACACGTTTCTACAAAGACTTGGAAGGAGCAAGCAAAACAATAGTGGCTGAGAGTTCTTTCAGAGAGAAACACTCGAATTTCATCCTTCTGTAGAGACGGTTAGGGTTACGATTGGACCTAGGGTAGTGTTATGTTGAGGGATAGGGTTAGAGAGACCGGTTAGGGTTACGATTCGACCTAGGGTTAGGGTTTTGTTGAGGGCTACTTTTAGAGAGACGGTTAGGGTTACGATTGGACCTAGGGTTAGGGTTATGTTGAGGGCTAAGTTTAGAGATCAGGTTAGTATTACGATTGGACCTAGGGTTAGGGTTATGTTGAGGGCTAGGGTTACAGATCCGGTTAGGGTTACAATTGGACCTAGGGTTAGGGTTATGTTGAGGGCTAGGTTTAGAGATCTGGTTAGGGTTACAATTGGACGTAGGGTTAGGGTTATGTTGAGGGCTAGGGTTAGAGATCCGGTTAGGGTTACGGTTGGACCTAGGGTTAGGGTTATGTTGAGGGCTAGGGTTAGAGAGAGGGTTAGTATTACGATTGGACCTAGGGTTAGGGTTATGTTGAGGCCCAGGGTTAGAGTTTCGGTTAGTGTTAAGACTGGACCTATGGTTAGCTTAATGTTGAGGGCTAGGGTTAGAGAGACGGTTAGGGTTACGATTGGACCTAGGGTTAGGGTTATGTTGAGGGCTAGGGTTAGAGATCCTGTTAGGGTTACGGTTGGACCTAGGGTTAGGGATATGTTGAGGGCTAGGGTTAGAGATCCGGTTAGGGTTTCGGTTGGACCTAGGGTTAGGGTTATGTTGAGGGCTAGGGTTAGAGATCTGGTTAGGGTTACAATTGGACGTAGGGTTATGGTTATGTTGAGGGCTAGGGTTAGAGATCCGGTTAGGGTTACGTTTGGACCTAGGATTAGGGTTATGTTGAGGGCTAGGGTTAGAGATCCGGTTAGGGTTAAGATTGGACCTAGGGTTAGGGTTATAATGAGGGCTAGGTTTAGAGAGACGGTTAGGGTTACGATTGGACCTAGGGTTAGGGTTATGTTGAGGGCTAGGGTTAGAGAGAGGGTTAGTATTACGATTGGACCTAGGGTTAGGGTTATGTTGAGGCCCAGGGTTAGAGTTTCGGTTAGTGTTAAGACTGGACCTATGGTTAGCTTAATGTTGAGGGCTAGGGTTAGAGAGACGGTTAGGGTTACGATTGGACCTAGGGTTAGGGTTATGTTGAGGGCTAGGGTTAGAGATCCGGTTAGGGTTACGGTTGGACCTAGTGTTAGGGTTATGTTGAGGGCTAGGGTTAGAGATCCGGGTAGGGTTACGGTTGGACCTAGGGTTAGGGTTATGTTGAGGCCCAGGGTTAGAGTTTCGTTTAGGGTTAAGACTGGACCTAGGGTTAGCTTAATGTTGAGGGCTAGGGTTAGAGAGACGGTTAGGGTTACGATTGGACCTAGGGTTAGGGTTATGTTGAGGGCTAGGGTTAGAGATCCTGTTAGGGTTACGGTTGGACCTAGGGTTAGGGATATGTTGAGGGCTAGGGTTAGAGATCCGGTTAGGGTTACGGTTGGACCTAGGATTAGGGTTATGTTGAGGGCTAGGGTTAGAGATCCGGTTAGGGTTACGGTTGGACCTAGGGTTAGGGTTATGTTGAGGCCCAGGGTTAGAGTTTCGGTTAGGGTTAAGATTGGACCTAGGGTTATAGTGATGTTGAGGGCTAGGGTATTCCAGTAGTGAAAGCACACATTTCTATAAAGACTTTGAAGCAGCAAGCAAAAGCCTAGAGGCTGAGTGTTCTTTCAGTGAGAAACATGCATTTCATCCTTCTGGAGTGAATTTGCATGCTGGAGTTCATATGCATTTTATACTGTGCAGAATGTAGCTACTTGCTGGGGGTTGTGTCATAGAAGCACCTTTTCTGCAGGAGGTTATTGGAACATTCATTGTTTGGCTAAGTTATTTAGGGTTGGTTTTGGAAGGTCTTTCAACCTTGGCCAAATCCCGCTTCGTACGCAAGTTTTTAATAGCGCTGTTTCCAAGTGTCCACAAAGAGCTGCTGCTTGAAACTGTCCACATGCACATCTCGTATACTGGTGTGCTCGTTTCACTACCTGGATTTTGGTTTCCTCTTCTTTCTTTGAAATGACAAGTCTTCATTCAGCAGGCTACACACACCTTGTAGCAGTTTCAGTTTGAAGCATGTTGGTGCTCTCAAAACGCTGTGTATCCTGTGTAGAGTGTGTCACTCTACAGCACTGAATACACAACTTAGAGCTCCTTTCAACACAGACACGCAAACACATCTTTTTGGGAAAGTCCTAACTCAGGTAAATTGGAAATGTAAGGGTTTCATCGAAAACATGAAGACAATCATGCTTTTGAACTCTGCAACCGAAAGAAATGGCTTTTTGTACATGCCATTCTGAATTTCACTGCAAAATGCCCTTCTTTTCTGGTTTGTTGAAAGTTCAAAACGCTTTAGGAGATAGAACGTGTTTGAAGAAGACTGATGCAGTGTGCGTTTTCCTGGATTTCAAGTGCTTCGGGATACATACTCCTTGTTTTTCCACATTGTCTAAGAAACAACATGAGGCTTGCAAGACATTGAAAAAATGCATCCTAAAACTTATGCCTGCAGTGAAAACACACGTTTCTACAAAGACTTGGAAGGAGCAAGCAAAACAATAGTGGCTGAGAGTTCTTTCAGAGAGAAACACACGTATTTCATCCTTCTGTAGAGACGGTTAGGGTTACGATTGGACCTAGGGTAGGGTTATGTTGAGGGATAGGGTTAGAGAGACCGGTTAGGGTTACGATTCGACCTAGGGTTAGGGTTATGTTGAGGGCTAGGTTTAGAGAGACGGTTAGGGTTACGATTGGACCTAGGGTTAGGGTTATGTTGAGGGCTAGGGTTAGAGAGAGGGTTAGTATTACGATTGGACCTAGGGTTAGGGTTATGTTGAGGGCTAGGGTTACAGATCCTGTTAGGGTTACAATTGGACCTAGGGTTAGGGTTAAGTTGAGTGCTAGGGTTAGAGATCCGGTTAGGGTTACGGTTGGACCTAGGGTTAGGGATATGTCGAGGGCTAGGGTTAGAGATCCGGTTAGGGTTTCGGTTGGACCTAGGGTTAGGGTTATGTTGAGGGCTAGGGTTAGAGATCCGGTTAGGGTTACGGTTGGACCTAGGGTTAGGGTTATGTTGAGGCCCAGGGTTAGAGTTTCGGTTAGGGTTAAGATTGGACCTAGGGTTATAGTGATGTTGAGGGCTAGGGTATTCCAGCAGTGAAAGCACACATTTCTATAAAGACTTTGAAGCAGCAAGCAAAAGCCTAGAGGCTGAGTGTTCTTTCAGTGAGAAACATGCATTTCATCCTTCTGGAGTGAATTTGCATGCTGGAGTTCATATGCATTTTATACTGTGCAGAATGTAGCTACTTGCTGGGGGTTGTGTCATAGAAGCACCTTTTCTGCAGGAGGTTATTGGAACATTCATTGTTTGGCTAAGTTATTTAGGGTTGGTTTTGGAAGGTCTTTCAACCTTGGCCAAATCCCGCTTCGTACGCAAGTTTTTAATAGCGCTGTTTCCAAGTGTCCACAAAGAGCTGCTGCTTGAAACTGTCCACATGCACATCTCGTATACTGGTGTGCTCGTTTCACTACCTGGATTTTGGTTTCCTCTTCTTTCTTTGAAATGACAAGTCTTCATTCAGCAGGCTACACACACCTTGTAGCAGTTTCAGTTTGAAGCATGTTGGTGCTCTCAAAACGCTGTGTATCCTGTGTAGAGTGTGTCACTCTACAGCACTGAATACACAACTTAGAGCTCCTTTCAACACAGACACGCAAACACATCTTTTTGGGAAAGTCCTAACTCAGGTAAATTGGAAATGTAAGGGTTTCATCGAAAACATGAAGACAATCATGCTTTTGAACTCTGCAACCGAAAGAAATGGCTTTTTGTACATGCCATTCTGAATTTCACTGCAAAATGCCCTTCTTTTCTGGTTTGTTGAAAGTTCAAAACGCTTTAGGAGATAGAACGTGTTTGAAGAAGACTGATGCAGTGTGCGTTTTCCTGGATTTCAAGTGCTTCGGGATACATACTCCTTGTTTTTCCACATTGTCTAAGAAACAACATGAGGCTTGCAAGACATTGAAAAAATGCATCCTAAAACTTATGCCTGCAGTGAAAACACACGTTTCTACAAAGACTTGGAAGGAGCAAGCAAAACAATAGTGGCTGAGAGTTCTTTCAGAGAGAAACACACGTATTTCATCCTTCTGTAGAGACGGTTAGGGTTACGATTGGACCTAGGGTAGGGTTATGTTGAGGGATAGGGTTAGAGAGACCGGTTAGGGTTACGATTCGACCTAGGGTTAGGGTTATGTTGAGGGCTAGGTTTAGAGAGACGGTTAGGGTTACGATTGGACCTAGGGTTAGGGTTATGTTGAGGGCTAGGGTTAGAGAGAGGGTTAGTATTACGATTGGACCTAGGGTTAGGGTTATGTTGAGGGCTAGGGTTACAGATCCTGTTAGGGTTACAATTGGACCTAGGGTTAGGGTTAAGTTGAGGGCTAGGGATAGAGATCCGGTTAGGGTTACGGTTGGACCTAGGGTTAGGGATATGTCGAGGGCTAGGGTTAGAGATCCGGTTAGGGTTTCGGTTGGACCTAGGGTTAGGGTTATGTTGAGGGCTAGGGTTAGAGATCCGGTTAGGGTTTCGGTTGGACCTAGTGTTAGGGTTATGTTGAGGGCTAGGGTTAGAGATCAGGTTAGTATTACGATTGGACCTCGGGTTAGGGTTATGTTGAGGGCTAGGGTTACAGATCCAGTTAGGGTTACAATTGGACCTAGGGTTAGGGTTATGTTGAGGGCTAGGGTTAGAGATCTGGTTAGGGTTACAATTGGACGTAGGGTTAGGGTTATGTTGAGGGCTAGGGTTAGAGATCCGGTTAGGGTTACGGTTGGACCTAGGATTAGGGTTATGTTGAGGGCTAGGGTTAGAGATCCGGTTAGGGTTAAGATTGGACCTAGGGTTAGGGTTATAATGAGGGCTAGGTTTAGAGAGACGGTTAGGGTTACGATTGGACCTAGTGTTAGGGTTATGTTGAGGGCTAGGGTTAGAGAGAGGGTTAGTATTACGATTGGACCTAGGGTTAGGGTTATGCTGAGGCCCAGGGTTAGAGTTTCAGTTAGTGTTAAGACTGGACCTATGGTTAGCTTAATGTTGAGGGCTAGGGTTAGAGAGACGGTTAGGGTTACGATTGGACCTAGGGTTAGGGTTATGTTGAGGGCTAGGGTTAGAGATCCTGTTAGGGTTACGGTTGGACCTAGGGTTAGGGATATGTTGAGGGCTAGGGTTAGAGATCCGGTTAGGGTTTCGGTTGGACCTAGGGTTAGGGTTATGTTGAGGCCCAGGGTTAGAGTTTCGGTTAGGGTTAAGATTGGACCTAGGGTTATAGTGATGTTGAGGGCTAGGCTATTCCAGCAGAGAAAGCACACATTTCTATGAAGACTTTGAAGCAGCAAGCAAAAGCCTAGTGGCTGAGTGTTCTTTCAGAGAGAAACATGCATTTCATCCTTCTGGAGTGAATTTGCATGCTGGAGTTCATATGCATTTTATACTGTGCAGAATGTAGCTACTTGCTGGGGGTTGTGTCATAGAAGCACCTTTTCTGCAGGAGGTTATTGGAACATTCATTGTTTGGCTAAGTTATTTAGGGTTGGTTTTGGAAGGTCTTTCAACCTTGGCCAAATCCCGCTTCGTACGCAAGTTTTTAATAGCGCTGTTTCCAAGTGTCCACAAAGAGCTGCTGCTTGAAACTGTCCACATGCACATCTCGTATACTGGTGTGCTCGTTTCACTACCTGGATTTTGGTTTCCTCTTCTTTCTTTGAAATGACAAGTCTTCATTCAGCATGCTACACACACCTTGTAGCAGTTTCAGTTTGAAGCATGTTGGTGCTCTCAAAACGCTGTGTATCCTGTGTAGAGTGTGTCACTCTACAGCACTGAATACACAACTTAGAGCTCCTTTCAACACAGACACGCAAACACATCTTTTTGGGAAAGTCCTAACTCAGGTAAATTGGAAATGTAAGGGTTTCATCGAAAACATGAAGACAATCATGCTTTTGAACTCTGCAACCGAAAGAAATGGCTTTTTGTACATGCCATTCTGAATTTCACTGCAAAATGCCCTTCTTTTCTGGTTTGTTGAAAGTTCAAAACGCTTTAGGAGATAGAACGTGTTTGAAGAAGACTGATGCAGTGTGCGTGTTCCTGGATTTCAAGTGCTTCGGGATACATACTCCTTGTTTTTCCACATTGTCTAAGAAACAACATGAGGCTTGCAAGACATTGAAAAAATGCATCCTAAAACTTATGCCTGCAGTGAAAACACACGTTTCTACAAAGACTTGGAAGGAGCAAGCAAAACAATAGTGGCTGAGAGTTCTTTCAGAGAGAAACACACGAATTTCATCCTTCTGTAGAGACGGTTAGGGTTACGATTGGACCTAGGGTAGTGTTATGTTGAGGGATAGGGTTAGAGAGACTGGTTAGGGTTACGATTCGACCTAGGGTTAGGGTTTTGTTGAGGGCTACTTTTAGAGAGACGGTTAGGGTTACGATTGGACCTAGGGTTAGGGTTATGTTGAGGCCTAGGGTTAGAGATCAGGTTAGTATTACGATTGGACCTAGGGTTAGGGTTATGTTGAGGGCTAGGGTTACAGATCCGGTTAGGGTTACAATTGGACCTAGGGTTAGGGTTATGTTGAGGGCTAGGGTTAGAGATCCGGTTAGGGTTACGGTTGGACCTAGGGTTAGGGTTATGTTGAGGGCTAGGGTTAGAGATCCGGGTAGGGTTACGGTTGGACCTAGGGTTAGGGTTATGTTGAGGCCCAGGGTTAGAGTTTTGTTTAGGGTTAAGACTGGACCTAGGGTTAGCTTAATGTAGAGGGCTAGGGTTAGAGAGACGGTTAGGGTTACGATTGGACCTAGGGTTAGGGTTATGTTGAGGGCTAGGGTTAGAGATCCTGTTAGGGTTACGGTTGGACCTAGGGTTAGGGATATGTTGAGGGCTAGGGTTAGAGATCCGGTTAGGGTTACGGTTGGACCTAGGGTTAGGGTTATGTTGAGGGCTAGGGTTAGAGATCCGGTTAGGGTTACGGTTGGACCTAGGGTTAGGGTTATGTTGAGGCCCAGGGTTAGAGTTTCGGTTAGGGTTAAGATTGGACCTAGGGTTATAGTGATGTTGAGGGCTAGGGTATTCCAGCAGTGAAAGCACACATTTCTATAAAGACTTTGAAGCAGCAAGCAAAAGCCTAGAGGCTGAGTGTTCTTTCAGTGAGAAACATGCATTTCATCCTTCTGGAGTGAATTTGCATGCTGGAGTTCATATGCATTTTATACTGTGCAGAATGTAGCTACTTGCTGGGGGTTGTGTCATAGAAGCACCTTTTCTGCAGGAGGTTATTGGAACATTCATTGTTTGGCTAAGTTATTTAGGGTTGGTTTTGGAAGGTCTTTCAACCTTGGCCAAATCCCGCTTCGTACGCAAGTTTTTAATAGCGCTGTTTCCAAGTGTCCACAAAGAGCTGCTGCTTGAAACTGTCCACATGCACATCTCGTATACTGGTGTGCTCGTTTCACTACCTGGATTTTGGTTTCCTCTTCTTTCTTTGAAATGACAAGTCTTCATTCAGCAGGCTACACACACCTTGTAGCAGTTTCAGTTTGAAGCATGTTGGTGCTCTCAAAACGCTGTGTATCCTGTGTAGAGTGTGTCACTCTACAGCACTGAATACACAACTTAGAGCTCCTTTCAACACAGACACGCAAACACATCTTTTTGGGAAAGTCCTAACTCAGGTAAATTGGAAATGTAAGGGTTTCATCGAAAACATGAAGACAATCATGCTTTTGAACTCTGCAACCGAAAGAAATGGCTTTTTGTACATGCCATTCTGAATTTCACTGCAAAATGCCCTTCTTTTCTGGTTTGTTGAAAGTTCAAAACGCTTTAGGAGATAGAACGTGTTTGAAGAAGACTGATGCAGTGTGCGTTTTCCTGGATTTCAAGTGCTTCGGGATACATACTCCTTGTTTTTCCACATTGTCTAAGAAACAACATGAGGCTTGCAAGACATTGAAAAAATGCATCCTAAAACTTATGCCTGCAGTGAAAACACACGTTTCTACAAAGACTTGGAAGGAGCAAGCAAAACAATAGTGGCTGAGAGTTCTTTCAGAGAGAAACACACGTATTTCATCCTTCTGTAGAGACGGTTAGGGTTACGATTGGACCTAGGGTAGGGTTATGTTGAGGGATAGGGTTAGAGAGACGGTTAGGGTTACGATTGGACCTAGGGTAGGGTTATGTTGAGGGATAGGGTTAGAGAGACGGTTAGGGTTACGATTCGACCTAGGGTTAGGGTTATGTTGAGGGCTAGGTTTAGAGAGACGGTTAGGGTTACGATTGGACCTAGGGTTAGGGTTATGTCGAGGGCTAGGGTTAGAGATCAGGTTAGTATTACGATTGGACCTAGGGTTAGGGTTATGTTGAGGGCTAGGGTTACAGATCCAGTTAGGGTTACAATTGGACCTAGGGTTAGGGTTATGTTGAGGGCTAGGGTTAGAGATCTGGTTAGGGTTACAATTGGACGTAGGGTTAGGGTTATGTTGAGGGCTAGGGTTAGAGATCCGGTTAGGGTTACGGTTGGACCTAGGATTAGGGTTATGTTGAGGGCTAGGGTTAGAGATCCGGTTAGGGTTAAGATTGGACCTAGGGTTAGGGTTATAATGAGGGCTAGGTTTAGAGAGACGGTTAGGGTTACGATTGGACCTAGTGTTAGGGTTATGTTGAGGGCTAGGGTTAGAGAGAGGGTTAGTATTACGATTGGACCTAGGGTTAGGGTTATGTTGAGGCCCAGGGTTAGAGTTTCGGTTAGTGTTAAGACTGGACCTATGGTTAGATTAATGTTGAGGGCTAGGGTTAGAGAGACGGTTAGGGTTACGATTGGACCTAGGGTTAGGGTTATGTTGAGGGCTAGCGTTAGAGATCCTGTTAGGGTTACTGTTGGACCTAGGGTTAGGGTTATAATGAGGGCTAGGTTTAGAGTTTCGGTTAGGGTTAAGACTGGACCTACGGTTAGCTTAATGTTGAGGGCTAGGGTTAGAGAGACGGTTAGGGTTACGATTGGACCTAGGGTTAGGGTTATGTTGAGGGCTAGGGTTAGAGAGAGGGTTAGTATTACGATTGGACCTAGGGTTAGGGTTATGTTGAGGGCTAGGGTTACAGATCCGGTTAGGGTTACAATTGGACCTAGGGTTAGGGTTATGTTGAGGGCTAGGGTTAGAGATCTGGTTAGGGTTACAATTGGACGTAGGGTTAGGGTTATGTTGAGGGCTAGGGTTAGAGATCCGGTTAGGGTTACGGTTGGACCTAGGGTTAGGGTTATGTTGAGTGCTAGGGTTAGAGATCCGGGTAGGGTTAAGGTTGGACCTAGGGTTAGGGTTATGTTGAGGCCCAGGGTTAGAGTTTCGTTTAGGGTTAAGACTGGACCTAGGGTTAGCTTAATGTTGAGGGCTAGGGTTAGAGAGACGGTTAGGGTTACGATTGGACCTAGGGTTAGGGTTATGTTGAGGGCTAGGGTTAGAGATCCTGTTAGGGTTACGGTTGGACCTAGGGTTAGGGATATGTTGAGGGCTAGGGTTAGAGATCCGGTTAGGGTTACGGTTGGACCTAGGGTTAGGGTTATGTTGAGGGCTAGGGTTAGAGATCCGGTTAGGGTTACGGTTGGACCTAGGGTTAGGGTTATGTTGAGGCCCAGGGTTAGAGTTTCGGTTAGGGTTAAGATTGGACCTAGGGTTATAGTGATGTTGAGGGCTAGGGTATTCCAGCAGTGAAAGCACACATTTCTATAAAGACTTTGAAGCAGCAAGCAAAAGCCTAGAGGCTGAGTGTTCTTTCAGTGAGAAACATGCATTTCATCCTTCTGGAGTGAATTTGCATGCTGGAGTTCATATGCATTTTATACTGTGCAGAATGTAGCTACTTGCTGGGGGTTGTGTCATAGAAGCACCTTTTCTGCAGGAGGTTATTGGAACATTCATTGTTTGGCTAAGTTATTTAGGGTTGGTTTTGGAAGGTCTTTCAACCTTGGCCAAATCCCGCTTCGTACGCAAGTTTTTAATAGCGCTGTTTCCAAGTGTCCACAAAGAGCTGCTGCTTGAAACTGTCCACATGCACATCTCGTATACTGGTGTGCTCGTTTCACTACCTGGATTTTGGTTTCCTCTTCTTTCTTTGAAATGACACGTCTTCATTCAGCAGGCTACACACACCTTGTAGCAGTTTCAGTTTGAAGCATGTTGGTGCTCTCAAAACGCTGTGTATCCTGTGTAGAGTGTGTCACTCTACAGCACTGAATACACAACTTAGAGCTCCTTTCAACACAGACACGCAAACACATCTTTTTGGGAAAGTCCTAACTCAGGTAAATTGGAAATGTAAGGGTTTCATCGAAAACATGAGGACAATCATGCTTTTGAACTCTGCAACCGAAAGAAATGGCTTTTTGTACATGCCATTCTGAATTTCACTGCAAAATGCCCTTCTTTTCTGGTTTGTTGAAAGTTCAAAACGCTTTAGGAGATAGAACGTGTTTGAAGAAGACTGATGCAGTGTGCGTTTTCCTGGATTTCAAGTGCTTCGGGATACATACTCCTTGTTTTTCCACATTGTCTAAGAAACAACATGAGGCTTGCAAGACATTGAAAAAATGCATCCTAAAACTTATGCCTGCAGTGAAAACACACGTTTCTACAAAGACTTGGAAGGAGCAAGCAAAACAATAGTGGCTGAGAGATCTTTCAGAGAGAAACACACGTATTTCATCCTTCTGTAGAGACGGTTAGGGTTACGATTGGACCTAGGGTAGGGTTATGTTGAGGGATAGGGTTAGAGAGACGGTTAGGGTTACGATTGGACCTAGGGTAGGGTTATGTTGAGGGATAGGGTTAGAGAGACGGTTAGGGTTACGATTCGACCTAGGGTTAGGGTTATGTTGAGGGCTAGGTTTAGAGAGACGGTTAGGGTTACGATTGGACCTAGGGTTAGGGTTATGTCGAGGGCTAGGGTTAGAGATCAGGTTAGTATTACGATTGGACCTAGGGTTAGGTTATGTTGAGGGCTAGGGTTACAGATCCAGTTAGGGTTACAATTGGACCTAGGGTTAGGGTTATGTTGAGGGCTAGGGTTAGAGATCTGGTTAGGGTTACAATTGGACGTAGGGTTAGGGTTATGTTGAGGGCTAGGGTTAGAGATCCGGTTAGGGTTACGGTTGGACCTAGGATTAGGGTTATGTTGAGGGCTAGGGTTAGAGATCCGGTTATGGTTAAGATTGGACCTAGGGTTAGGGTTATAATGAGGGCTAGGTTTAGAGAGACGGTTAGGGTTACGATTGGACCTAGTGTTAGGGTTATGTTGAGGGCTAGGGTTAGAGAGAGGGTTAGTATTACGATTGGACCTAGGGTTAGGGTTATGTTGAGGCCCAGGGTTAGAGTTTCGGTTAGTGTTAAGACTGGACCTATGGTTAGATTAATGTTGAGGGCTAGGGTTAGAGAGACGGTTAGGGTTACGATTGGACCTAGGGTTAGGGTTATGTTGAGGGCTAGCGTTAGAGATCCTGTTAGGGTTACGGTTGGACCTAGGGTTAGGGTTATAATGAGGGCTAGGTTTAGAGTTTCGGTTAGGGTTAAGACTGGACCTAGGGTTAGCTTAATGTTGAGGGCTAGGGTTAGAGAGACGGTTAGGGTTACGATTGGACCTAGGGTTAGGGTTATGTTGAGGGCTAGGTTTAGAGAGAGGGTTAGTATTACGATTGGACCTAGGGTTAGGGTTATGTTGAGGGCTAGGGTTACAGATCCGGTTAGGGTTACAATTGGACCTAGGGTTAGGGTTATGTTGAGGGCTAGGGTTAGAGATCTGGTTAGGGTTACAATTGGACGTAGGGTTAGGGTTATGTTGAGGGCTAGGGTTAGAGATCCGGTTAGGGTTACGGTTGGACCTAGGGTTAGGGTTATGTTGAGTGCTAGGGTTAGAGATCCGGGTAGGGTTAAGGTTGGACCTAGGGTTAGGGTTATGTTGAGGCCCAGGGTTAGAGTTTCGTTTAGGGTTAAGACTGGACCTAGGGTTAGCTTAATGTTGAGGGCTAGGGTTAGAGAGACGGTTAGGGTTACGATTGGACCTAGGGTTAGGGTTATGTTGAGGGCTAGGGTTAGAGATCCTGTTAGGGTTACGGTTGGACCTAGGGTTAGGGATATGTTGAGGGCTAGGGTTAGAGATCCGGTTAGGGTTACTGTTGGACCTAGGGTTAGGGTTATGTTGAGGGCTAGGGTTAGAGATCCGGTTAGGGTTACGGTTGGACCTAGGGTTAGGGTTATGTTGAGGCCCAGGGTTAGAGTTTCGGTTAGGGTTAAGATTGGACCTAGGGTTATAGTGATGTTGAGGGCTAGGGTATTCCAGCAGTGAAAGCACACATTTCTATAAAGACTTTGAAGCAGCAAGCAAAAGCCTAGAGGCTGAGTGTTCTTTCAGTGAGAAACATGCATTTCATCCTTCTGGAGTGAATTTGCATGCTGGAGTTCATATGCATTTTATACTGTGCAGAATGTAGCTACTTGCTGGGGGTTGTGTCATAGAAGCACCTTTTCTGCAGGAGGTTATTGGAACATTCATTGTTTGGCTAAGTTATTTAGGGTTGGTTTTGGAAGGTCTTTCAACCTTGGCCAAATCCCGCTTCGTACGCAAGTTTTTAATAGCGCTGTTTCCAAGTGTCCACAAAGAGCTGCTGCTTGAAACTGTCCACATGCACATCTCGTATACTGGTGTGCTCGTTTCACTACCTGGATTTTGGTTTCCTCTTCTTTCTTTGAAATGACAAGTCTTCATTCAGCAGGCTACACACACCTTGTAGCAGTTTCAGTTTGAAGCATGTTGGTGCTCTCAAAACGCTGTGTATCCTGTGTAGAGTGTGTCACTCTACAGCACTGAATACACAACTTAGAGCTCCTTTCAACACAGACACGCAAACACATCTTTTTGGGAAAGTCCTAACTCAGGTAAATTGGAAATGTAAGGGTTTCATCGAAAACATGAGGACAATCATGCTTTTGAACTCTGCAACCGAAAGAAATGGCTTTTTGTACATGCCATTCTGAATTTCACTGCAAAATGCCCTTCTTTTCTGCTTTGTTGAAAGTTCAAAACGCTTTAGGAGATAGAACGTGTTTGAAGAAGACTGATGCAGTGTGCGTTTTCCTGGATTTCAAGTGCTTCGGGATACATACTCCTTGTTTTTCCACATTGTCTAAGAAACAACATGAGGCTTGCAAGACATTGAAAAAATGCATCCTAAAACTTATGCCTGCAGTGAAAACACACGTTTCTACAAAGACTTGGAAGGAGCAAGCAAAACAATAGTGGCTGAGAGTTCTTTCAGAGAGAAACACACGTATTTCATCCTTCTGTAGAGACGGTTAGGGTTACGATTGGACCTAGGGTAGGGTTATGTTGAGGGATAGGGTTAGAGAGACGGTTAGGGTTACGATTCGACCTAGGGTTAGGGTTTTGTTGAGGGCTACTTTTAGAGAGACGGTTAGGGTTACGATTGGACCTAGGGTTAGGGTTATGTTGAGGGCTAGGGTTAGAGATCAGGTTAGTATTACGATTGGACCTAGGGTTAGGGTTATGTTGAGGGCTAGGGTTACAGATCCGGTTAGGGTTACAATTGGACCTAGGGTTAGGGTTATGTTGAGGGCTAGGGTTAGAGATCTGGTTAGGGTTACAATTGGACGTAGGGTTAGGGTTATGTTGAGGGCTAGGGTTAGAGATCCGGTTAGGGTTACGGTTGGAGCTAGGGTTAGGGTTATGTTGAGGGCTAGGGTTAGAGATCCAGTCAGGGTTACGATTGGACCTAGGGTTAGGGTTATAATGAGGGCTAGGTTT
This sequence comes from Miniopterus natalensis, assembly GCF_054644295.1. NCBI lineage: Eukaryota > Metazoa > Chordata > Mammalia > Chiroptera > Miniopteridae > Miniopterus > Miniopterus natalensis. The sequence continues at coordinate 2,598,382 of NC_142084.1, read as the reverse complement.
AGAGTTTCGGTTAGGGTTAAGACTGGACCTAGGGTTAGCTTAATGTTGAGGGCTAGGGTTAGAGAGACGGTTAGGGTTACGATTGGACCTAGGGTTAGGGTTATGTTGAGGGCTAGGGTTAGAGAGAGGGTTAGTATTACGATTGGACCTAGGGTTAGGGTTATGTTGAGGGCTAGGGTTACAGATCCGGTTAGGGTTACAATTGGACCTAGGGTTAGGGTTATGTTGAGGGCTAGGGTTAGAGATCTGGTTAGGGTTACAATTGGACGTATGGTTAGGGTTATGTTGAGGGCTAGGGTTAGAGATCCGGTTAGGGTTACGGTTGGACCTAGGGTTAGGGTTATGTTGAGGGCTAGGGTTAGAGATCCGGGTAGGGTTACGGTTGGACCTAGGGTTAGGGTTAGGTTGAGGCCCAGGGTTAGAGTTTCGTTTAGGGTTAAGACTGGACCTAGGGTTAGCTTAATGTTGAGGGCTAGGGTTAGAGAGACGGTTAGGGTTACGATTGGACCTAGGGTTAGGGTTATGTTGAGGGCTAGGGTTAGAGATCCTGTTAGGGTTACGGTTGGACCTAGGGTTAGGGATATGTTGAGGGCTAGGGTTAGAGATCCGGTTAGGGATACGGTTGGACCTAGGGTTAGGGTTATGTTGAGGGCTAGGGTTAGAGATCCGGTTAGGGTTACTGTTGGACCTAGGGTTAGGGTTATGTTGAGGCCCAGGGTTAGAGTTTCGGTTAGGGTTAAGATTGGACCTAGGGTTATAGTGATGTTGAGGGCTAGGGTATTCCAGCAGTGAAAGCACACATTTCTATAAAGACTTTGAAGCAGCAAGCAAAAGCCTAGAGGCTGAGTGTTCTTTCAGTGAGAAACATGCATTTCATCCTTCTGGAGTGAATTTGCATGCTGGAGTTCATATGCATTTTATACTGTGCAGAATGTAGCTACTTGCTGGGGGTTGTGTCATAGAAGCACCTTTTCTGCAGGAGGTTATTGGAACATTCATTGTTTGGCTAAGTTATTTAGGGTTGGTTTTGGAAGGTCTTTCAACCTTGGCCAAATCCCGCTTCGTACGCAAGTTTTTAATAGCGCTGTTTCCAAGTGTCCACAAAGAGCTGCTGCTTGAAACTGTCCACATGCACATCTCGTATACTGGTGTGCTCGTTTCACTACCTGGATTTTGGTTTCCTCTTCTTTCTTTGAAATGACAAGTCTTCATTCAGCAGGCTACACACACCTTGTAGCAGTTTCAGTTTGAAGCATGTTGGTGCTCTCAAAACGCTGTGTATCCTGTGTAGAGTGTGTCACTCTACAGCACTGAATACACAACTTAGAGCTCCTTTCAACACAGACACGCAAACACATCTTTTTGGGAAAGTCCTAACTCAGGTAAATTGGAAATGTAAGGGTTTCATCGAAAACATGAAGACAATCATGCTTTTGAACTCTGCAACCGAAAGAAATGGCTTTTTGTACATGCCATTCTGAATTTCACTGCAAAATGCCCTTCTTTTCTGGTTTGTTGAAAGTTCAAAACGCTTTAGGAGATAGAACGTGTTTGAAGAAGACTGATGCAGTGTGCGTTTTCCTGGATTTCAAGTGCTTCGGGATACATACTCCTTGTTTTTCCACATTGTCTAAGAAAAAACATGAGGCTTGCAAGACATTGAAAAAATGCATCCTAAAACTTATGCCTGCAGTGAAAACACACGTTTCTACAAAGACTTGGAAGGAGCAAGCAAAACAATAGTGGCTGAGAGTTCTTTCAGAGAGAAACACACGTATTTCATCCTTCTGTAGAGACGGTTAGGGTTACGATTGGACCTAGGGTAGGGTTATGTTGAGGGATAGGGTTAGAGAGACGGTTAGGGTTACGATTCGACCTAGGGTTAGGGTTTTGTTGAGGGCTACTTTTAGAGAGACGGTTAGGGTTACGATTGGACCTAGGGTTAGGGTTATGTTGAGGGCTAGGGTTAGAGATCAGGTTAGTATTACGATTGGACCTAGGGTTAGGGTTATGTTGAGGGCTAGGGTTACAGATCCGGTTAGGGTTACAATTGGACCTAGGGTTAGGGTTATGTTGAGGGCTAGGGTTAGAGATCCGGTTAGGGTTACGGTTGGAGCTAGGGTTAGGGTTATGTTGAGGGCTAGGGTTAGAGATCCAGTCAGGGTTACGATTGGACCTAGGGTTAGGGTTATAATGAGGGCTAGGTTTAGAGTTTCGGTTAGGGTTAAGACTGGACCTAGGGTTAGCTTAATGTTGAGGGTTAGGGTTAGAGAGACGGTTAGGGTTACGATTGGACCTAGGGTTAGGGTTATGTTGAGGGCTAGGGTTACAGATCCGGTTAGGGTTACAATTGGACCTAGGGTTAGGGTTATGTTGAGGGCTAGGGTTAGAGATCCGGTTAGGGTTACGGTTGGACCTAGGGTTAGGGTTATGTTGAGGGCTAGGGTTAGAGATCCAGTCAGGGTTACGATTGGACCTAGGGTTAGGGTTATAATGAGGGCTAGGTTTAGAGTTTCGGTTAGGGTTAAGACTGGACCTAGGGTTAGCTTAATGTTGAGGGCTAGGGTTAGAGAGACGGTTAGGGTTACGATTGGACCTAGGGTTAGGGTTATCTTGAGGGCTAGGGTTAGAGAGAGGGTTAGTATTACGATTGGACCTAGGGTTAGGGTTATGTTGAGGGCTAGGGTTACAGATCCGGTTAGGGTTACAATTGGACCTAGGGTTAGGGTTATGTTGAGGGCTAGGGTTAGAGATCTGGTTAGGGTTACAATTGGACGTAGGGTTAGGGTTATGTTGAGGGCTAGGGTTACAGATCCGGTTAGGGTTACAATTGGACCTAGGGTTAGGGTTATGTTGAGGGCTAGGGTTAGAGATCTGGTTAGGGTTACAATTGGACGTAGGGTTAGGGTTATGTTGAGGGCTAGGGTTAGAGATCCGGTTAGGGTTACGGTTGGACCTAGGGTTAGGGTTATGTTGAGGGCTAGGGTTAGAGATCCGGGTAGGGTTACGGTTGGACCTAGGGTTAGGGTTATGTTGAGGCCCAGGGTTAGAGTTTCGTTTAGGGTTAAGACTGGACCTAGGGTTAGCTTAATGTTGAGGGCTAGGGTTAGAGAGACGGTTAGGGATACGATTGGACCTGGGGTTAGGGTTATGTTGAGGGCTAGGATTAGAGATCCTGTTAGGGTTACGGTTGGACCTAGGGTTAGGGATATGTTGAGGGCTAGGGTTACAGATCCGGTTAGGGTTACAATTGGACCTAGGGTTAGGGTTATGTTGAGGGCTAGGGTTAGAGATCTGGTTAGGGTTACAATTGGACCTAGGGTTAGGGTTATGTTGAGGGCTAGGGTTAGAGATCTGGTTAGGGTTACAATTGGACGTAGGGTTAGGGTTATGTTGAGGGCTAGGGTTAGAGATCCGGTTAGGGTTACGGTTGGACCTAGGGTTAGGGTTATGTTGAGGGCTAGGGTTAGAGATCTGGTTAGGGTTACAATTGGACGTAGGGTTAGGGTTATGTTGAGGGCTAGGGTTAGAGATCCGGTTAGGGTTACGGTTGTACCTAGGGTTAGGGTTATGTTGAGGGCTAGGGTTAGAGAGAGGGTTAGTATTACGATTGGACGTAGGGTTAGGGTTATGTTGAGGGCTAGGGTTACAGATCCGGTTAGGGTTACAATTGGACCTAGGGTTAGGGTTATGTTGAGGGCTACGGTTAGAGATCTGGTTAGGGTTACAATTGGACGTAGGGTTAGGGTTATGTTGAGGGCTAGGGTTAGAGATCCGGTTAGGGTTACGGTTGGACCTAGGGTTAGGGTTATGTTGAGGGCTAGGGTTAGAGATCCGGGTAGGGTTACGGTTGGACCTAGGGTTAGGGTTATGTTGAGGCCCAGGGTTAGAGTTTCGTTTAGGGTTAAGACTGGACCTAGGGTTAGCTTAATGTTGAGGGCTAGGGTTAGAGAGACGGTTAGGGATACGATTGGACCTGGGGTTAGGGTTATGTTGAGGGCTAGGATTAGAGATCCTGTTAGGGTTACGGTTGGACCTAGGGTTAGGGATATGTTGAGGGCTAGGGTCAGAGATCCGGTTAGGGTTACGGTTGGACCTAGGGTTAGGGTTATGTTGAGGGCTAGGGTTAGAGATCCGGTTAGGGTTACGGTTGGACCTAGGGTTCGGGTTATGTTGAGGCCCAGGGTTAGAGTTTCGGTTAGGGTTAAGATTGGACCTAGGGTTATAGTGATGTTGAGGGCTAGGGTATTCCAGCAGTGAAAGCACACATTTCTATAAAGACTTTGAAGCAGCAAGCAAAAGCCTAGAGGCTGAGTGTTCTTTCAGTGAGAAACATGCATTTCATCCTTCTGGAGTGAATTTGCATGCTGGAGTTCATATGCATTTTATACTGTGCAGAATGTAGCTACTTGCTGGGGGTTGTGTCATAGAAGCACCTTTTCTGCAGGAGGTTATTGGAACATTCATTGTTTGGCTAAGTTATTTAGGGTTGGTTTTGGAAGGTCTTTCAACCTTGGCCAAATCCCGCTTCGTACGCAAGTTTTTAATAGCGCTGTTTCCAAGTGTCCACAAAGAGCTGCTGCTTGAAACTGTCCACATGCACATCTCGTATACTGGTGTGCTCGTTTCACTACCTGGATTTTGGTTTCCTGTTCTTTCTTTGAAATGACAAGTCTTCATTCAGCAGGCTACACACACCTTGTAGCAGTTTCAGTTTGAAGCATGTTGGTGCTCTCAAAACGCTGTGTATCCTGTGTAGAGTGTGTCACTCTACAGCACTGAATACACAACTTAGAGCTCCTTTCAACACAGACACGCAAACACATCTTTTTGGGAAAGTCCTAACTCAGGTAAATTGGAAATGTAAGGGTTTCATCGAAAACATGAAGACAATCATGCTTTTGAACTCTGCAACCGAAAGAAATGGCTTTTTGTACATGCCATTCTGAATTTCACTGCAAAATGCCCTTCTTTTCTGTTTTGTTGAAAGTTCAAAACGCTTTAGGAGATAGAACGTGTTTGAAGAAGACTGATGCAGTGTGCGTTTTCCTGGATTTCAAGTGCTTCGGGATACATACTCCTTGTTTTTCCACATTGTCTAAGAAACAACATGAGGCTTGCAAGACATTGAAAAAATGCATCCTAAAACTTATGCCTGCAGTGAAAACACACGTTTCTACAAAGACTTGGAAGGAGCAAGCAAAACAATAGTGGCTGAGAGTTCTTTCAGAGAGAAACACACGTATTTCATCCTTCTGTAGAGACGGTTAGGGTTACGATTGGACCTAGGGTAGGGTTATGTTGAGGGATAGAGTTAGAGAGACGGTTAGGGTTACGATTGGACCTAGGGTAGGGTTATGTTGAGGGATAGGGTTAGAGAGACCGGTTAGGGTTACGATTCGACCTAGGGTTAAGGTTTTGTTGAGGGCAACTTTTAGAGAGACGGTTAGGGTTACGATTGGACCTAGGGTTAGGGTTATGTTGAGGGCTAGGGTTAGAGATCTGGTTAGGGTTACAATTGGACGTAGGGTTAGGGTTATGTTGAGGGCTAGGGTTAGAGATCCGGTTAGGGTTACAATTGGACCTATGGTTAGGGTTATGTTGAGGGCTAGGGTTAGAGATCCGGTTAGGGTTACGGTTGGAGCTAGGGTTAGGGTTATGTTGAGGGCTAGGGTTAGAGATCCAGTCAGGGTTACGATTGGACCTAGGGTTAGGGTTATAATGAGGGCTAGGTTTAGAGTTTCGGTTAGGGTTAAGACTGGACCTAGGGTTAGCTTAATGTTGAGGGCTAGGGTTAGAGAGACGGTTAGGGTTACGATTGGACCTAGGGTTAGGGTTATGTTGAGGGCTAGGGTTAGAGAGAGGGTTAGTATTACGATTGGACCTAGGGTTAGGGTTATGTTGAGGGCTAGGGTTACAGATCCGGTTAGGGTTACAATTGGACTTAGGGTTAGGGTTATGTTGAGGGCTAGGGTTAGAGATCTGGTTAGGGTTACAATTGGACGTAGGGTTAGGGTTATGTTGAGGGCTAGGGTTAGAGATCCGGTTAGGGTTACGGTTGGACCTAGGGTTAGGGTTATGTTGAGGGCTAGGGTTAGAGATCCGGGTAGGGTTACGGTTGGACCTAGGGTTAGGGTTATGTTGAGGCCCAGGGTTAGAGTTTCGTTTAGGGTTAAGACTGGACCTAGGGTTAGCTTAAAGTTGAGGGCTAGGGTTAGAGAGACGGTTAGGGTTACGATTGGACCTAGGGTTAGGGTTATGTTGAGGGCTAGGATTAGAGATCCTGTTAGGGTTACGGTTGGACCTAGGGTTACGGATATGTTGAGGGCTAGGGTCAGAGATCCGGTTAGTGTTACGGTTGGACCTAGGGTTAGGGTTATGTTGAGGGCTAGGGTTAGAGATCCGGTTAGGGTTACGGTTGGACCTAGGGTTCGGGTTATGTTGAGGCCCAGGGTTAGAGTTTCGGTTAGGGTTAAGATTGGACCTAGGGTTATAGTGATGTTGAGGGCTAGGGTATTCCTGCAGTGAAAGCACACATTTCTATAAAGACTTTGAAGCAGCAAGCAAAAGCCTAGAGGCTGAGTGTTCTTTCAGTGAGAAACATGCATTTCATCCTTCTGGAGTGAATTTGCATGCTGGAGTTCATATGCATTTTATACTGTGCAGAATGTAGCTACTTGCTGGGGGTTGTGTCATAGAAGCACCTTTTCTGCAGGAGGTTATTGGAACATTCATTGTTTGGCTAAGTTATTTAGGGTTGGTTTTGGAAGGTCTTTCAACCTTGGCCAAATCCCGCTTCGTACGCAAGTTTTTAATAGCGCTGTTTCCAAGTGTCCACAAAGAGCTGCTGCTTGAAACTGTCCACATGCACATCTCGTATACTGGTGTGCTCGTTTCACTACCTGGATTTTGGTTTCCTGTTCTTTCTTTGAAATGACAAGTCTTCATTCAGCAGGCTACACACACCTTGTAGCAGTTTCAGTTTGAAGCATGTTGGTGCTCTCAAAACGCTGTGTATCCTGTGTAGAGTGTGTCACTCTACAGCACTGAATACACAACTTAGAGCTCCTTTCAACACAGACACGCAAACACATCTTTTTGGGAAAGTCCTAACTCAGGTAAATTGGAAATGTAAGGGTTTCATCGAAAACATGAAGACAATCATGCTTTTGAACTCTGCAACCGAAAGAAATGGCTTTTTGTACATGCCATTCTGAATTTCACTGCAAAATGCCCTTCTTTTCTGGTTTGTTGAAAGTTCAAAACGCTTTAGGAGATAGAACGTGTTTGAAGAAGACTGATGCAGTGTGCGTTTTCCTGGATTTCAAGTGCTTCGGGATACATACTCCTTGTTTTTCCACATTGTCTAAGAAACAACATGAGGCTTGCAAGACATTGAAAAAATGCATCCTAAAACTTATGCCTGCAGTGAAAACACACGTTTCTACAAAGACTTGGAAGGAGCAAGCAAAACAATAGTGGCTGAGAGTTCTTTCAGAGAGAAACACACGTATTTCATCCTTCTGTAGAGACGGTTAGGGTTACGATTGGACCTAGGGTAGGGTTATGTTGAGGGATAGGGTTAGAGAGACGGTTAGGGTTACGATTCGACCTAGGGTTAGGGTTATGTTGAGGGCTAGGTTTAGAGAGACGGTTAGGGTTACGATTGGACCTAGGGTTAGGGTTATGTTGAGGGCTAGGGTTAGAGATCAGGTTAGTATTACGATTGGACCTAGGGTTAGGGTTATGTTGAGGGCTAGGGTTACAGATCCGATTAGGGTTACAATTGGACCTAGGGTTAGGGTTATGTTGAGGGCTAGGGTTAGAGATCTGGTTAGTGTTACAATTGGACGTAGGGTTAGGGTTATGTTGAGGGCTAGGGTTAGAGATCCGGTTAGGGTTACGGTTGGACCTAGGGTTAGGGTTATGTTGAGGGCTAGGGTTGGAGATCCGGGTAGGGTTACGGTTGGACCTAGGGTTAGGGTTATGTTGAGGCCCAGGGTTAGAGTTTCGTTTAGGGTTAAGACTGGACCTAGGGTTAGCTTAATGTTGAGGGCTAGGGTTAGAGAGACGGTTAGGGTTACGATTGGACCTAGGGTTAGGGTTATGTTGAGGGCTAGGGTTAGAGATCCTGTTAGGGTTACGGTTGGACCTAGGGTTAGGGATATGTTGTGGGCTAGGGTTAGAGATCCGGTTAGGGTTACGGTTGGACCTAGGGTTAGGGTTATGTTGAGGGCTAGGGTTAGAGATCCGGTTAGGGTTACGGTTGGACCTAGGGTTAGGGTTATGTTGAGGCCCAGGGTTAGAGTTTCGGTTAGGGTTAAGATTGGACCTAGGGTTATAGTGATGTTGAGGGCTAGGGTATTCCAGCAGTGAAAGCACACATTTCTATAAAGACTTTGAAGCAGCAAGCAAAAGCCTAGAGGCTGAGTGTTCTTTCAGTGAGAAACATGCATTTCATCCTTCTGGAGTGAATTTGCATGCTGGAGTTCATATGCATTTTATACTGTTCAGAATGTAGCTACTTGCTGGGGTTTGTGTCATAGAAGCACCTTTTCTGCAGGAGGTTATTGGAACATTCATTGTTTGGCTAAGTTATTTAGGGTTGGTTTTGGAAGGTCTTTCAACCTTGGCCAAATCCCGCTTCGTACGCAAGTTTTTAATAGCGCTGTTTCCAAGTGTCCACAAAGAGCTGCTGCTGAAACTGTCCACATGCACATCTCGTATACTGGTGTGCTCGTTTCACTACCTGGATTTTGGTTTCCTGTTCTTTCTTTGAAATGACAAGTCTTCATTCAGCAGGCTACACACACCTTGTAGCAGTTTCAGTTTGAAGCATGTTGGTGCTCTCAAAACGCTGTGTATCCTGTGTAGAGTGTGTCACTCTACAGCACTGAATACACAACTTAGAGCTCCTTTCAACACAGACACGCAAACACATCTTTTTGGGAAAGTCCTAACTCAGGTAAATTGGAAATGTAAGGGTTTCATCGAAAACATGAAGACAATCATGCTTTTGAACTCTGCAACCGAAAGAAATGGCTTTTTGTACATGCCATTCTGAATTTCACTGCAAAATGCCCTTCTTTTCTGGTTTGTTGAAAGTTCAAAACGCTTTAGGAGATAGAACGTGTTTGAAGAAGACTGATGCAGTGTGCGTTTTCCTGGATTTCAAGTGCTTCGGGATACATACTCCTTGTTTTTCCACATTGTCTAAGAAACAACATGAGGCTTGCAAGACATTGAAAAAATGCATCCTAAAACTTATGCCTGCAGTGAAAACACACGTTTCTACAAAGACTTGGAAGGAGCAAGCAAAACAATAGTGGCTGAGAGTTCTTTCAGAGAGAAACACACGTATTTCATCCTTCTGTAGAGACGGTTAGGGTTACGATTGGACCTAGGGTAGGGTTATGTTGAGGGATAGGGTTAGAGAGACGGTTAGGGTTACGATTCGACCTAGGGTTAGGGTTATGTTGAGGGCTAGGTTTAGAGAGACGGTTAGGGTTACGATTGGACCTAGGGTTAGGGTTATGTTGAGGGCTAGGGTTAGAGATCAGGTTAGTATTACGATTGGACCTAGGGTTAGGGTTATGTTGAGGGCTAGGGTTACAGATCCGGTTAGGGTTACAATTGGACCTAGGGTTAGGGTTATGTTGAGGGCTAGGGTTAGAGATCTGGTTAGGGTTACAATTGGACGTAGGGTTAGGGTTATGTTGAGGGCTAGGGTTAGAGATCCGGTTAGGGTTACGGTTGGACCTAGGGTTAGGGTTATGTTGAGGGCTAGGGTTAGAGATCCGGGTAGGGTTACGGTTGGACCTAGGGTTAGGGTTATGTTGAGGCCCAGGGTTAGAGTTTCGTTTAGGGTTAAGACTGGACCTAGGGTTAGCTTAATGTTGAGGGCTAGGGTTAGAGAGACGGTTAGGGTTACGATTGGACCTAGGGTTAGGGTTATGTTGAGGGCTAGGGTTAGAGATCCTGTTAGGGTTACGGTTGGACCTAGGGTTAGGGATATGTTGAGGGCTAGGGTTAGAGATCCGGTTAGGGTTACGGTTGGACCTAGGGTTAGGGTTATGTTGAGGGCTAGGGTTAGAGATCCGGTTAGGGTTACGGTTGGACCTAGGGTTAGGGTTATGTTGAGGCCCAGGGTTAGAGTTTCGGTTAGGGTTAAGATTGGACCTAGGGTTATAGTGATGTTGAGGGCTAGGGTATTCCAGCAGTGAAAGCACACATTTCTATAAAGACTTTGAAGCAGCAAGCAAAGGCCTAGAGGCTGAGTGTTCTTTCAGTGAGAAACATGCATTTCATCCTTCTGGAGTGAATTTGCATGCTGGAGTTCATATGCATTTTATACTGTTCAGAATGTAGCTACTTGCTGGGGGTTGTGTCATAGAAGCACCTTTTCTGCAGGAGGTTATTGGAACATTCATTGTTTGGCTAAGTTATTTAGGGTTGGTTTTGGAAGGTCTTTCAACCTTGGCCAAATCCCGCTTCGTACGCAAGTTTTTAATAGCGCTGTTTCCAAGTGTCCACAAAGACCTGCTGCTTGAAACTGTCCACATGCACATCTCGTATACTGGTGTGCTCGTTTCACTACCTGGATTTTGGTTTCCTCTTCTTTCTTTGAAATGACAAGTCTTCATTCAGCAGGCTACACACACCTTGTAGCAGTTTCAGTTTGAAGCATGTTGGTGCTCTCAAAACGCTGTGTATCCTGTGTAGAGTGTGTCACTCTACAGCACTGAATACACAACTTAGAGCTCCTTTCAACACAGACACGCAAACACATCTTTTTGGGAAAGTCCTAACTCAGGTAAATTGGAAATGTAAGGGTTTCATCGAAAACATGAAGACAATCATGCTTTTGAACTCTGCAACCGAAAGAAATGGCTTTTTGTACATGCCATTCTGAATTTCACTGCAAAATGCCCTTCTTTTCTGGTTTGTTGAAAGTTCAAAACGCTTTAGGAGATAGAACGTGTTTGAAGAAGACTGATGCAGTGTGCGTTTTCCTGGATTTCAAGTGCTTCGGGATACATACTCCTTGTTTTTCCACATTGTCTAAGAAACAACATGAGGCTTGCAAGACATTGAAAAAATGCATCCTAAAACTTATGCCTGCAGTGAAAACACACGTTTCTACAAAGACTTGGAAGGAGCAAGCAAAACAATAGTGGCTGAGAGTTCTTTCAGAGAGAAACACACGTATTTCATCCTTCTGTAGCGACGGTTAGGGTTACGATTGGACCTAGGGTAGGGTTATGTTGAGGGATAGGGTTAGAGAGACGGTTAGGGTTACGATTCGACCTAGGGTTAGGGTTATGTTGAGGGCTAGGTTTAGAGAGACGGTTAGGGTTACGATTGGACCTAGGGTTAGGGTTATGTTGAGGGCTAGGGTTAGAGATCAGGTTAGTATTACGATTGGACCTAGGGTTAGGGTTATGTTGAGGGCTAGGGTTACAGATCCGGTTAGGGTTACAATTGGACCTAGGGTTAGGGTTATGTTTAGGGCTAGGGTTAGAGATCTGGTTAGGGTTACAATTGGACGTAGGGTTACGGTTATGTTGAGGGCTAGGGTTAGAGATCCGGTTAGGGTTACGGTTGGACCTAGGGTTAGGGTTATGTTGAGGGCTAGGGTTAGAGATCCGGTTAGGGTTACGATTGGACCTAGGGTTAGGGTTATAATGAGGGCTAGGTTTAGAGAGACGGTTAGGGTTACGATTGGACCTTGGGTTAGGGTTATGTTGAGGGCTAGGGTTAGAGAGAGGGTTAGTATTACGATTGGACCTAGGGTTAGGGTTATGTTGAGGGCTAGGGTTACAGATCCTGTTAGGGTTACAATTGGACCTAGGGTTAGGGTTATGTTGAGGGCTAGGGTTAGAGATCCTGTTAGGGTTACGGTTGGACCTAGGGTTAGGGATATGTTGAGGGCTAGGGTTAGAGATCCGGTTAGGGTTACGGTTGTACCTAGGGTTAGGGTTATGTTGAGGCCCAGGGTTAGAGTTTCGGTTAGGGTTAAGATTGGACCTAGGGTTATAGTGATGTTGAGGGCTAGGGTATTCCAGCAGTGAAAGCACACATTTCTATAAAGACTTTGAAGCAGCAAGCAAAAGCCTAGTGGCTGAGTGTTCTTTCAGAGAGAAACATGCATTTCATCCTTCTGGAGTGAATTTGCATGCTGGAGTTCATATGCATTTTATACTGTGCAGAATGTAGCTACTTGCTGGGGGTTGTGTCATAGAAGCACCTTTTCTGCAGGAGGTTATTGGAACATTCATTGTTTGGCTAAGTTATTTAGGGTTGGTTTTGGAAGGTCTTTCAACCTTGGCCAAATCCCGCTTCGTACGCAAGTTTTTAATAGCGCTGTTTCCAAGTGTCCACAAAGAGCTGCTGCTTGAAACTGTCCACATGCACATCTCGTATACTGGTGTGCTCGTTTCACTACCTGGATTTTGGTTTCCTCTTCTTTCTTTGAAATGACAAGTCTTCATTCAGCATGCTACACACACCTTGTAGCAGTTTCAGTTTGAAGCATGTTGGTGCTATCAAAACGCTGTGTATCCTGTGTAGAGTGTGTCACTCTACAGCACTGAATACACAACTTAGAGCTCCTTTCAACACAGACACGCAAACACATCTTTTTGGGAAAGTCCTAACTCAGGTAAATTGGAAATGTAAGGGTTTCATCGAAAACATGAAGACAATCATGCTTTTGAACTCTGCAACCGAAAGAAATGGCTTTTTGTACATGCCATTCTGAATTTCACTGCAAAATGCCCTTCTTTTCTGGTTTGTTGAAAGTTCAAAACGCTTTAGGAGATAGAACGTGTTTGAAGAAGACTGATGCAGTGTGCGTTTTCCTGGATTTCAAGTGCTTCGGGATACATACTCCTTGTTTTTCCACATTGTCTAAAACAACATGAGGCTTGCAAGAGATTGAAAAAATGCATCCTAAAACTTATGCCTGCAGTGAAAACACACGTTTCTACAAAGACTTGGAAGGAGCAAGCAAAACAATAGTGGTTGAGAGTTCTTTCAGAGAGAAACACACGTATTTCATCCTTCTGTAGAGACGGTTAGGGTTACGATTGGACCTAGGGTACGGTTATTTTGAGGGACAGGGTTAGAGAGACGGTTAGGGTTACGATTCGACCTAGGGTTAGGGTTTTGTTGAGGGCTAGGTTTAGAGAGACGGTTAGGGTTACGATTGGACCTAGGGTTAGGGTTATGTTGAGGGCTAGGGTTAGAGATCAGGTTAGTATTACGATTGGACCTAGGGTTAGGGTTATGTTGAGGGCTAGGGTTAGAGAGAGGGTTAGTATTACGATTGGACCTAGGGTTAGGGTTATGTTGAGGGCTAGGGTTACAGATACGGTTAGGGTTACAATTGGACCTAGGGTGACGGTTATCTTGAGGGCTAGGGTTAGAGATCTGGTTAGGGTTACAATTGGACGTAGGGTTAGGGTTATGTTGAGGGCTAGGGTTAGAGATCCGGTTAGGGTTACGGTTGGACCTAGGGTTAGGGTTATGTTGAGGGCTAGGGTTAGAGATCCGGGTATGGTTACGGTTGGACCTAGGGTTAGGGTTATGTTGAGGCCCAGGGTTAGAGTTTCGGTTAGGGTTAAGACTGGACCTAGGGTTAGCTTAATGTTGAGGGCTAGGGTTAGATAGACGGTTAGGGTTACGATTGGACCTAGGGTTAGGGTTATGTTGAGGGCTAGAGTTAGAGATCCTGTTAGGGTTAAGGTTGGACCTAGGGTTAGGGATATGTTGAGGGCTAGGGTTAGAGATCCGGTTAGGGTTACGGTTGGACCTAGGGTTAGGGTTATGTTGAGGCCCAGGGTTAGAGTTTCGGTTAGGGTTAGGATTGGACCTAGGGTTATAGTGATGTTGAGGGCTAGGGTATTCCAGCAGTGAAAGCACACATTTCTATAAAGACTTTGAAGCAGCAAGCAAAAGCCTAGTGGCTGAGTGTTCTTTCAGAGAGAAACATGCATTTCATCCTTCTGGAGTGAATTTGCATGCTGGAGTTCATATGCATTTTATACTGTGCAGAATGTAGCTACTTGCTGGGGGTTGTGTCATAGAAGCACCTTTTCTGCAGGAGGTTATTGGAACATTCATTGTTTGGCTAAGTTATTAAGGTTGGTTTTGGAAGGTCTTTCAACCTTGGCCAAATCCCGCTTCGTACGCAAGTTTTTAATAGCGCTGTTTCCAAGTGTCCACAAAGAGCTGCTGCTTGAAACTGTCCACATGCACATCTCGTATACTGGTGTGCTCGTTTCACTACCTGGATTTTGGTTTCCTCTTCTTTCTTTGAAATGACAAGTCTTCATTCAGCATGCTACACACACCTTGTGGCAGTTTCAGTTTGAAGCATGTTGGTGCTCTCAAAACGCTGTGTATCCTGTGTAGAGTGTGTCACTCTACAGCACTGAATACACAACTTAGAGCTCCTTTCAACACAGACACGCAAACACATCTTTTTGGGAAAGTCCTAACTCAGGTAAATTGGAAATGTAAGGGTTTCATCGAAAACATGAAGACAATCATGCTTTTGAACTCTGCAACCGAAAGAAATGGCTTTTTGTACATGCCATTCTGAATTTCACTGCAAAATGCCCTTCTTTTCTGTTTTGTTGAAAGTTCAAAACGCTTTAGGAGATAGAACGTGTTTGAAGAAGACTGATGCAGTGTGCGTGTTCCTGGATTTCAAGTGCTTCGGGATACATACTCCTTGTTTTTCCACATTGTCTAAGAAACAACATGAGGCTTGCAAGACATTGAAAAAATGCATCCTAAAACTTATGCCTGCAGTGAAAACACACGTTTCTACAAAGACTTGGAAGGAGCAAGCAAAACAATAGTGGCTGAGAGTTCTTTCAGAGAGAAACACACGTATTTCATCCTTCTGTAGAGACGGTTAGGGTTACGATTGGACCTAGGGTAGGGTTATGTTGAGGGATAGGGTTAGAGAGACCGGTTAGGGTTACGATTCGACCTAGGGTTAGAGTTTTGTTGAGGGCTACTTTTAGAGAGACGGTTAGGGTTACGATTGGAACTAGGGTTAGGGTTATGTTGAGGGCTATGGTTAGAGATCAGGTTAGTATTACGATTGGACCTAGGGTAGGGTTATGTTGAGGGCTAGGGTTAGAGAGAGGGTTAGTATTACGATTGGACCTAGGGTTAGGGTTATGTTGAGGGCTAGGGTTACAGATCCGGTTAGCGTTACAATTGGACCTAGGGTGAGGGTTATGTTGAGGGCTAGGGTTAGAGTTCTGGTTAGGGTTACAATTGGACGTAGGGTTAGGGTTATGTTGAGGGCTAGGGTTAGAGAGAGGGTTAGTATTACGATTGGACCTAGGGTTAGGGTTATGTTGAGGGCTAGGATTACAGATCCGGTTAGGGTTACAATTGGACCTAGGGTTAGGGTTATGTTGAGGGCTAGGGTTACTGATCTGGTTAGGGTTACAATTGGACCTAGGGTTAGGGATATGTTTGGGGCTAGGGTTAGAGATCCGGTTAGGGTTACGGTTGGACCTAGGGTTAGGGTTATGTTGAGGGCTAGGGTTAGAGATCTGGTTAGGGTTACGATTGGACCTAGGGTTAGGGTTATTATGAGGGCTAGGTTTAGAGAGATGGTTAGGGTTACGATTGGACCTAGGGTTAGGGTTATGTTGAGGGCTAGGGTTACAGATCCGGTTAGGGTTACAATTGGACCTAGGGTTAGGGTTATGTTGAAGGCTAGGGTTAGAGATCTGGTTAGGGTTACAATTGGACGTAGGGTTAGGGTTATGTTGAGGGCTAGGGTTAGAGATCCGGTTAGGGTTACAGTTGGACCTAGGGTTAGGGTTATGTTGAGGGCTAGGGTTAGAGATCTAGGTAGGGTTACGGTTGGACCTAGGGTTAGGGTTATGTTGAGGCCCAGGGTTAGAGTTTCGGTTAGGGTTAAGACTGGACCTAGGGTTATCTTAATGTTGAGGGCTAGGGTTAGAGAGACGTTTAGGGTTACGATTGGACCTAGGGTTAGGGTTATGTTGAGGGCTAGGGTTAGAGAGATGGTTAGGGTTAAGATTGGACCTAGGCTTAGCTTAATGTTTAGGGCTAGGGTTAGAGAGACGGTTAGGGTTACGATTGGACCTAGGGTTAGGGTTATGTTGAGGGCTAGGGTTAGATATCCTGTTAGGGTTACGTTTGGCCCTGGGTTAGGGATATGTTGAGGGCTAGGGTTAGAGATCCGGTTAGGGTTACGGTTGGACCTAGGGTTAGGGTTATGTTGAAGGCTAGGGTTAGAGATCCGGTTAGGGTTACGGTTGGACCTAGGGTTAGGGTTATGTTGAGGGCTAGGGTTAGAGATCCAGTTAGGGTTACGGTTGGACCTAGGGTTAGGGTTATGTTGAGGGCTAGGGTTAGAGAGAAGGTTAGGGTTATGATTGGACCTAGGGTTAGGGTTATGTTGAGGGCTAGGGTTAGTGATCTGGTTAGGGTTACAATTGGACCTAGGGTTAGGGATATATTTGGGGCTAGGGTTAGAGATCCGGTTAGGGTTACGGTTGGACCTAGGGTTAGGGTTATGTTGAGGGCTAGGGTTAGAGATCCGGTTAGGGTTACGATTGGACCTAGGGTTAGGGTTATTATGAGGGCTAGGTTTAGAGAGATGGTTAGGGTTACGATTGGACCTAGGGTTAGGGTTATGTTGAGGGCTAGGGTTAGAGAGAGTGTTAGTATTACGATTGGACCTAGTGTTAGGGTTATGTTGAGGGCTAGGGTTACAGATCCGGTTAGGGTTACAATTGGACCTAGGGTTAGGGTTATGTTGAAGGCTAGGGTTAGAGATCTGGTTAGGGTTACAATTGGACGTAGGGTTAGGGTTATGTTGAGGGCTAGGGTTAGAGATCCGGTTAGGGTTACAGTTGGACCTAGGGTTAGGGTTATGTTGAGGGCTAGGGTTAGAGATCTAGGTAGGGTTACGGTTGGACCTAGGGTTAGGGTTATGTTGAGGCCCAGGGTTAGAGTTTCGGTTAGGGTTAAGACTGGACCTAGGGTTATCTTAATGTTGAGGGCTAGGGTTAGAGAGACGTTTAGGGTTACGATTGGACCTAGGGTTAGGGTTATGTTGAGGGCTAGGGTTAGAGAGATGGTTAGGGTTAAGATTGGACCTAGGCTTAGCTTAATGTTTAGGGCTAGGGTTAGAGAGACGGTTAGGGTTACGATTGGACCTAGGGTTAGGGTTATGTTGAGGGCTAGGGTTAGATATCCTGTTAGGGTTACGTTTGGGCCTAGGGTTAGGGATATGTTGAGGGCTAGGGTTAGAGATCCGGTTAGGGTTACGGTTGGACCTAGGGTTAGGGTTATGTTGAAGGCTAGGGTTAGAGATCCGGTTAGGGTTACGGTTGGACCTAGGGTTAGGGTTATGTTGAGGGCTAGGGTTAGAGATCCAGTTAGGGTTACGGTTGGACCTAGGGTTAGGGTTATGTTGAGGGCTAGGGTTAGAGAGAAGGTTAGGGTTATGATTGGACCTAGGGTTAGGGTTATGTTGAGGGCTAGGGTTAGAGAGAAGGTTAGGATTATGATGGGACCTAGGGTTAGGGCTCTGTTGAGGGCTAGGGTTAGAGATCCGGTTAGGGTTACGATTGGAGCTAGGGTTAGGGTTATGTTGAGGGCTAGGGTTAGAGAGAGGGTTATGGTTACGATTGGACCTAGGGTTAGTGTTATGTAGAGGGCTACTGTCAGAGAGACGGTTAAGGTTGATTGGACCCAGGGTTAGGGTTATGTTGAGGGCCAGGGTTAGAGAGATGGTTAGGGTTACGATTGGACCTAGCGTTAGGGTTATGTTGAGGGCTAGGGTTAGAGATCCGGTTAGGGTTACGATTTCACCTAGGGTTAGGGTTATGTTGAGGGCTAGGGTTAGAGATCCGGTTAGGGTTACGATTGGACCTAGGGTTAGGGTTATAATGAGGGCTAGGTTTAGAGAGACGGTTAGGGTTACGATTGGACCTAGGGTTAGGGTTATGTTGAGGGCTAGGATTAGAGAGAGGGTTAGTATTACGATTGGACCTAGGGTTAGGGTTATGTTGAGGGCTAGGGTTACAGATCCGGTTAGGGTTACAATTGGACCTAGGGTTAGGGGTATGTTGAGGGCTAGGGTTAGAGATCTGGTTAGGGTTACAATTGGACGTAGGGTTAGGGTTATGTTGAGGGCTAGGGTTAGAGATCCGGTTAGGGTTACGGTTGGACCTAGGGTTAGGGTTATGTTGAGGGCTAGGGTTAGAGATCCGGGTAGGGTTACGGTTGGACCTAGGGTTAGGGTTATGTTGAGGCCCAGGGTTAGAGTTTCGGTTAGGGTTAAGACTGGACCTAGGGTTAGCTTAATGTTGAGGGCTAGGATTAGAGAGACGGTTAGGGTTACGATTGGACCTAGGGTTAGGGTTATGTTGAGGGCTAGGGTTAGAGATCCTGTTAGGGTTACGGTTGGACCTAGGGTTAGGGTTATGTTGAGGCCCAGGGTTAGAGTTTCGGTTAGGGTTAGGATTTTACCTAGGGTTATAGTGATGTTGAGGGCTAGGGTATTCCAGCAGTGAAAGCACACATTTCTATAAAGACTTTGAAGCATCAAGCAAAAGCCTAGTGGTTGAGTGTTCTTTCAGAGAGAAACATGCATTTCATCCTTCTGGAGTGAATTTGCATGCTGGAGTTCATATGCATTTTATACTGTGCAGAATGTAGCTACTTGCTGGGGGTTGTGTCATAGAAGCACCTTTTCTGCAGGAGGTTATTGGAACATTCATTGTTTGGCTAAGTTATTTAGGGTTGGTTTTGGAAGGTCTTTCAACCTTGGCCAAATCCCGCTTCGTACGCAAGTTTTTAATAGCGCTGTTTCCAAGTGTCCACAAAGAGCTGCTGCTTGAAACTGTCCACATGCACATCTCGTATACTGGTGTGCTCGTTTCACTACCTGGATTTTGGTTTCCTCTTCTTTCTTTGAAATGACAAGTCTTCATTCAGCATGCTACACACACCTTGTGGCAGTTTCAGTTTGAAGCATGTTGGTGCTCTCAAAACGCTGTGTATCCTGTGTAGAGTGTGTCACTCTACAGCACTGAATACACCACTTAGAGCTCCTTTCAACACAGACACGCAAACACATCTTTTTGGGAAAGTCCTAACTCAGGTAAATTGGAAATATAAGGGTTTCATCGAAAACATGAAGACAATCATGCTTTTGAACTCTGCAACCGAAAGAAATGGCTTTTTGTACATGCCATTCTGAATTTCACTGCAAAATGCCCTTCTTTTCTGTTTTGTTGAAAGTTCAAAACGCTTTAGGAGATAGAACGTGTTTGAAGAAGACTGATGCAGTGTGTGTGTTCCTGGATTTCAAGTGCTTCGGGATACATACTCCTTGTTTTTCCACATTGTCTAAGAAACAACATGAGGCTTGCAAGACATTGAAAAAATGCATCCTAAAACTTATGCCTGCAGTGAAAACACACGTTTCTACAAAGACTTGGAAGGAGCAAGCAAAACAATAGTGGCTGAGAGTTCTTTCAGAGAGAAACACACGTATTTCATCCTTCTGTAGAGACGGTTAGGGTTACGATTGGACCTAGGGTAGGGTTATGTTGAGGGATAGGGTTAGAGAGACCGGTTAGGGTTACGATTCGACCTAGGGTTAGGGTTTTGTTGAGGGCTACTTTTAGAGAGACGGTTAGGGTTACGATTGGACCTAGGGTTAGGGTTATGTTGAGGGCTAGGGTTAGAGATCAGGTTAGTATTACGATTGGGCCTAGGGTTAGGGTTATGTTGAGGGCTAGGGTTACAGATCCGGTTAGGGTTACAATTGGACCTAGGGTTAGGGTTATGTTGAGGGCTAGGGTTAGAGATCTGGTTAGGGTTAAAATTGGACGTAGGGTTAGGGTTATGTTGAGGGCTAGGGTTAGAGAGAGGGTTAGTATTACGATTGGACCTAGGGTTAGGGTTATGTTGAGGGCTAGGGTTACAGATCCGGTTAGCGTTACAATTGGACCTAGGGTTAGGGTTATGTTGAGGGCTAGGGTTAGAGATCTGGTTAGGGTTACAATTGGACGTAGGGTTAGGGTTATGTTGAGGGCTAGGGTTAGAGATCCGGTTAGGGTTACGGTTGGACCTAGGGTTAGGGTTATGTTGAGGGCTAGGGTTAGAGATCCGGGTAGGGTTACGGTTGGACCTAGGGTTAGGGTTCTGTTGAGGCCCAGGGTTAGAGTTTCGGTTAGGGTTAAGACTGGACCTAGGGTTAGCTTAATGTTGAGGGCTAGGGTTAGAGAGACGGTTAGGGTTACGATTGGACCTAGGGTTAGGGTTATGTTGAGGGCTAGGGTTAGAGATCCTGTTAGGGTTACGGTTGGACCTAGGGTTAGGGTTATGTTGAGGCCCAGGGTTAGAGTTTCGGTTAGGGTTAAGATTCGACCTAGGGTTATAGTGATGTTGAGGGCTAGGGTATTCCAGCAGTGAAAGCACACATTTCTATAAAGACTTTGAAGCAGCAAGCAAAAGCCTAGTGGTTGAGTGTTCTTTCAGAGAGCAACATGCATTTCATCCTTCTGGAGTGTATTTGCATGCTGGAGTTCATATGCATTTTATACTGCGCAGAATGTAGCTACTTGCTGGGGGTTGTGTCATAGAAGCACCTTTTCTGCAGGAGGTTATTGGAACATTCATTGTTTGGCTAAGTTATTTAGGGTTGGTTTTGGAAGGTCTTTCAACCTTGGCCAAATCCCGCTTCGTACGCAAGTTTTTAATAGCGCTGTTTCCAAGTGTCCACAAAGAGCTGCTGCTTGAAACTGTCCACATGCACATCTCGTCTACTGGTGTGCTCGTTTCACTACCTGGATTTTGGTTTCCTCTTCTTTCTTTGAAATGACAAGTCTTCATTCAGCATGCTACACACACCTTGTGGCAGTTTCAGTTTGAAGCATGTTGGTGCTCTCAAAACGCTGTGTATCCTGTGTAGAGTGTGTCACTCTACAGCACTGAATACACCACTTAGAGCTCCTTTCAACACAGACACGCAAACACATCTTTTTGGGAAAGTCCTAACTCAGGTAAATTGGAAATGTAAGGGTTTCATCGAAAACATGAAGACAATCATGCTTTTGAACTCTGCAACCGAAAGAAATGGCTTTTTGTACATGCCATTCTGAATTTCACTGCAAAATGCCCTTCTTTTCTGTTTTGTTGAAAGTTCAAAACGCTTTAGGAGATAGAACGTGTTTGAAGAAGACTGATGCAGTGTGCGTGTTCCTGGATTTCAAGGGCTTAGGGATACATACTCCTTGTTTTTCCAGATTGTCTAAGAAACAACATGAGGCTTGCAAGACATTGAAAAAATGCATCCTAAAACTTATGCCTGCAGTGAAAACACACGTTTCTACAAAGACTTGGAAGGAGCAAGCAAAACAATAGTGGCTGAGAGTTCTTTCAGAGAGAAACACACGTATTTCATCCTTCTGTAGAGACGGTTAGGGTTACGATTGGACCTAGGGTAGGGTTATGTTGAGGGATAGGGTTAGAGAGACCGGTTAGGGTTACGATTCGACCTAGGGTTAGGGTTTTGTTGAGGGCTTCTTTTAGAGAGACGGTTAGGGTTACGATTGGACCTAGGGTTAGGGTTATGTTGAGGGCTAGGATTAGAGATCAGGTTAGTATTACGATTGGACCTAGGGTTAGGGTTATGTTGAGGGCTAGGGTTAGAGATCAGGTTAGTATTACGATTGGACCTAGGGTTAGGGAATGTTGAGGGCTAGGGTTACAGATCCGGTTAGGGTTACAATTGGACCTAGGGTTAGGGTTATGTTGAGGGCTAGGGTTAGAGATCTGGTTAGGGTTACAATTGGACGTAGGGTTAGGGTTATGTTGAGGGCTAGGGTTAGAGAGAGGGTTAGTATTACGATTGGACCTATGGTTAGGGTTATGTTGAGGGCTAGGGTTAGAGATCCGGTTAGGGTTACAATTGGACCTAGGGTTAGGGTTATGTTGAGGGCTAGGGTTAGAGATCTGGTTAGGGTTACAATTGGACGTAGGGTTAGGGTTATGTTGAGGGCTAGGGTTAGAGATCCGGTTAGGGTTACAATTGGACCTAGGGTTAGGGTTATGTTGAGGGCTAGGGTTAGAGATCCGGTTAGGGTTACGATTGGACGTAGGGTTAGGGTTATTATGAGGGCTAGGTTTAGAGAGATGGTTAGGGTTACGATTGGACCTAGGGTTAGGGTTATATTGAGGGCTAGGGTTAGAGAGAGTGTTAGTATTACGATTGGACCTAGGGTTAGGGTTATGTTGAGGGCTAGGGTTACAGATCCGGTTAGGGTTACAATTGGACCTAGGGTTAGGGTTATGTTGAAGGCTAGGGTTAGAGATCTGGTTAGGGTTACAATTGGACGTAGGGTTAGGGTTATGTTGGGGGCTAGGGTTAGAGATCCGGTTAGGGTTACAGTTGGACCAAGGGTTAGGGTTATGTTGAGGGCTAGGGTTAGAGATCTGGGTAGGGTTACGGTTGGACCTAGGGTTAGGGTTATGTTGAGGCCCAGGGTTAGAGTTTCGGTTAGGGTTAAGACTGGACCTAGGGTTATCTCAATGTTGAGGGCTAGGGTTAGAGAGACGTTTAGGGTTACGATTGGACCTAGGGTTAGGGTTATGTTGAGGGCTAGGGTTAGAGGGATGGTTAGGGTTAAGATTGGACCTAGGCTTAGCTTAATGTTTAGGGCTAGGGTTAGAGAGACGGTTAGGGTTACGATTGGACCTAGGGTTAGGGTTATGTTGAGGGCTAGGGTTAGATATCCTGTTAGGGTTACGTTTGGACCTAGGGTTAGGGATATGTTGAGGGCTAGGGTTAGAGATCCGGTTAGGGTTACGGTTGGACCTAGGGTTAGGGTTATGTTGAGGGCTAGGGTTAGAGAGAAGGTTAGGGTTATGATTGGACCTAGGGTTAGGGTTATGTTGAGGGCTAGGGTTAGAGAGAAGGTTAGGGTTATGATGGGACCTAGGGTTAGGGCTCTGTTGAGGGCTAGGGTTAGAGATCCGGTTAGCGTTACGATTGGAGCTAGGGTTAGGGTTATGTTGAGGGCTAGGGTTAGAGAGAGGGTTATGGTTACGATTGGCCCTAGGGTTAGTGTTATGTAGAGGGCTACTGTCAGAGAGGCGGTTAAGGTTGATTGGACCTAGGGTTAGGGTTATGTTGAGGGCCAGGGTTAGAGAGATGGTTAGGGTTACGATTGGACCTAGGGTTAGGGTTATGTTGAGGGCTAGGGTTAGAGATCCCGTTAGGGTTACGATTTCACCTAGGGTTAGGGTTATGTTGAGGGCTAGGGTTAGAGATCCGGTTAGGGTTACGATTGGACCTAGGGTTAGGGTTATAATGAGGGCTAAGTTTAGAGAGACGGTTAGGGTTACGATTGGACCTAGGGTTAGGGGTATGTTGAGGGCTAGGGTTAGAGATCTGGTTAGGGTTACAATTGGACGTAGGGTTAGGGTTATGTTGAGGGCTAGGGTTAGAGATCCGGTTAGGGTTACGGTTGGACCTAGGGTTAGGGTTATGTTGAGGGGTAGGGTTAGAGATCCGTGTAGGGTTACGGTTGGACCTAGGGTTAGGGTTATGTTGAGGCCCAGGGTTAGAGTTTCGGTTAGGGTTAAGACTGGACCTAGGGTTAGCTTAATGTTGAGGGCTAGGGTTAGAGAGACGGTTAGGGTTACGATTGGACCTAGGGTTAGGGTTATGTTGAGGGCTAGGGTTAGAGATCCTGTTAGGGTTACGGTTGGACCTAGGGTTAGAGATATGTTGAGGGCTAGGGTTAGAGATCCGGTTAGGGTTACGGTTGGACCTAGGGTTAGGGTTATGTTGAGGGCTAGGGTTAGAGATCCGGTTAGGGTTACGGTTCTACCTAGGGTTAGGGTTATGTTGAGGCCCAGGGTTAGAGTTTCGGTTAGGGTTAAGACTGGACCTATGGTTAGCTTAATTTTGAGGGCTAGGGTTAGAGAGACGGTTAGGGTTACGATTGGACCTAGGGTTAGGGTTATGTTGAGGGCTAGGGTTAGAGATCCTGTTAGGGTTACGGTTGGACCTAGGGTTAGGGTTATGTTGAGTCCCAGGGTTAGAGTTTCGGTTAGGGTTAAGATTGGACCTAGGGTTATAGTGATGTTGAGGGCTAGGGTATTCCAGCAGTGAAAGCACACATTTCTATAAAGACTTTGAAGCAGCAAGCAAAAGCCTAGTGGTTGAGTGTTCTTTCAGAGAGAAACATGCATTTCATCCTTCTGGAGTGAATTTGCATGCTGGAGTTCATATGCATTTTATACTGTGCAGAATGTAGCTACTTGCTGGGGGTTGTGTCATAGAAGCACCTTTTCTGCAGGAGGTTATTGGAACATTCATTGTTTGGCTAACTTATTTAGGGTTGGTTTTGGAAGGTCTTTCAACCTTGGCCAAATCCCGCTTCGTACGCAAGTTTTTAATAGCGCTGTTTCCAAGTGTCCACAAAGAGCTGCTGCTTGAAACTGTCCACATGCACATCTCGTATACTGGTGTGCTCGTTTCACTACCTGGATTTTGGTTTCCTCTTCTTTCTTTGAAATGACAAGTCTTCTTTCAGCATGCTACACACACCTTGTGGCAGTTTCAGTTTGAAGCATGTTGGTGCTCTCAAAACGCTGTGTATCCTGTGTAGAGTGTGTCACTCTACAGCACTGAATACACAACTTAGAGCTCCTTTCAACACAGACACGCAAACACATCTTTTTGGGAAAGTCCTAACTCAGGTAAATTGGAAATGTAAGGGTTTCATCGAAAACATGAAGACAATCATGCTTTTGAACTCTGCAACCGAAAGAAATGGCTTTTTGTACATGCCATTCTGAATTTCACTGCAAAATGCCCTTCTTTTCTGTTTTGTTGAAAGTTCAAAACGCTTTAGGAGATAGAACGTGTTTGAAGAAGACTGATGCAGTGTGCGTTTTCCTGGATTTCAAGTGCTTCGGGATACATACTCCTTGTTTTTCCACATTGTCTAAGAAACAACATGAGGCTTGCAAGACATTGAAAAAATGCATCCTAAAACTTATGCCTGCAGTGAAAACACACGTTTCTACAAAGACTTGGAAGGAGCAAGCAAAACAATAGTGGTTGAGAGTTCTTTCAGAGAGAAACACACGTATTTCATCCTTCTGTAGAGACGGTTAGGGTTACGATTGGACCTAGGGTAGGGTTATGTTGAGGGATAGGGTTAGAGAGACCGGTTAGGGTTACGATTCGACCTAGGGTTAGGGTTTTGTTGAGGGCTACTTTTAGAGAGACGGTTAGGGTTACGATTGGACCTAGGGTTAGGGTTATGTTGAGGGCTAGGGTTAGAGATCAGGTTAGTATTACGATTGGACCTAGGGTTAGGGTTATGTTGAGGGCTAGGGTTACAGATCCGGTTAGGGTTACAATTGGACCTAGGGTTAGGGTTATGTTGAGGGCTAGGGTTAGAGATCTGGTTAGGGTTACAATTGGACGTAGGGTTAGGGTTATGTTGAGGGCTAGGGTTAGAGATCCGTTTAGGGTTACGGTTGGACCTAGGGTTAGGGTTATGTTGAGGGCTAGGGTTAGAGATCCGATTAGGGTTACGATTGGACCTAGGGTTAGGGTTATGTTGAGGGCTAGGGTTAGAGAGAGGGTTAGTATTACGATTGGACCTAGGGTTAGGGTT
Source organism: Miniopterus natalensis (assembly GCF_054644295.1). Lineage (NCBI taxonomy): Eukaryota > Metazoa > Chordata > Mammalia > Chiroptera > Miniopteridae > Miniopterus > Miniopterus natalensis. The sequence continues at coordinate 2,572,667 of NC_142084.1, read as the reverse complement.
ATGTTGAGGGCTAGGGTTACAGATCCGGTTAGGGTTACAATTGGACGTAGGGTTAGGGTTATGTTGAGGGCTAGGGTTAGAGATCCGGTTAGGGTTACGGTTGGACCTAGGGTTAGGGTTATGTTGAGGGCTACGGTTAGAGATCCGGGTAGGGATACGGTTGGACCTAGCGTTAGGGTTATGTTGAGGCCCAGGGTTAGAGTTTCGGTTAGGGTTAAGACTGGACCTAGGGTTAGCTTAATGTTGAGGGCTAGGGTTAGAGAGACGGTTAGGGTTACGATTGGACCTAGGGTTAGGGTTATGTTGAGGGCTAGGGTTAGAGATCCTGTTAGGGTTACGGTTGGACCTAGGGTTAGGGTTATGTTGAGGCCCAGGGTTAGAGTTTCGGTTAGGGTTAAGATTGGACCTAGGGTTATAGTGATGTTGAGGGCTAGGGTATTCCAGCAGTGAAAGCACACATTTCTATAAAGACTTTGAAGCAGCAAGCAAAAGCCTAGTGGTTGAGTGTTCTTTCAGAGAGAAACATGCATTTCATCCTTCTGGAGTGAATTTGCATGCTGGAGTTCATATGCATTTTATACTGTGCAGAATGTAGCTACTTGCTGGGGGTTGTGTCATAGAAGCACCTTTTCTGCAGGAGGTTATTGGAACATTCATTGTTTGGCTAACTTATTTAGGGTTGGTTTTGGAAGGTCTTTCAACCTTGGCCAAATCCCGCTTCGTACGCAAGTTTTTAATAGCGCTGTTTCCAAGTGTCCACAAAGAGCTGCTGCTTGAAACTGTCCACATGCACATCTCGTATACTGGTGTGCTCGTTTCACTACCTGGATTTTGGTTTCTTCTTCTTTCTTTGAAATGACAAGTCTTCATTCAGCATGCTACACACACCTTGTAGCAGTTTCAGTTTGAAGCATGTTGGTGCTCTCAAAACGCTGTGTATCCTGTGTAGAGTGTGTCACTCTACAGCACTGAATACACAACTTAGAGCTCCTTTCAACACAGACACGCAAACACATCTTTTTGGGAAAGTCCTAACTCAGGTAAATTGGAAATGTAAGGGTTTCATCGAAAACATGAAGACAATCATGCTTTTGAACTCTGCAACCGAAAGAAATGGCTTTTTGTACATGCCATTCTGAATTTCACTGCAAAATGCCCTTCTTTTCTGCTTTGTTGAAAGTTCAAAACGCTTTAGGAGATAGAACGTGTTTGAAGAAGACTGATGCAGTTTGCGTGTTCCTGGATTTCAAGTGCTTCGGGATACATACTCCTTGTTTTTCCACATTGTCTAAGAAACAACATGAGGCTTGCAAGACATTGAAAAAATGCATCCTAAAATTTATGCCTGCAGTGAAAACACACGTTTCTACAAAGACTTGGAAGGAGCAAGCAAAACAATAGTGGTTGAGAGTTCTTTCAGAGAGAAACACACGTATTTCATCCTTCTGTAGAGACGGTTAGGGTTACGATTGGACCTAGGGTACGGTTATGTTGAGGGACAGGGTTAGAGAGACGGTTAGGGTTACGATTCGACCTAGGGTTAGGGTTTTGTTGAGGGCTAGGTTTAGAGAGACGGTTAGGGTTACGATTGGACCTAGGGTTAGGGTTATGTTGAGGGCTAGGGTTAGAGATCAGGTTAGTATTACGATTGGACCTAGGGTTAGGGTTATGTTGAGGGCTAGAGCTAGAGAGACGGTTAGGGTTACGATTTGACCTAGGGTTAGGGTTATGTTGAGGGCTAGGGTTAGAGAGAGGGTTAGTATTACGATTGGACCTAGGGTTAGGGTTATGTTGAGGGCTAGGGTTACAGATCCGGTTAGGGTTACAATTGGACCTAGGGTTAGGGTTATGTTGAGGGCTAGGGTTAGAGATCTGGTTAGGGTTACAATTGGACGTAGGGTTAGGGTTATGTTGTGGGCTAGGGTTAGAGATCCTGTTAGGGTTACGGTTGGACCTAGGGTTAGGGATATGTTGAGGGCTAGGGTTAGAGATCCGGTTAGGGTTACGGTTGGACCTAGGGTTAGGGTTATGTTGAGGGCTAGGGTTAGAGATCCGGTTAGGGTTACGGTTGGACCTAGGGTTAGGGTTATGTTGAGGGCTAGGGTTAGAGATCCTGTTAGGGTTACGGTTGGACCTAGGGTTAGGGATATGTTGAGGGCTAGGGTTAGAGATCCGGTTAGGGTTACGGTTGGACCTAGGGTTAGTGTTATGTTGAGGGCTAGGGTTAGAGATCCGGTTAGGGTTACGGTTGGACCTAGGGTTAGGGTTATGTTGAGGCCCAGGGTTAGAGTTTCGGTTAGGGTTAAGACTGGACCTAGGGTTAGCTTAATGTTGAGGGCTAGGGTTAGAGAGACGGTTAGGGTTACGATTGGACCTAGGGTTAGGGTTATGTTGAGGGCTAGGGTTAGAGATCCTGTTAGGGTTACGGTTGGACCTAGGGTTAGGGTTATGTTGAGGCCCAGGGTTAGAGTTTCGGTTAGGGTTAAGATTGGACCTAGGGTTATAGTGATGTTGAGGGCTAGGGTATTCCAGCAGTGAAAGCACACATTTCTATAAAGACTTTGAAGCAGCAAGCAAAAGCCTAGTGGTTGAGTGTTCTTTCAGAGAGAAACATGCATTTCATCCTTCTGGAGTGAATTTGCAGGCTGGAGTTCATATGCATTTTATACTGTGCAGAATGTAACTACTTGCTGGGGGTTGTGTCATAGAAGCACCTTTTCTGCAGGAGGTTATTGGAACATTCATTGTTTGGCTAACTTATTTAGGGTTGGTTTTGGAAGGTCTTTCAACCTTGGCCAAATCCCGCTTCGTACGCAAGTTTTTAATAGCGCTGTTTCCAAGTGTCCACAAAGAGCTGCTGCTTGAAACTGTCCACATGCACATCTCGTATACTGGTGTGCTCGTTTCACTACCTGGATTTTGGTTTCTTCTTCTTTCTTTGAAATGACAAGTCTTCATTCAGCATGCTACACACACCTTGTAGCAGTTTCAGTTTGAAGCATGTTGGTGCTCTCAAAACGCTGTGTATCCTGTGTAGAGTGTGTCACTCTACAGCACTGAATACACAACTTAGAGCTCCTTTCAACACAGACACGCAAACACATCTTTTTGGGAAAGTCCTAACTCAGGTAAATTGGAAATGTAAGGGTTTCATCGAAAACATGAAGACAATCATGCTTTTGAACTCTGCAACCGAAAGAAATGGCTTTTTGTACATGCCATTCTGAATTTCACTGCAAAATGCCCTTCTTTTCTGGTTTGTTGAAAGTTCAAAACGCTTTAGGAGATAGAACGTGTTTGAAGAAGACTGATGCAGTGTGCGTTTTCCTGGATTTCAAGTGCTTCGGGATACATACTCCTTGTTTTTCCACATTGTCTAAGAAACAACATGAGGCTTGCAAGACATTGAAAAAATGCATCCTAAAACTTATGCCTGCAGTGAAAACACACGTTTCTACAAAGACTTGGAAGGAGCAAGCAAAACAATAGTGGTTGAGAGTTCTTTCAGAGAGAAACACACGTATTTCATCCTTCTGTAGAGACGGTTAGGGTTACGATTAGACCTAGGGTACGGTTATGTTGAGGGACAGGGTTAGAGAGACGGTTAGGGTTACGATTCGACCTAGGGTTAGGGTTTTGTTGAGGGCTAGGTTTAGAGAGACGGTTAGGGTTACGATTGGACCTAGGGTTAGGGTTATGTTGAGGGCTAGGGTTAGAGATCAGGTTAGTATTACGATTGGACCTAGGGTTAGGGTTATGTTGAGGGCTAGAGCTAGAGAGACGGTTAGGGTTACGATTTGACCTAGGGTTAGGGTTATGTTGAGGGCTAGGGTTAGAGAGAGGGTTAGTATTACGATTGGACCTAGGGTTAGGGTTATGTTGAGGGCTAGGGTTACAGATCCGGTTAGGGTTACAATTGGACCTAGGGTTAGGGTTATGTTGAGGGCTAGGGTTAGAGATCTGGTTAGGGTTACAATTGGACGTAGGGTTAGGGTTATGTTGTGGGCTAGGGTTAGAGATCCGGTTAGGGTTACGGTTGGACCTAGGGTTAGGGTTATGTTGAGGGCTAGGGTTAGAGATCCTGTTAGGGTTACGGTTGGACCTAGGGTTAGGGATATGTTGAGGGCTAGGGTTAGAGATCCGGTTAGGGTTACGGTTGGACCTAGGGTTAGGGTTATGTTGAGGGCTAGGGTTAGAGATCCGGTTAGGGTTACGGTTGGACCTAGGGTTAGGGTTATGTTGAGGCCCAGGGTTAGAGTTTCGGTTAGGGTTAAGACTGGACCTAGGGTTAGCTTAATGTTGAGGGCTAGGGTTAGAGAGACGGTTAGGGTTACGATTGGACCTAGGGTTAGGGTTATGTTGAGGGCTAGGGTTAGAGATCCTGTTAGGGTTACGGTTGGACCTAGGGTTAAGGTTCTGTTGAGGCCCAGGGTTAGAGTTTCGGTTAGGGTTAAGATTGGACCTAGGGTTATAGTGATGTTGAGGGCTAGGGTATTCCAGCAGTGAAAGCACACATTTCTATAAAGACTTTGAAGCAGCAAGCAAAAGCCTAGTGGTTGAGTGTTCTTTCAGAGAGAAACATGCATTTCATCCTTCTGGAGTGAATTTGCATGCTGGAGTTCATATGCATTTTATACTGTGCAGAATGTAGCTACTTGCTGGGGGTTGTGTCATAGAAGCACCTTTTCTGCAGGAGGTTATTGGAACATTCATTGTTTGGCTAACTTATTTAGGGTTGGTTTTGGAAGGTCTTTCAACCTTGGCCAAATCCCGCTTCGTACGCAAGTTTTTAATAGCGCTGTTTCCAAGTGTCCACAAAGAGCTGCTGCTTGAAACTGTCCACATGCACATCTCGTATACTGGTGTGCTCGTTTCACTACCTGGATTTTGGTTTCCTCTTCTTTCTTTGAAATGACAAGTCTTCATTCAGCATGCTATACACACCTTGTGGCAGTTTCAGTTTGAAGCATGTTGGTGCTCTCAAAACGCTGTGTATCCTGTGTAGAGTGTGTCACTCTACAGCACTGAATACACAACTTAGAGCTCCTTTCAACACAGACACGCAAACACATCTTTTTGGGAAAGTCCTAACTCAGGTAAATTGGAAATGTAAGGGTTTCATCGAAAACATGAAGACAATCATGCTTTTGAACTCTGCAACCGAAAGAAATGGCTTTTTGTACATGCCATTCTGAATTTCACTGCAAAATGCCCTTCTTTTCTGTTTTGTTGAAAGTTCAAAACGCTTTAGGAGATAGAACGTGTTTGAAGAAGACTGATGCAGTGTGCGTGTTCCTGGATTTCAAGTGCTTCGGGATACATACTCCTTGTTTTTCCACATTGTCTAAGAAACAACATGAGGCTTGCAAGACATTGAAAAAATGCATCCTAAAACTTATGCCTGCAGTGAAAACACACGTTTCTACAAAGACTTGGAAGGAGCAAGCAAAACAATAGTGGTTGAGAGTTCTTTCAGAGAGAAACACACGTATTTCATCCTTCTGTAGAGACGGTAAGGGTTACGATTGGACCTAGGGTAGGGTTATGTTGAGGGATAGGGTTAGAGAGACCGGTTAGGGTTACGATTCGACCTAGGGTTAGGGTTTTGTTGAGGGCTACTTTTAGAGAGACGGTTAGGGTTACGATTGGACCTAGGGTTAGGGTTATGTTGAGGGCTAGGGTTAGAGATCAGGTTAGTATTACGATTGGACCTAGGGTTAGGGTTATGTTGAGGGCCTGGGTTACAGATCCGGTTAGGGTTACAATTGGACCTAGGGTTAGGGTTATGTTGAGGGCTAGGGTTAGAGATCTGGTTAGGGTTACAATTGGACGTAGGGTTAGGGTTATGTTGAGGGCTAGGGTTAGAGATCCGGTTAGGGTTACGGTTGGACCTAGGGTTAGGGTTATGTTGAGGGCTAGGGTTAGAGATCCGGTTAGGGTTACGATTGGACCTAGGGTTAGTGTTATGTTGAGGGCTAGGGTTAGAGAGAGGGTTAGTATTACGATTGGACCTAGGGTTAGGGTTATGTTGAGGGCTAGGGTTACAGATCCGGTTAGGGTTACAATTGGACGTAGGGTTAGGGTTATGTTGAGGGCTAGGGTTAGAGATCCGGTTAGGGTTACGGTTGGACCTAGGGTTAGGGTTATGTTGAGGGCTAGGGTTAGAGATCCGGGTAGGGTTACGGTTGGACCTAGGGTTAGGGTTATGTTGAGGCCCAGGGTTAGAGTTTCGGTTAGGGTTAAGACTGGACCTAGGGTTACTTTAATGTTGAGGGCTAGGGTTAGAGAGACGGTTAGGGTTACGATTGGACCTAGGGTTAGGGTTATGTTGAGGGCTAGGGTTAGAGATCCTGTTAGGGTTACGGTTGGACCTAGGGTTAGGGTTATGTTGAGGCCCAGGGTTAGAGTTTCGGTTAGGGTTAAGATTGGACCTAGGGTTATAGTGATGTTGAGGGCTAGGGTATTCCAGCAGTGAAAGCACACATTTCTATAAAGACTTTGAAGCAGCAAGCAAAAGCCTAGTGGTTGAGTGTTCTTTCAGAGAGAAACATGCATTTCATCCTTCTGGAGTGAATTTGCATGCTGGAGTTCATATGCATTTTATACTGTGCAGAATGTAGCTACTTGCTGGGGGTTGTGTCATAGAAGCACCTTTTCTGCAGGAGGTTATTGGAACATTCATTGTTTGGCTAAGTTATTTAGGGTTGGTTTTGGAAGGTCTTTCAACCTTGGCCAAATCCCGCTTCGTACGCAAGTTTTTAATAGCGCTGTTTCCAAGTGTCCACAAAGAGCTGCTGCTTGAAACTGTCCACATGCACATCTCGTATACTGGTGTGCTCGTTTCACTACCTGGATTTTGGTTTCTTCTTCTTTCTTTGAAATGACAAGTCTTCATTCAGCATGCTACACACACCTTGTAGCAGTTTCAGTTTGAAGCATGTTGGTGCTCTCAAAACGCTGTGTATCCTGTGTAGAGTGTGTCACTCTACAGCACTGAATACACAACTTAGAGCTCCTTTCAACACAGACACGCAAACACATCTTTTTGGGAAAGTCCTAACTCAGGTAAATTGGAAATGTAAGGGTTTCATCGAAAACATGAAGACAATCATGCTTTTGAACTCTGCAACCGAAAGAAATGGCTTTTTGTACATGCCATTCTGAATTTCACTGCAAAATGCCCTTCTTTTCTGCTTTGTTGAAAGTTCAAAACGCTTTAGGAGATAGAACGTGTTTGAAGAAGACTGATGCAGTGTGCGTTTTCCTGGATTTCAAGTGCTTCGGGATACATACTCCTTGTTTTTCCACATTGTCTAAGAAACAACATGAGGCTTGCAAGACATTGAAAAAATGCATCCTAAAACTTATGCCTGCAGTGAAAACACACGTTTCTACAAAGACTTGGAAGGAGCAAGCAAAACAATAGTGGTTGAGAGTTCTTTCAGAGAGAAACACACGTATTTCATCCTTCTGTAGAGACGGTTAGGGTTACGATTGGACCTAGGGTACGGTTATGTTGAGGGACAGGGTTAGAGAGACGGTTAGGGTTACGATTCGACCTAGGGTTAGGGTTTTGTTGAGGGCTAGGTTTAGAGAGACGGTTAGGGTTACGATTGGACCTAGGGTTAGGGTTATGTTGAGGGCTAGGGTTAGAGATCAGGTTAGTATTACGATTGGACCTAGGGTTAGGGTTATGTTGAGGGCTAGAGCTAGAGAGACGGTTAGGGTTACGATTTGACCTAGGGTTAAGGTTATGTTGAGGGCTAGGGTTAGAGAGAGGGTTAGTATTACGATTGGACCTAGGGTTAGGGTTATGTTGAGGGCTAGGGTTACAGATCTGGTTAGGGTTACAATTGGACCTAGGGTTAGGGTTATGTTGAGGGCTAGGGTTAGAGATCTGGTTAGGGTTACAATTGGACGTAGGGTTAGGGTTATGTTGTGGGCTAGGGTTAGAAATCCGGTTAGGGTTACGGTTGGACCTAGGGTTAGGGTTATGTTGAGGGCTAGGGTTAGAGATCCGGGTAGGGTTACGGTTGGACCTAGGGTTAGGGTTATGTTGAGGGCTAGGGTTAGAGATCCGGTTAGGGTTACGGTTGGACCTAGGGTTAGGGTTATGTTGAGGGCTAGGGTTAGAGATCCGGGTAAGGTTACGGTTGGACCTAGGGTTAGGGTTATGTTGAGGCCCAGGGTTAGAGTTTCGGTTAGGGTTAAGACTGGACCTAGGGTTAGCTTAATGTTGAGGGCTAGGGTTAGAGAGACGGTTAGGGTTACGATTGGACCTAGGGTTAGGGTTATGTTGAGGGCTAGGGTTAGAGATCCTGTTAGGGTTACGGTTGGACCTAGGGTTAGGGTTATGTTGAGGCCCAGGGTTAGAGTTTCGGTTAGGGTTAAGATTGGACCTAGGGTTATAGTGATGTTGAGGGCTAGGGTATTCCAGCAGTGAAAGCACACATTTCTATAAAGACTTTGAAGCAGCAAGCAAAAGTCTAGTGGCTGAGTGTTCTTTCAGAGAGAAACATGCATTTCATCCTTCTGGAGTGAATTTGCATGCTGGAGTTCATATGCATTTTATACTGTGCAGAATGTAGCTACTTGCTGGGGGTTGTGTCATAGAAGCACCTTTTCTGCAGGAGGTTATTGGAACATTCATTGTTTGGCTAACTTATTTAGGGTTGGTTTTGGAAGGTCTTTCAACCTTGGCCAAATCCCGCTTCGTATGCAAGTTTTTAATAGCGCTGTTTCCAAGTGTCCACAAAGAGCTGCTGCTTGAAACTGTCCACATGCACATCTCGTATACTGGTGTGCTCGTTTCACTATCTGGATTTTGGTTTCCTCTTCTTTCTTTGAAATGACAAGTCTTCATTCAGCATGCTACACACACCTTGTGGCAGTTTCAGTTTGAAGCATGTTGGTGCTCTCAAAACGCTGTGTATCCTGTGTAGAGTGTGTCACTCTACAGCACTGAATACACAACTTAGAGCTCCTTTCAACACAGACACGCAAACACATCTTTTTGGGAAAGTCCTAACTCAGGTAAATTGGAAATGTAAGGGTTTCATCGAAAACATGAAGACAATCATGCTTTTGAACTCTGCAACCGAAAGAAATGGCTTTTTGTACATGCCATTCTGAATTTCACTGCAAAATGCCCTTCTTTTCTGTTTTGTTGAAAGTTCAAAACGCTTTAGGAGATAGAACGTGTTTGAAGAAGACTGATGCAGTGTGCGTGTTCCTGGATTTCAAGTGCTTCGGGATACATACTCCTTGTTTTTCCACATTGTTTAAGAAACAACATGAGGCTTGCAAGACATTGAAAAAATGCATCCTAAAACTTATGCCTGCAGTGAAAACACACGTTTCTACAAAGACTTAGAAGGAGCAAGCAAAACAATAGTGGCTGAGAGTTCTTTCAGAGAGAAACACACGTATTTCATCCTTCTGTAGAGACGGTTAGGGTTACGATTGGACCTAGGGCAGGGTTATGTTGAGGGATAGGGTTAGAGAGACCCGTTAGGGTTACGATTCGACCTAGGGTTAGGGTTTTGTTGAGGGCTAGGTTTAGAGAGACGGTTAGGGTTACGATTGGACCTAGGGTTAGGGTTATGTTGAGGGCTAGGGTTAGAGATCAGGTTAGTATTACGATTGGACCTAGGGTTAGGTTTATGTTGAGGGCTAGGGTTAGAGAGACGGTTAGGGTTACGATTCGACCTAGGGTTAGGGTTATAATGAGGGCTAGGTTTAGAGAGACGGTTAGGGTTACGATTCGACCTAGGGTTAGGGTTATAATGAGGGCTAGGTTTAGAGAGACGGTTAGGGTTACGAGCGGACCTAGGGTTAGGGTTATGTTGAGGGCTAGGGTTAGAGAGAGGGTTAGTATTACGATTGGACCTAGGGTTAGGGTTATGTTGAGGGCTAGGGTTACAGATCCGGTTAGGGTTACAACTGGACCTAGGGTTAGGGTTATGTTGAGGGCTACGGTTAGAGATCTGGTTAGGGATACAATTGGACGTAGGGTTAGGGTTATGTTGAGGGCTAGGGTTAGAGAGAGGGTTAGTGTTACGGTTGGACCTATGGTTAGGGTTATGTTGAGGGCTAGGGTTACAGATCCGGTTAGGGTTACAATTGGACCTAGGGTTAGGGTTATGTTGAGGGCTAGGGTTAGAGATCCGGTTAGGGTTACGGTTGGACCTAGGGTTAGGGTTATGTTGAGGGCTAGGGTTAGAGATCCGGGTAAGATTACGGTTGGACCTAGGGTTAGGGTTATGTTGAGGCCCAGGGTTAGAGTTTCGGTTAGGGTTAAGACTGGACCTAGGGTTAGCTTAATGTTGAGGGCTAGGGTTAGAGAGACGGTTAGGGTTACGATTGGACCTAGGGTTAGGGTTATGTTGAGGGCTAGGGTTAGAGATCCTGTTAGGGTTACGGTTGGACCTAGGGTTAGGGATATGTTGAGGGCTAGGGTTAGAGATCCGGTTAGGGATACGGTTGGACCTAGGGTTAGGGTTATGTTGAGGGCTAGGGTTAGAGATCCGGTTAGGGTTACTGTTGGACCTAGGGTTAGGGTTATGTTGAGGCCCAGGGTTAGAGTTTCGGTTAGGGTTAAGATTGGACCTAGGGTTATAGTGATGTTGAGGGCTAGGGTATTCCAGCAGTGAAAGCACACATTTCTATAAAGACTTTGAAGCAGCAAGCAAAAGCCTAGAGGCTGAGTGTTCTTTCAGTGAGAAACATGCATTTCATCCTTCTGGAGTGAATTTGCATGCTGGAGTTCATATGCATTTTATACTGTGCAGAATGTAGCTACTTGCTGGGGGTTGTGTCATAGAAGCACCTTTTCTGCAGGAGGTTATTGGAACATTCATTGTTTGGCTAAGTTATTTAGGGTTGGTTTTGGAAGGTCTTTCAACCTTGGCCAAATCCCGCTTCGTACGCAAGTTTTTAATAGCGCTGTTTCCAAGTGTCCACAAAGAGCTGCTGCTTGAAACTGTCCACATGCACATCTCGTATACTGGTGTGCTCGTTTCACTACCTGGATTTTGGTTTCCTCTTCTTTCTTTGAAATGACAAGTCTTCATTCAGCAGGCTACACACACCTTGTAGCAGTTTCAGTTTGAAGCATGTTGGTGCTCTCAAAACGCTGTGTATCCTGTGTAGAGTGTGTCACTCTACAGCACTGAATACACAACTTAGAGCTCCTTTCAACACAGACACGCAAACACATCTTTTTGGGAAAGTCCTAACTCAGGTAAATTGGAAATGCAAGGGTTTCATCGAAAACATGAAGACAATCATGCTTTTGAACTCTGCAACCGAAAGAAATGGCTTTTTGTACATGCCATTCTGAATTTCACTGCAAAATGCCCTTCTTTTCTGGTTTGTTGAAAGTTCAAAACGCTTTAGGAGATAGAACGTGTTTGAAGAAGACTGATGCAGTGTGCGTTTTCCTGGATTTCAAGTGCTTCGGGATACATACTCCTTGTTTTTCCACATTGTCTAAGAAACAACATGAGGCTTGCAAGACATTGAAAAAATGCATCCTAAAACTTATGCCTGCAGTGAAAACACACGTTTCTACAAAGACTTGGAAGGAGCAAGCAAAACAATAGTGGCTGAGAGTTCTTTCAGAGAGAAACACACGTATTTCATCCTTCTGTAGAGACGGTTAGGGTTACGATTGGACCTAGGGTAGGGTTATGTTGAGGGATAGGGTTAGAGAGACGGTTAGGGTTACGATTCGACCTAGGGTTAGGGTTTTGTTGAGGGCTACTTTTAGAGAGACGGTTAGGGTTACGATTGGACCTAGGGTTAGGGTTATGTTGAGGGCTAGGGTTAGAGATCAGGTTAGTATTACGATTGGACCTAGGGTTAGGGTTATGTTGAGGGCTAGGGTTACAGATCCGGTTAGGGTTACAAGTGGACCTAGGGTTAGGGTTATGTTGAAGGCTAGGGTTAGAGATCCGGTTAGGGTTACGGTTGGAGCTAGGGTTAGGGTTATGTTGAGGGCTAGGGTTAGAGATCCAGTCAGGGTTACGATTGGACCTAGGGTTAGGGTTATAATGTGGGCTAGGTTTAGAGTTTCGGTTAGGGTTAAGACTGGACCTAGGGTTAGCTTAATGTTGAGGGCTAGGGTTAGAGAGACGGTTAGGGTTACGATTGGACCTAGGGTTAGGGTTATGTTGAGGGCTAGGGTTACAGATCCGGTTAGGGTTACAATTGGACCTAGGGTTAGGGTTATGTTGAGGGCTAGGATTAGAGATCTGGTTAGGGTTACAATTGGACGTAGGGTTAGGGTTATGTTGAGGGCTAGGGTTAGAGATCCGGTTAGGGTTACGGTTGGACCTAGGGTTAGGGTTATGTTGAGGGCTAGGGTTAGAGATCCGGGTAGGGTTACGGTTGGACCTAGGGTTAGGGTTATGTTGAGGCCCAGGGTTAGAGTTTCGTTTAGGGTTAAGACTGGACCTAGGGTTAGCTTAATGTTGAGGGCTAGGGTTAGAGAGACGGTTAGGGTTACGATTGGACCTAGGGTTAGGGTTATGTTGAGGGCTAGGGTTAGAGATCCTGTTAGGGTTATGGTTGGACCTAGGGTTAGGGTTATGTTGAGGGCTAGGGTTAGAGATCTGGTTAGGGTTACAATTGGACGTAGGGTTAGGGTTATGTTGAGGGCTAGGGTTAGAGATCCGGTTAGGGTTACGATTGGACCTAGGGTTAGGGTTATAATGAGGGCTAGGTTTAGAGTTTCGGATAGGGTTAAGACTGGACCTAGGGTTAGCTTAATGTTGAGGGCTAGGGTTAGAGAGACGGTTAGGGTTACGATTGGACCTAGGGTTAGGGTTATGTTGAGGGCTAGGGTTAGAGAGAGGGTTAGTATTACGATTGGACCTAGGGTTAGGGTTATGTTGAGGGCTAGGGTTACAGATCCGGTTAGGGTTACAATTGGACTTAGGGTTAGGGTTATGTTGAGGGCTAGGGTTAGAGATCTGGTTAGGGTTACAATTGGACGTAGGGTTAGGGTTATGTTGAGGGCTAGGGTTAGAGATCCGGTTAGGGTTACGGTTGGACCTAGGGTTAGGGTTATGTTGAGGGCTAGGGTTAGAGATCCGGGTAGGGTTACGGTTGGACCTAGGGTTAGGGTTATGTTGAGGCCCAGGGTTAGAGTTTCGTTTAGGGTTAAGACTGGACCTAGGGTTAGCTTAATGTTGAGGGCTAGGGTTAGAGAGACGGTTAGGGTTACGATTGGACCTAGGGTTAGGGTTATGTTGAGGGCTAGGATTAGAGATCCTGTTAGGGTTACGGTTGGACCTAGGGTTAGGGATATGTTGAGGGCTAGGGTCAGAGATCCGGTTAGGGTTACGGTTGGACCTAGGGTTAGGGTTATGTTGAGGGCTAGGGTTAGAGATCCGGTTAGGGTTACGGTTGGACCTAGGGTTCGGGTTATGTTGAGGCCCAGGGTTAGAGTTTCGGTTAGGGTTAAGATTGGACCTAGGGTTATAGTGATGTTGAGGGCTAGGGTATTCCTGCAGTGAAAGCACACATTTCTATAAAGACTTTGAAGCAGCAAGCAAAAGCCTAGAGGCTGAGTGTTCTTTCAGTGAGAAACATGCATTTCATCCTTCTGGAGTGAATTTGCATGCTGGAGTTCATATGCATTTTATACTGTGCAGAATGTAGCTACTTGCTGGGGGTTGTGTCATAGAAGCACCTTTTCTGCAGGAGGTTATTGGAACATTCATTGTTTGGCTAAGTTATTTAGGGTTGGTTTTGGAAGGTCTTTCAACCTTGGCCAAATCCCGCTTCGTACGCAAGTTTTTAATAGCGCTGTTTCCAAGTGTCCACAAAGAGCTGCTGCTTGAAACTGTCCACATGCACATCTCGTATACTGGTGTGCTCGTTTCACTACCTGGATTTTGGTTTCCTGTTCTTTCTTTGAAATGACAAGTCTTCATTCAGCAGGCTACACACACCTTGTAGCAGTTTCAGTTTGAAGCATGTTGGTGCTCTCAAAACGCTGTGTATCCTGTGTAGAGTGTGTCACTCTACAGCACTGAATACACAACTTAGAGCTCCTTTCAACACAGACACGCAAACACATCTTTTTGGGAAAGTCCTAACTCAGGTAAATTGGAAATGTAAGGGTTTCATCGAAAACATGAAGACAATCATGCTTTTGAACTCTGCAACCGAAAGAAATGGCTTTTTGTACATGCCATTCTGAATTTCACTGCAAAATGCCCTTCTTTTCTGGTTTGTTGAAAGTTCAAAACGCTTTAGGAGATAGAACGTGTTTGAAGAAGACTGATGCAGTGTGCGTTTTCCTGGATTTCAAGTGCTTCGGGATACATACTCCTTGTTTTTCCACATTGTCTAAGAAACAACATGAGGCTTGCAAGACATTGAAAAAATGCATCCTAAAACTTATGCCTGCAGTGAAAACACACGTTTCTACAAAGACTTGGAAGGAGCAAGCAAAACAATAGTGGCTGAGAGTTCTTTCAGAGAGAAACACACGTATTTCATCCTTCTGTAGAGACGGTTAGGGTTACGATTGGACCTAGGGTAGGGTTATGTTGAGGGATAGGGTTAGAGAGACGGTTAGGGTTACGATTCGACCTAGGGTTAGGGTTATGTTGAGGGCTAGGTTTAGAGAGACGGTTAGGGTTACGATTGGACCTAGGGTTAGGGTTATGTTGAGGGCTAGGGTTAGAGATCAGGTTAGTATTACGATTGGACCTAGGGTTAGGGTTATGTTGAGGGCTAGGGTTACAGATCCGGTTAGGGTTACAATTGGACCTAGGGTTAGGGTTATGTTGAGGGCTAGGGTTAGAGATCTGGTTAGGGTTACAATTGGACGTAGGGTTAGGGTTATGTTGAGGGCTAGGGTTAGAGATCCGGTTAGGGTTACAGTTGGACCAAGGGTTAGGGTTATGTTGAGGGCTAGGGTTAGAGATCTGGGTAGGGTTACGGTTGGACCTAGGGTTAGGGTTATGTTGAGGCCCAGGGTTAGAGTTTCGGTTAGGGTTA
Organism: Miniopterus natalensis; assembly: GCF_054644295.1. NCBI lineage: Eukaryota > Metazoa > Chordata > Mammalia > Chiroptera > Miniopteridae > Miniopterus > Miniopterus natalensis. The sequence goes on along the minus strand of NC_142084.1, from coordinate 2,557,652 downwards.
AGACTGGACCTAGGGTTATCTCAATGTTGAGGGCTAGGGTTAGAGAGACGTTTAGGGTTACGATTGGACCTAGGGTTAGGGTTATGTTGAGGGCTAGGGTTAGAGAGATGGTTAGGGTTAAGATTGGACCTAGGCTTAGCTTAATGTTTAGGGCTAGGGTTAGAGAGACGGTTAGGGTTACGATTGGACCTAGGGTTAGGGTTATGTTGAGGGCTAGGGTTAGATATCCTGTTAGGGTTACGTTTGGACCTAGGGTTAGGGATATGTTGAGGGCTAGGGTTAGAGATCCGGTTAGGGTTACGGTTGGACCTAGGGTTAGGGTTATGGTGAGGGCTAGGGTTAGAGAGAAGGTTAGGGTTATGATTGGACCTAGGGTTAGGGTTATGTTGAGGGCTAGGGTTAGAGAGAAGGTTAGGGTTATGATGGGACCTAGGGTTAGGGCTCTGTTGAGGGCTAGGGTTAGAGATCCGGTTAGCGTTACGATTGGAGCTAGGGTTAGGGTTATGTTGAGGGCTAGGGTTAGAGAGAGGGTTATGGTTACGATTGGACCTAGGGTTAGTGTTATGTAGAGGGCTACTGTCAGAGAGGCGGTTAAGGTTGATTGGACCTAGGGTTAGGGTTATGTTGAGGGCCAGGGTTAGAGAGATGGTTAGGGTTACGATTGGACCTAGGGTTAGGGTTATGTTGAGGGCTAGGGTTAGAGATCCCGTTAGGGTTACGATTTCACCTAGGGTTAGGGTTATGTTGAGGGCTAGGGTTAGAGATCCGGTTAGGGTTACGATTGGACCTAGGGTTAGGGTTATAATGAGGGCTAAGTTTAGAGAGACGGTTAGGGTTACGATTGGACCTAGGGTTAGGGTTATGTTGAGGGCTAGGGTTAGAGAGAGGGTTAGTATTACGATTGGACCTAGGGTTAGGGTTATGTTGAGGGCTAGGGTTACAGATCCGGTTAGGGTTACAATTGGACCTAGGGTTAGGGGTATGTTGAGGGCTAGGGTTAGAGATCTGGTTAGGGTTACAATTGGACGTAGGGTTAGGGTTATGTTGAGGGCTAGGGTTAGAGATCCGGTTAGGGTTACGGTTGGACCTAGGGTTAGGGTTATGTTGAGGGCTAGGGTTAGAGATCCGTGTAGGGTTACGGTTGGACCTAGGGTTAGGGTTATGTTGAGGCCCAGGGTTAGAGTTTCGGTTAGGGTTAAGACTGGACCTAGGGTTAGCTTAATGTTGAGGGCTAGGGTTAGAGAGACGGTTAGGGTTACGATTGGACCTAGGGTTAGGGTTATGTTGAGGGCTAGGGTTAGAGATCCTGTTAGGGTTACGGTTGGACCTAGGGTTAGAGATATGTTGAGGGCTAGGGTTAGAGATCCGGTTAGGGTTACGGTTGGACCTAGGGTTAGGGTTATGTTGAGGGCTAGGGTTAGAGATCCGGTTAGGGTTACGGTTCTACCTAGGGTTAGGGTTATGTTGAGGCCCAGGGTTAGAGTTTCGGTTAGGGTTAAGACTGGACCTAGGGTTAGCTTAATTTTGAGGGCTAGGGTTAGAGAGACGGTTAGGGTTACGATTGGACCTAGGGTTAGGGTTATGTTGAGGGCTAGGGTTAGAGATCCTGTTAGGGTTACGGTTGGACCTAGGGTTAGGGTTATGTTGAGTCCCAGGGTTAGAGTTTCGGTTAGGGTTAAGATTGGACCTAGGGTTATAGTGATGTTGAGGGCTAGGGTATTCCAGCAGTGAAAGCACACATTTCTATAAAGACTTTGAAGCAGCAAGCAAAAGCCTAGTGGTTGAGTGTTCTTTCAGAGAGAAACATGCATTTCATCCTTCTGGAGTGAATTTGCATGCTGGAGTTCATATGCATTTTATACTGTGCAGAATGTAGCTACTTGCTGGGGGTTGTGTCATAGAAGCACCTTTTCTGCAGGAGGTTATTGGAACATTCATTGTTTGGCTAAGTTATTTAGGGTTGGTTTTGGAAGGTCTTTCAACCTTGGCCAAATCCCGCTTCGTACGCAAGTTTTTAATAGCGCTGTTTCCAAGTGTCCACAAAGAGCTGCTGCTTGAAACTGTCCACATGCACATCTCGTATACTGGTGTGCTCGTTTCACTACCTGGATTTTGGTTTCCTGTTCTTTCTTTGAAATGACAAGTCTTCTTTCAGCATGCTACACACACCTTGTGGCAGTTTCAGTTTGAAGCATGTTGGTGCTCTCAAAACGCTGTGTATCCTGTGTAGAGTGTGTCACTCTACAGCACTGAATACACAACTTAGAGCTCCTTTCAACACAGACACGCAAACACATCTTTTTGGGAAAGTCCTAACTCAGGTAAATTGGAAATGTAAGGGTTTCATCGAAAACATGAAGACAATCATGCTTTTGAACTCTGCAACCGAAAGAAATGGCTTTTTGTACATGCCATTCTGAATTTCACTGCAAAATGCCCTTCTTTTCTGTTTTGTTGAAAGTTCAAAACGCTTTAGGAGATAGAACGTGTTTGAAGAAGACTGATGCAGTGTGCGTGTTCCTGGATTTCAAGTGCTTCGGGATACATACTCCTTGTTTTTCCACATTGTCTAAGAAACAACATGAGGCTTGCAAGACATTGAAAAAATGCATCCTAAAACTTATGCCTGCAGTGAAAACACACGTTTCTACAAAGACTTGGAAGGAGCAAGCAAAACAATAGTGGTTGAGAGTTCTTTCAGAGAGAAACACACGTATTTCATCGTTCTGTAGAGACGGTTAGGGTTACGATTGGACCTAGGGTAGGGTTATGTTGAGGGATAGGGTTAGAGAGACCGGTTAGGGTTACGATTCGACCTAGGGTTAGGGTTTTGTTGAGGGCTACTTTTAGAGAGACGGTTAGGGTTACGATTGGACCTAGGGTTAGGGTTATGTTGAGGGCTAGGGTTAGAGATCAGGTTAGTATTACGATTGGACCTAGGGTTAGGGTTATGTTGAGGGCTAGGGTTACAGATCCGGTTAGGGTTACAATTGGACCTAGGGTTAGGGTTATGTTGAGGGCTAGGGTTAGAGATCTGGTTAGGGTTACAATTGGACGTAGGGTTAGGGTTATGTTGAGGGCTAGGGTTAGAGAGAGGGTTAGTATTACGATTGGACCTAGGGTTAGGGTTATGTTGAGGGCTAGGGTTACAGATCCGGTTAGGGTTACAATTGGACCTAGGGTTAGGGTTATGTTGAGGGCTAGGGTTAGAGATCTGGTTAGGGTTACAATTGGACGTAGGGTTAGGGTTATGTTGTGGGCTAGGGTTAGAGATCCGGTTAGGGTTACAGTTGGACCTAGGGTTAGGGTTATGTTGAGGGCTAGGGTTAGAGATCCTGTTAGGGTTACGGTTGGACCTAGGGTTAGGGATATGTTGAGGGCTAGGGTTAGAGATCCGGTTAGGGTTACGGTTGGACCTAGGGTTAGGGTTATGTTGAGGGCTAGGGTTAGAGATCCGGTTAGGGTTACGGTTGGACCTAGGGTTAGGGTTATGTTGAGGCCCAGGGTTAGAGTTTCGGTTAGGGTTAAGACTGGACCTAGGGTTAGCTTAATGTTGAGGGCTAGGGTTAGAGAGACGGTTAGGGTTACGATTGGACCTAGGGTTAGGGTTATGTTGAGGGCTAGGTTTAGAGATCCTGTTAGGGTTACGGTTGGACCTAGGGTTAGGGTTATGTTGAGGCCCAGGGTTAGAGTTTCGGTTAGGGTTAAGATTGGACCTAGGGTTATAGTGATGTTGAGGGCTAGGGTATTCCTGCAGTGAAAGCACACATTTCTATAAAGACTTGAAGCAGCAAGCAAAAGCCTAGTGGTTGAGTGTTCTTTCAGAGAGAAACATGCATTTCATCCTTCTGGAGTGAATTTCCATGCTGGAGTTCATATGCATTTTATACTGTGCAGAATGTAGCTACTTGCTGGGGGTTGTGTCATAGAAGCACCTTTTCTGCAGGAGGTTATTGGAACATTCATTGTTTGGCTAACTTATTTAGGGTTGGTTTTGGAAGGTCTTTCAACCTTGGCCAAATCCCGCTTCGTACGCAAGTTTTTAATAGCGCTGTTTCCAAGTGTCCACAAAGAGCTGCTGCTTGAAACTGTCCACATGCACATCTCGTCTACTGGTGTGCTCGTTTCACTACCTGGATTTTGGTTTCCTCTTCTTTCTTTGAAATGACAAGTCTTCATTCAGCATGCTACACACACCTTGTAGCAGTTTCAGTTTGAAGCATGTTGGTGCTCTCAAAACGCTGTGTATCCTGTGTAGAGTGTGTCACTCTACAGCACTGAATACACAACTTAGAGCTCCTTTCAACACAGACACGCAAACACATCTTTTTGGGAAAGTCCTAACTCAGGTAAATTGGAAATGTAAGGGTTTCATCGAAAACATGAAGACAATCATGCTTTTGAACTCTGCAACTGAAAGAAATGGCTTTTTGTACATGCCATTCTGAATTTCACTGCAAAATGCCCTTCTTTTCTCTTTTGTTGAAAGTTCAAAACGCTTTAGGAGATAGAACGTGTTTGAAGAAGACTGATGCAGTGTGCGTTTTCCTGGATTTCAAGTGCTTCGGGATACATACTCCTTGTTTTTCCACATTGTCTAAGAAACAAAATGAGGCTTGCAAGACATTGAAAAAATGCATCCTAAAACTTATGCCTGCAGTGAAAACACACGTTTCTACAAAGACTTGGAAGGAGCAAGCAAAACAATAGTGGTTGAGAGTTCTTTCAGAGAGAAACACACGTATTTCATCCTTCTGTAGAGACGGTTAGGGTTACGATTGGACCTAGGGTACGGTTATGTTGAGGGACAGGGTTAGAGAGACGGTTAGGGTTACGATTCGACCTAGGGTTAGGGTTTTGTTGAGGGCTAGGTTTAGAGAGACGGTTAGGGTTACGATTGGACCTAGGGTTAGGGTTATGTTGAGGGCTAGGGTTAGAGATCTGGTTAGGGTTACAATTGGACGTAGGGTTAGGGTTATGTTGTGGGCCTGGGTTAGAGATCCGGTTAGGGTTACGGTTGGACCTAGGGTTAGGGTTATGTTGAGGGCTAGGGTTAGAGATCCTGTTAGGGTTACGGTTGGACCTAGGGTTAGGGATATGTTGAGGGCTAGGGTTAGAGATCCGGTTAGGGTTACGGTTGGACCTAGGGTTAGGGTTATGTTGAGGGCTAGGGTTAGAGATCCGGTTAGGGTTACGGTTGGACCTAGGGTTAGGGTTATGTTGAGGCCCAGGGTTAGAGTTTCGGTTAGGGTTAAGACTGGACCTAGGGTTAGCTTAATGTTGAGGGCTAGGGTTAGAGAGACGGTTAGGGTTACGATTGGACCTAGGGTTAGGGTTATGTTGAGGGCTAGGGTTAGAGATCCTGTTAGGGTTACGGTTGGACCTAGAGTTAAGGTTCTGTTGAGGCCCAGGGTTAGAGTTTCGGTTAGGGTTAAGATTGGACCTAGGGTTATAGTGATGTTGAGGGCTAGGGTATTCCAGCAGTGAAAGCACACATTTCTATAAAGACTTTGAAGCAGCAAGCAAAAGCCTAGTGGTTGAGTGTTCTTTCAGAGAGAAACATGCATTTCATCCTTCTGGAGTGAATTTGCATGCTGGAGTTCATATGCATTTTATACTGTGCAGAATGTAGCTACTTGCTGGGGGTTGTGTCATAGAAGCACCTTTTCTGCAGGAGGTTATTGGAACATTCATTGTTTGGCTAACTTATTTAGGGTTGGTTTTGGAAGGTCTTTCAACCTTGGCCAAATCCCGCTTCGTACGCAAGTTTTTAATAGCGCTGTTTCCAAGTGTCCACAAAGAGCTGCTGCTTGAAACTGTCCACATGCACATCTCGTATACTGGTGTGCTCGTTTCACTACCTGGATTTTGGTTTCCTCTTCTTTCTTTGAAATGACAAGTCTTCATTCAGCATGCTATACACACCTTGTGGCAGTTTCAGTTTGAAGCATGTTGGTGCTCTCAAAACGCTGTGTATCCTGTGTAGAGTGTGTCACTCTACAGCACTGAATACACAACTTAGAGCTCCTTTCAACACAGACACGCAAACACATCTTTTTGGGAAAGTCCTAACTCAGGTAAATTGGAAATGTAAGGGTTTCATCGAAAACATGAAGACAATCATGCTTTTGAACTCTGCAACCGAAAGAAATGGCTTTTTGTACATGCCATTCTGAATTTCACTGCAAAATGCCCTTCTTTTCGCTTCTGTTGAAAGTTCAAAACGCTTTAGGAGATAGAACGTGTTTGAAGAAGACTCATGCAGTGTGCGTGTTCCTGGATTTCAAGTGCTTCGGGATACATACTCCTTGTTTTTCCACATTGTCTAAGAAACAACATGAGGCTTGCAAGACATTGAAAAAATGCATCCTAAAACTTATGCCTGCAGTGAAAACACACGTTTCTACAAAGACTTGGAAGGAGCAAGCAAAACAATAGTGGTTGAGAGTTCTTTCAGAGAGAAACACACGTATTTCATCCTTCTGTAGAGACGGTTAGGGTTACGATTGGACCTAGGGTAGGGTTATGTTGAGGGATAGGGTTAGAGAGACCGGTTAGGGTTACGATTCGACCTAGGGTTAGGGTTTTGTTGAGGGCTACTTTTAGAGAGACGGTTAGGGTTACGATTGGACCTAGGGTTAGGGTTATGTTGAGGGCTAGGGTTAGAGATCAGGTTAGTATTACGATTGGACCTAGGGTTAGGGTTATGTTGAGGGCTAGGGTTACAGATCCGGTTAGGGTTACAATTGGACCTAGGGTTAGGGTTATGTTGAGGGCTAGGGTTAGAGATCTGGTTAGGGTTACAATTGGACGTAGGGTTAGGGTTATGTTGAGGGCTAGGGTTAGAGATCCGGTTAGGGTTACGGTTGGACCTAGGGTTAGGGTTATGTTGAGGGCTAGGGTTAGAGATCCGGTTAGGGTTACGATTGGACCTAGGGTTAGTGTTATGTTGAGGGCTAGGGTTAGAGAGAGGGTTAGTATTACGATTGGACCTAGGGTTAGAGTTATGTTGAGGGCTAGGGTTACAGATCCGGTTAGGGTTACAATTGGACCTAGGGTTAGGGTTATGTTGAGGGCTAGGGTTAGAGATCCGGTTAGGGTTACGGTTGGACCTAGGGTTAGGGTTATGTTGAGGGCTAGGGTTAGAGATCCGGGTAGGGTTACGGTTGGACCTAGGGTTAGGGTTATGTTGAGGCCCAGGGTTAGAGTTTCGGTTAGGTTTAAGACTGGACCTAGGGTTAGCTTAATGTTGAGGGCTAGGGTTAGAGAGACGGTTAGGGTTACGATTGGACCTAGGGTTAGGGTTATGTTGAGGGCTAGGGTTAGAGATCCTGTTAGGGTTACGGTTGGACCTAGGGTTAGGGTTATGTTGAGGCCCAGGGTTAGAGTTTCGGTTAGGGTTAAGATTGGACCTAGGGTTATAGTGATGTTGAGGGCTAGGGTATTCCAGCAGTGAAAGCACACATTTCTATAAAGACTTTGAAGCAGCAAGCAAAAGCCTAGTGGTTGAGTGTTCTTTCAGAGAGAAACATGCATTTCATCCTTCTGGAGTGAATTTGCATGCTGGAGTTCATATGCATTTTATACTGTGCAGAATGTAGCTACTTGCTGGGGGTTGTGTCATAGAAGCACCTTTTCTGCAGGAGGTTATTGGAACATTCATTGTTTGGCTAAGTTATTTAGGGTTGGTTTTGGAAGGTCTTTCAACCTTGGCCAAATCCCGCTTCGTACGCAAGTTTTTAATAGCGCTGTTTCCAAGTGTCCACAAAGAGCTGCTGCTTGAAACTGTCCACATGCACATCTCGTATACTGGTGTGCTCGTTTCACTACCTGGATTTTGGTTTCTTCTTCTTTCTTTGAAATGACAAGTCTTCATTCAGCATGCTACACACACCTTGTAGCAGTTTCAGTTTGAAGCATGTTGGTGCTCTCAAAACGCTGTGTATCCTGTGTAGAGTGTGTCACTCTACAGCACTGAATACACAACTTAGAGCTCCTTTCAACACAGACACGCAAACACATCTTTTTGGGAAAGTCCTAACTCAGGTAAATTGGAAATGTAAGGGTTTCATCGAAAACATGAAGACAATCATGCTTTTGAACTCTGCAACCGAAAGAAATGGCTTTTTGTACATGCCATTCTGAATTTCACTGCAAAATGCCCTTCTTTTCTGCTTTGTTGAAAGTTCAAAACGCTTTAGGAGATAGAACGTGTTTGAAGAAGACTGATGCAGTGTGCGTTTTCCTGGATTTCAAGTGCTTCGGGATACATACTCCTTGTTTTTCCACATTGTCTAAGAAACAACATGAGGCTTGCAAGACATTGAAAAAATGCATCCTAAAACTTATGCCTGCAGTGAAAACACACGTTTCTACAAAGACTTGGAAGGAGCAAGCAAAACAATAGTGGTTGAGAGTTCTTTCAGAGAGAAACACACGTATTTCATCCTTCTGTAGAGACGGTTAGGGTTACGATTGGACCTAGGGTACGGTTATGTTGAGGGACAGGGTTAGAGAGACGGTTAGGGTTACGATTCGACCTAGGGTTAGGGTTTTGTTGAGGGCTAGGTTTAGAGAGACGGTTAGGGTTACGATTGGACCTAGGGTTAGGGTTATGTTGAGGGCTAGGGTTAGAGATCAGGTTAGTATTACGATTGGACCTAGGGTTAGGGTTATGTTGAGGGCTAGAGCTAGAGAGACGGTTAGGGTTACGATTTGACCTAGGGTTAAGGTTATGTTGAGGGCTAGGGTTAGAGAGAGGGTTAGTATTACGATTGGACCTAGGGTTAGGGTTATGTTGAGGGCTAGGGTTACAGATCTGGTTAGGGTTACAATTGGACCTAGGGTTAGGGTTATGTTGAGGGCTAGGGTTAGAGATCTGGTTAGGGTTACAACTGGACGTAGGGTTAGGGTTATGTTGTGGGCTAGGGTTAGAGATCCGGTTAGGGTTACGGTTGGACCTAGGGTTAGGGTTATGTTGAGGGCTAGGGTTAGAGATCCGGTTAGGGTTACGGTTGGACCTAGGGTTAGGGTTATGTTGAGGGCTAGGGTTAGAGATCCGGGTAAGGTTACGGTTGGACCTAGGGTTAGGGTTATGTTGAGGCCCAGGGTTAGAGTTTCGGTTAGGGTTAAGACTGGACCTAGGGTTAGCTTAATGTTGAGGGCTAGGGTTAGAGAGACGGTTAGGGTTACGATTGGACCTAGGGTTAGGGTTATGTTGAGGGCTAGGGTTAGAGATCCTGTTAGGGTTACGGTTGGACCTAGGGTTAGGGTTATGTTGAGGCCCAGGGTTAGAGTTTCGGTTAGGTTTAAGATTGGACCTAGGGTTATAGTGATGTTGAGGGCTAGGGTATTCCAGCAGTGAAAGCACACATTTCTATAAAGACTTTGAAGCAGCAAGCAAAAGTCTAGTGGCTGAGTGTTCTTTCAGAGAGAAACATGCATTTCATCCTTCTGGAGTGAATTTGCATGCTGGAGTTCATATGCATTTTATACTGTGCAGAATGTAGCTACTTGCTGGGGGTTGTGTCATAGAAGCACCTTTTCTGCAGGAGGTTATTGGAACATTCATTGTTTGGCTAACTTATTTAGGGTTGGTTTTGGAAGGTCTTTCAACCTTGGCCAAATCCCGCTTCGTATGCAAGTTTTTAATAGCGCTGTTTCCAAGTGTCCACAAAGAGCTGCTGCTTGAAACTGTCCACATGCACATCTCGTATACTGGTGTGCTCGTTTCACTACCTGGATTTTGGTTTCCTCTTCTTTCTTTGAAATGACAAGTCTTCATTCAGCATGCTACACACACCTTGTGGCAGTTTCAGTTTGAAGCATGTTGGTGCTCTCAAAACGCTGTGTATCCTGTGTAGAGTGTGTCACTCTACAGCACTGAATACACAACTTAGAGCTCCTTTCAACACAGACACGCAAACACATCTTTTTGGGAAAGTCCTAACTCAGGTAAATTGGAAATGTAAGGGTTTCATCGAAAACATGAAGACAATCATGCTTTTGAACTCTGCAACCGAAAGAAATGGCTTTTTGTACATGCCATTCTGAATTTCACTGCAAAATGCCCTTCTTTTCTGTTTTGTTGAAAGTTCAAAACGCTTTAGGAGATAGAACGTGTTTGAAGAAGACTGATGCAGTGTGCGTGTTCCTGGATTTCAAGTGCTTCGGGATACATACTCCTTGTTTTTCCACATTGTTTAAGAAACAACATGAGGCTTGCAAGACATTGAAAAAATGCATCCTAAAACTTATGCCTGCAGTGAAAACACACGTTTCTACAAAGACTTAGAAGGAGCAAGCAAAACAATAGTGGCTGAGAGTTCTTTCAGAGAGAAACACACGTATTTCATCCTTCCGTAGAGACGGTTAGGGTTACGATTGGACCTAGGGTAGGGTTATGTTGAGGGATAGGGTTAGAGAGACCGGTTAGGGTTACGATTCGACCTAGGGTTAGGGTTTTGTTGAGGGCTAGGTTTAGAGAGACGGTTAGGGTTACGATTGGACCTAGGGTTAGGGTTATGTTGAGGGCTAGGGTTAGAGATCAGGTTAGTATTACGATTGGACCTAGGGTTAGGTTTATGTTGAGGGCTAGGGTTAGAGAGACGGTTAGGGTTACGATTCGACCTAGGGTTAGGGTTATAATGAGGGCTAGGTTTAGAGAGACGGTTAGGGTTACGATTCGACCTAGGGTTAGGGTTATAATGAGGGCTAGGTTTAGAGAGACGGTTAGGGATACGAGCGGACCTAGGGTTAGGGTTATGTTGAGGGCTAGGGTTAGAGAGAGGGTTAGTATTACGATTGGACCTAGGGTTAGGGTTATGTTGAGGGCTAGGGTTACAGATCCGGTTAGGGTTACAATTGGACCTAGGGTTAGGGTTATGTTGAGGGCTACGGTTAGAGATCTGGTTAGGGATACAATTGGACGTAGGGTTAGGGTTATGTTGAGGGCTAGGGTTAGAGAGAGGGTTAGTGTTACGGTTGGACCTATGGTTAGGGTTATGTTGAGGGCTAGGGTTACAGATCCGGTTAGGGTTACAATTGGACCTAGGGTTAGGGTTATGTTGAGGGCTAGGGTTAGAGATCCGGTTAGGGTTACGGTTGGACCTAGGGTTAGGGTTATGTTGAGGGCTAGGGTTAGAGATCCGGGTAAGATTACGGTTGGACCTAGGGTTAGGGTTATGTTGAGGCCCAGGGTTAGAGTTTCGGTTAGGGTTAAGACTGGACCTAGGGTTAGCTTAATGTTGAGGGCTAGGGTTAGAGAGACGGTTAGGGTTACGATTGGACCTAGGGTTAGGGTTATGTTGAGGGCTAGGGTTAGAGATCCTGTTAGGGTTACGGTTGGACCTAGGGTTAGGGATATGTTGAGGGCTAGGGTTAGAGATCCGGTTAGGGATACGGTTGGACCTAGGGTTAGGGTTATGTTGAGGGCTAGGGTTAGAGATCCGGTTAGGGTTACTGTTGGACCTAGGGTTAGGGTTATGTTGAGGCCCAGGGTTAGAGTTTCGGTTAGGGTTAAGATTGGACCTAGGGTTATAGTGATGTTGAGGGCTAGGGTATTCCAGCAGTGAAAGCACACATTTCTATAAAGACTTTGAAGCAGCAAGCAAAAGCCTAGAGGCTGAGTGTTCTTTCAGTGAGAAACATGCATTTCATCCTTCTGGAGTGAATTTGCATGCTGGAGTTCATATGCATTTTATACTGTGCAGAATGTAGCTACTTGCTGGGGGTTGTGTCATAGAAGCACCTTTTCTGCAGGAGGTTATTGGAACATTCATTGTTTGGCTAAGTTATTTAGGGTTGGTTTTGGAAGGTCTTTCAACCTTGGCCAAATCCCGCTTCGTACGCAAGTTTTTAATAGCGCTGTTTCCAAGTGTCCACAAAGAGCTGCTGCTTGAAACTGTCCACATGCACATCTCGTATACTGGTGTGCTCGTTTCACTACCTGGATTTTGGTTTCCTCTTCTTTCTTTGAAATGACAAGTCTTCATTCAGCAGGCTACACACACCTTGTAGCAGTTTCAGTTTGAAGCATGTTGGTGCTCTCAAAACGCTGTGTATCCTGTGTAGAGTGTGTCACTCTACAGCACTGAATACACAACTTAGAGCTCCTTTCAACACAGACACGCAAACACATCTTTTTGGGAAAGTCCTAACTCAGGTAAATTGGAAATGTAAGGGTTTCATCGAAAACATGAAGACAATCATGCTTTTGAACTCTGCAACCGAAAGAAATGGCTTTTTGTACATGCCATTCTGAATTTCACTGCAAAATGCCCTTCTTTTCTGGTTTGTTGAAAGTTCAAAACGCTTTAGGAGATAGAACGTGTTTGAAGAAGACTGATGCAGTGTGCGTTTTCCTGGATTTCAAGTGCTTCGGGATACATACTCCTTGTTTTTCCACATTGTCTAAGAAACAACATGAGGCTTGCAAGACATTGAAAAAATGCATCCTAAAACTTATGCCTGCAGTGAAAACACACGTTTCTACAAAGACTTGGAAGGAGCAAGCAAAACAATAGTGGCTGAGAGTTCTTTCAGAGAGAAACACACGTATTTCATCCTTCTGTAGAGACGGTTAGGGTTACGATTGGACCTAGGGTAGGGTTATGTTGAGGGATAGGGTTAGAGAGACGGTTAGGGTTACGATTCGACCTAGGGTTAGGGTTTTGTTGAGGGCTACTTTTAGAGAGACGGTTAGGGTTACGATTGGACCTAGGGTTAGGGTTATGTTGAGGGCTAGGGTTAGAGATCAGGTTAGTATTACGATTGGACCTAGGGTTAGGGTTATGTTGAGGGCTAGGGTTACAGATCCGGTTAGGGTTACAATTGGACCTAGGGTTAGGGTTATGTTGAGGGCTAGGGTTAGAGATCCGGTTAGGGTTACGGTTGGAGCTAGGGTTAGGGTTATGTTGAGGGCTAGGGTTAGAGATCCAGTCAGGGTTACGATTGGACCTAGGGTTAGGGTTATAATGAGGGCTAGGTTTAGAGTTTCGGTTAGGGTTAAGACTGGACCTAGGGTTAGCTTAATGTTGAGGGCTAGGGTTAGAGAGACGGTTAGGGTTACGATTGGACCTAGGGTTAGGGTTATGTTGAGGGCTAGGGTTAGAGAGAGGGTTAGTATTACGATTGGACCTAGGGTTAGGGTTATGTTGAGGGCTAGGGTTACAGATCCGGTTAGGGTTACAATTGGACCTAGGGTTAGGGTTATGTTGAGGGCTAGGGTTAGAGATCTGGTTAGGGTTACAATTGGACGTAGGGTTAGGGTTATGTTGAGGGCTAGGGTTAGAGATCCGGTTAGGGTTACGGTTGGACCTAGGGTTAGGGTTATGTTGAGGGCTAGGGTTAGAGATCCGGGTAGGGTTACGGTTGGACCTAGGGTTAGGGTTATGTTGAGGCCCAGGGTTAGAGTTTCGTTTAGGGTTAAGACTGGACCTAGGGTTAGCTTAATGTTGAGGGCTAGGGTTAGAGAGACGGTTAGGGTTACGATTCGACCTAGGGTTAGGGTTATAATGAGGGCTAGGTTTAGAGAGACGGTTAGGGTTACGATTCGACCTAGGGTTAGGGTTATAATGAGGGCTAGGTTTAGAGAGACGGTTAGGGATACGAGCGGACCTAGGGTTAGGGTTATGTTGAGGGCTAGGGTTAGAGAGAGGGTTAGTATTACGATTGGACCTAGGGTTAGGGTTATGTTGAGGGCTAGGGTTACAGATCCGGTTAGGGTTACAATTGGACCTAGGGTTAGGGTTATGTTGAGGGCTACGGTTAGAGATCTGGTTAGGGATACAATTGGACGTAGGGTTAGGGTTATGTTGAGGGCTAGGGTTAGAGAGAGGGTTAGTGTTACGGTTGGACCTATGGTTAGGGTTATGTTGAGGGCTAGGGTTACAGATCCGGTTAGGGTTACAATTGGACCTAGGGTTAGGGTTATGTTGAGGGCTAGGGTTAGAGATCCGGTTAGGGTTACGGTTGGACCTAGGGTTAGGGTTATGTTGAGGGCTAGGGTTAGAGATCCGGGTAAGATTACGGTTGGACCTAGGGTTAGGGTTATGTTGAGGCCCAGGGTTAGAGTTTCGGTTAGGGTTAAGACTGGACCTAGGGTTAGCTTAATGTTGAGGGCTAGGGTTAGAGAGACGGTTAGGGTTACGATTGGACCTAGGGTTAGGGTTATGTTGAGGGCTAGGGTTAGAGATCCTGTTAGGGTTACGGTTGGACCTAGGGTTAGGGATATGTTGAGGGCTAGGGTTAGAGATCCGGTTAGGGATACGGTTGGACCTAGGGTTAGGGTTATGTTGAGGGCTAGGGTTAGAGATCCTGTTAGGGTTACGGTTGGACCTAGGGTTAGGGTTATGTTGAGGCCCAGGGTTAGAGTTTCGGTTAGGGTTAAGATTGGACCTAGGGTTATAGTGATGTTGAGGGCTAGTGTATTCCAGCAGTGAAAGCACACATTTCTATAAAGACTTTGAAGCAGCAAGCAAAAGCCTAGAGGCTGAGTGTTCTTTCAGTGAGAAACATGCATTTCATCCTTCTGGAGTGAATTTGCATGCTGGAGTTCATATGCATTTTATACTGTGCAGAATGTAGCTACTTGCTGGGGGTTGTGTCATAGAAGCACCTTTTCTGCAGGAGGTTATTGGAACATTCATTGTTTGGCTAAGTTATTTAGGGTTGGTTTTGGAAGGTCTTTCAACCTTGGCCAAATCCCGCTTCGTACGCAAGTTTTTAATAGCGCTGTTTCCAAGTGTCCACAAAGAGCTGCTGCTTGAAGCTGTCCACATGCACATCTCGTATACTGGTGTGCTCGTTTCACTACCTGGATTTTGGTTTCCTCTTCTTTCTTTGAAATGACAAGTCTTCATTCAGCAGGCTACACACACCTTGTAGCAGTTTCAGTTTGAAGCATGTTGGTGCTCTCAAAACGCTGTGTATCCTGTGTAGAGTGTGTCACTCTACAGCACTGAATACACAACTTAGAGCTCCTTTCAACACAGACACGCAAATACATCTTTTTGGGAAAGTCCTAACTCAGGTAAATTGGAAATGTAAGGGTTTCATCGAAAACATGAAGACAATCATGCTTTTGAACTCTGCAACCGAAAGAAATGGCTTTTTGTACATGCCATTCTGAATTTCACTGCAAAATGCCCTTCTTTTCTGGTTTGTTGAAAGTTCAAAACGCTTTAGGAGATAGAACGTGTTTGAAGAAGACTGATGCAGTGTGCGTTTTCCTGGATTTCAAGTGCTTCGGGATACATACTCCTTGTTTTTCCACATTGTCTAAGAAACAACATGAGGCTTGCAAGACATTGAAAAAATGCATCCTAAAACTTATGCCTGCAGTGAAAACACACGTTTCTACAAAGACTTGGAAGGAGCAGGCAAAACAATAGTGGCTGAGAGTTCTTTCAGAGAGAAACACACGTATTTCATCCTTCTGTAGAGACGGTTAGGGTTACGATTGGACCTAGGGTAGGGTTATGTTGAGGGATAGGGTTAGAGAGACGGTTAGGGTTACGATTCGACCTAGGGTTAGGGTTATGTTGAGGGCTAGGTTTAGAGAGAAGGTTAGGGTTACGATTGGACCTAGGGTTAGGGTTATGTTGAGGGCTAGGGTTAGAGATCAGGTTAGTATTACAATTGGACCTAGGGTTAGGGTTATGTTGAGGGCTAGGGTTACAGATCCGGTTAGGGTTACAATTGGACCTAGGGTTAGGGTTATGTTGAGGGCTAGGGTTAGAGATCTGGTTAGGGTTACAATTGGACGTAGGGTTAGGGTTATGTTGAGGGCTAGGGTTAGAGATCCGGTTAGGGTTACGGTTGGACCTAGGGTTAGGGTTATGTTGAGGGCTAGGGTTAGAGATCCGGGTAGGGTTAAGGTTGGACCTAGGGTTAGGGTTATGTTGAGGCCCAGGGTTAGAGTTTCGTTTAGGGTTAAGACTGGACCTAGGGTTAGCTTAATGTTGAGGGCTAGGGTTAGAGAGACGGTTAGGGTTACGATTGGACCTAGGGTTAGGGTTATGTTGAGGGCTAGGGTTAGAGAGAGGGTTAGTATTACGATTGGACCTAGGGTTAGGGTTATGTTGAGGGCTAGGGTTACAGATCCGGTTAGGGTTACAATTGGACCTAGGGTTAGGGTTATGTTGAGGGCTAGGGTTAGAGATCTGGTTAGGGTTACAATTGGACGTAGGGTTAGGGTTATGTTGAGGGCTAGGGTTAGAGATCCGGTTAGGGTTACGGTTGGACCTAGGGTTAGGGTTATGTTGAGGGCTAGGGTTAGAGATCCGGGTAGGGTTACGGTTGGACCTAGGGTTAGGGTTATGTTGAGGCCCAGGGTTAGAGTTTCGTTTAGGGTTAAGACTGGACCTAGGGTTAGCTTAATGTTGAGGGCTAGGGTTAGAGAGACGGTTAGGGATACGATTGGACCTAGGGTTAGGGTTATGTTGAGGGCTAGGATTAGAGATCCTGTTAGGGTTACGGTTGGACCTAGGGTTAGGGATATGTTGAGGGCTAGGGTCAGAGATCCGGTTAGGGTTACGGTTGGACCTAGGGTTAGGGTTATGTTGAGGGCTAGGGTTAGAGATCCGGTTAGGGTTACGGTTGGACCTAGGGTTCGGGTTATGTTGAGGCCCAGGGTTAGAGTTTCGGTTAGGGTTAAGATTGGACCTAGGGTTATAGTGATGTTGAGGGCTAGGGTATTCCAGCAGTGAAAGCACACATTTCTATAAAGACTTTGAAGCAGCAAGCAAAAGCCTAGAGGCTGAGTGTTCTTTCAGTGAGAAACATGCATTTCATCCTTCTGGAGTGAATTTGCATGCTGGAGTTCATATGCATTTTATACTGTGCAGAATGTAGCTACTTGCTGGGGGTTGTGTCATAGAAGCACCTTTTCTGCAGGAGGTTATTGGAACATTCATTGTTTGGCTAAGTTATTTAGGGTTGGTTTTGGAAGGTCTTTCAACCTTGGCCAAATCCCGCTTCGTACGCAAGTTTTTAATAGCGCTGTTTCCAAGTGTCCACAAAGAGCTGCTGCTTGAAACTGTCCACATGCACATCTCGTATACTGGTGTGCTCGTTTCACTACCTGGATTTTGGTTTCCTGTTCTTTCTTTGAAATGACAAGTCTTCATTCAGCAGGCTACACACACCTTGTAGCAGTTTCAGTTTGAAGCATGTTGGTGCTCTCAAAACGCTGTGTATCCTGTGTAGAGTGTGTCACTCTACAGCACTGAATACACAACTTAGAGCTCCTTTCAACACAGACACGCAAACACATCTTTTTGGGAAAGTCCTAACTCAGGTAAATTGGAAATGTAAGGGTTTCATCGAAAACATGAAGACAATCATGCTTTTGAACTCTGCAACCGAAAGAAATGGCTTTTTGTACATGCCATTCTGAATTTCACTGCAAAATGCCCTTCTTTTCTGTTTTGTTGAAAGTTCAAAACGCTTTAGGAGATAGAACGTGTTTGAAGAAGACTGATGCAGTGTGCGTTTTCCTGGATTTCAAGTGCTTCGGGATACATACTCCTTGTTTTTCCACATTGTCTAAGAAACAACATGAGGCTTGCAAGACATTGAAAAAATGCATCCTAAAACTTATGCCTGCAGTGAAAACACACGTTTCTACAAAGACTTGGAAGGAGCAAGCAAAACAATAGTGGCTGAGAGTTCTTTCAGAGAGAAACACACGTATTTCATCCTTCTGTAGAGACGGTTAGGGTTACGATTGGACCTAGGGTAGGGTTATGTTGAGGGATAGAGTTAGAGAGACGGTTAGGGTTACGATTCGACCTAGGGTTAGGGTTATGTTGAGGGCTAGGTTTAGAGAGACGGTTAGGGTTACGATTGGACCTAGGGTTAGGGTTATGTTGAGGGCTAGGGTTAGAGATCTGGTTAGGGTTACAATTGGACGTAGGGTTAGGGTTATGTTGAGGGCTAGGGTTAGAGATCCGGTTAGGGTTACAATTGGACCTATGGTTAGGGTTATGTTGAGGGCTAGGGTTAGAGATCCGGTTAGGGTTACGGTTGGAGCTAGGGTTAGGGTTATGTTGAGGGCTAGGGTTAGAGATCCAGTCAGGGTTACGATTGGACCTAGGGTTAGGGTTATAATGAGGGCTAGGTTTAGAGTTTCGGTTAGGGTTAAGACTGGACCTAGGGTTAGCTTAATGTTGAGGGCTAGGGTTAGAGAGACGGTTAGGGTTACGATTGGACCTAGGGTTAGGGTTATGTTGAGGGCTAGGGTTAGAGAGAGGGTTAGAATTACGATTGGACCTAGGGTTAGGGTTATGTTGAGGGCTAGGGTTACAGATCCGGTTAGGGTTACAATTGGACTTAGGGTTAGGGTTATGTTGAGGGCTAGGGTTAGAGATCTGGTTAGGGTTACAATTGGACGTAGGGTTAGGGTTATGTTGAGGGCTAGGGTTAGAGATCCGGTTAGGGTTACGGTTGGACCTAGGGTTAGGGTTATGTTGAGGGCTAGGGTTAGAGATCCGGGTAGGGTTACGGTTGGACCTAGGGTTAGGGTTATGTTGAGGCCCAGGGTTAGAGTTTCGTTTAGGGTTAAGACTGTACCTAGGGTTAGCTTAATGTTGAGGGCTAGGGTTAGAGAGACGGTTAGGGTTACGATTGGACCTAGGGTTAGGGTTATGTTGAGGGCTAGGATTAGAGATCCTGTTAGGGTTACGGTTGGACCTAGTGTTAGGGATATGTTGAGGGCTAGGGTCAGAGATCCGGTTAGGGTTACGGTTGGACCTAGGGTTAGGGTTATGTTGAGGGCTAGGGTTAGAGATCCGGTTAGGGTTACGGTTGGACCTAGGGTTCGGGTTATGTTGAGGCCCAGGGTTAGAGTTTCGGTTAGGGTTAAGATTGGACCTAGGGTTATAGTGATGTTGAGGGCTAGGGTATTCCTGCAGTGAAAGCACACATTTCTATAAAGACTTTGAAGCAGCAAGCAAAAGCCTAGAGGCTGAGTGTTCTTTCAGTGAGAAACATGCATTTCATCCTTCTGGAGTGAATTTGCATGCTGGAGTTCATATGCATTTTATACTGTGCAGAATGTAGCTACTTGCTGGGGGTTGTGTCATAGAAGCACCTTTTCTGCAGGAGGTTATTGGAACATTCATTGTTTGGCTAAGTTATTTAGGGTTGGTTTTGGAAGGTCTTTCAACCTTGGCCAAATCCCGCTTCGTACGCAAGTTTTTAATAGCGCTGTTTCCAAGTGTCCACAAAGAGCTGCTGCTTGAAACTGTCCACATGCACATCTCGTATACTGGTGTGCTCGTTTCACTACCTGGATTTTGGTTTCCTGTTCTTTCTTTGAAATGACAAGTCTTCATTCAGCAGGCTACACACACCTTGTAGCAGTTTCAGTTTGAAGCATGTTGGTGCTCTCAAAACGCTGTGTATCCTGTGTAGAGTGTGTCACTCTACAGCACTGAATACACAACTTAGAGCTCCTTTCAACACAGACACGCAAACACATCTTTTTGGGAAAGTCCTAACTCAGGTAAATTGGAAATGTAAGGGTTTCATCGAAAACATGAAGACAATCATGCTTTTGAACTCTGCAACCGAAAGAAATGGCTTTTTGTACATGCCATTCTGAATTTCACTGCAAAATGCCCTTCTTTTCTGGTTTGTTGAAAGTTCAAAACGCTTTAGGAGATAGAACGTGTTTGAAGAAGACTGATGCAGTGTGCGTTTTCCTGGATTTCAAGTGCTTCGGGATACATACTCCTTGTTTTTCCACATTGTCTAAGAAACAACATGAGGCTTGCAAGACATTGAAAAAATGCATCCTAAAACTTATGCCTGCAGTGAAAACACACGTTTCTACAAAGACTTGGAAGGAGCAAGCAAAACAATAGTGGCTGAGAGTTCTTTCAGAGAGAAACACACGTATTTCATCCTTCTGTAGAGACGGTTAGGGTTACGATTGGACCTAGGGTAGGGTTATGTTGAGGGATAGAGTTAGAGAGACGGTTAGGGTTACGATTCGACCTAGGGTTAGGGTTATGTTGAGGGCTAGGTTTAGAGAGACGGTTAGGGTTACGATTGGACCTAGGGTTAGGGTTATGTTGAGGGCTAGGGTTAGAGATCTGGTTAGGGTTACAATTGGACGTAGGGTTAGGGTTATGTTGAGGGCTAGGGTTAGAGATCCGGTTAGGGTTACAATTGGACCTATGGTTAGGGTTATGTTGAGGGCTAGGGTTAGAGATCCGGTTAGGGTTACGGTTGGAGCTAGGGTTAGGGTTATGTTGAGGGCTAGGGTTAGAGATCCAGTCAGGGTTACGATTGGACCTAGGGTTAGGGTTATAATGAGGGCTAGGTTTAGAGTTTCGGTTAGGGTTAAGACTGGACCTAGGGTTAGCTTAATGTTGAGGGCTAGGGTTAGAGAGACGGTTAGGGTTACGATTGGACCTAGGGTTAGGGTTATGTTGAGGGCTAGGGTTAGAGAGAGGGTTAGTATTACGATTGGACCTAGGGTTAGGGTTATGTTGAGGGCTAGGGTTACAGATCCGGTTAGGGTTACAATTGGACTTAGGGTTAGGGTTATGTTGAGGGCTAGGGTTAGAGATCTGGTTAGGGTTACAATTGGACGTAGGGTTAGGGTTATGTTGAGGGCTAGGGTTAGAGATCCGGTTAGGGTTACGGTTGGACCTAGGGTTAGGGTTATGTTGAGGGCTAGGGTTAGAGATCCGGGTAGGGTTACGGTTGGACCTAGGGTTAGGGTTATGTTGAGGCCCAGGGTTAGAGTTTCATTTAGGGTTAAGACTGGACCTAGGGTTAGCTTAATGTTGAGGGCTAGGGTTAGAGAGACGGTTAGGGTTACGATTGGACCTAGGGTTAGGGTTATGTTGAGGGCTAGGATTAGAGATCCTGTTAGGGTTACGGTTGGACCTAGGGTTAGGGATATGTTGAGGGCTAGGGTCAGAGATCCGGTTAGGGTTACGGTTGGACCTAGGGTTAGGGTTATGTTGAGGGCTAGGGTTAGAGATCCGGTTAGGGTTACGGTTGGACCTAGGGTTCGGGTTATGTTGAGGCCCAGGGTTAGAGTTTCGGTTAGGGTTAAGATTGGACCTAGGGTTATAGTGATGTTGAGGGCTAGGGTATTCCTGCAGTGAAAGCACACATTTCTATAAAGACTTTGAAGCAGCAAGCAAAAGCCTAGAGGCTGAGTGTTCTTTCAGTGAGAAACATGCATTTCATCCTTCTGGAGTGAATTTGCATGCTGGAGTTCATATGCATTTTATACTGTGCAGAATGTAGCTACTTGCTGGGGGTTGTGTCATAGAAGCACCTTTTCTGCAGGAGGTTATTGGAACATTCATTGTTTGGCTAAGTTATTTAGGGTTGGTTTTGGAAGGTCTTTCAACCTTGGCCAAATCCCGCTTCGTACGCAAGTTTTTAATAGCGCTGTTTCCAAGTGTCCACAAAGAGCTGCTGCTTGAAACTGTCCACATGCACATCTCGTATACTGGTGTGCTCGTTTCACTACCTGGATTTTGGTTTCCTGTTCTTTCTTTGAAATGACAAGTCTTCATTCAGCAGGCTACACACACCTTGTAGCAGTTTCAGTTTGAAGCATGTTGGTGCTCTCAAAACGCTGTGTATCCTGTGTAGAGTGTGTCACTCTACAGCACTGAATACACAACTTAGAGCTCCTTTCAACACAGACACGCAAACACATCTTTTTGGGAAAGTCCTAACTCAGGTAAATTGGAAATGTAAGGGTTTCATCGAAAACATGAAGACAATCATGCTTTTGAACTCTGCAACCGAAAGAAATGGCTTTTTGTACATGCCATTCTGAATTTCACTGCAAAATGCCCTTCTTTTCTGGTTTGTTGAAAGTTCAAAACGCTTTAGGAGATAGAACGTGTTTGAAGAAGACTGATGCAGTGTGCGTTTTCCTGGATTTCAAGTGCTTCGGGATACATACTCCTTGTTTTTCCACATTGTCTAAGAAACAACATGAGGCTTGCAAGACATTGAAAAAATGCATCCTAAAACTTATGCCTGCAGTGAAAACACACGTTTCTACAAAGACTTGGAAGGAGCAAGCAAAACAATAGTGGCTGAGAGTTCTTTCAGAGAGAAACACACGTATTTCATCCTTCTGTAGAGACGGTTAGGGTTACGATTGGACCTAGGGTAGGGTTATGTTGAGGGATAGGGTTAGAGAGACGGTTAGGGTTACGATTCGACCTAGGGTTAGGGTTATGTTGAGGGCTAGGTTTAGAGAGACGGTTAGGGTTACGATTGGACCTAGGGTTAGGGTTATGTTGAGGGCTAGGGTTAGAGATCAGGTTAGTATTACGATTGGACCTAGGGTTAGGGTTATGTTGAGGGCTAGGGTTACAGATCCGGTTAGGGTTACAATTGGACCTAGGGTTAGGGTTATGTTGAGGGCTAGGGTTAGAGATCTGGTTAGTGTTACAATTGGACGTAGGGTTAGGGTTATGTTGAGGGCTAGGGTTAGAGATCCGGTTAGGGTTACGGTTGGACCTAGGGTTAGGGTTATGTTGAGGGCTAGGGTTGGAGATCCGGGTAGGGTTACGGTTGGACCTAGGGTTAGGGTTATGTTGAGGCCCAGGGTTAGAGTTTCGTTTAGGGTTAAGACTGGACCTAGGGTTAGCTTAATGTTGAGGGCTAGGGTTAGAGAGACGGTTAGGGTTACGATTGGACCTAGGGTTAGGGTTATGTTGAGGGCTAGGGTTAGAGATCCTGTTAGGGTTACGGTTGGACCTAGGGTTAGGGATATGTTGAGGGCTAGAGTTAGAGATCCGGTTAGGGTTACGGTTGGACCTAGGGTTAGGGTTATGTTGAGGGCTAGGGTTAGAGATCCGGTTAGGGTTACGGTTGGACCTAGGGTTAGGGTTATGTTGAGGCCCAGGGTTAGAGTTTCGGTTAGGGTTAAGATTGGACCTAGGGTTATAGTGATGTTGAGGGCTAGGGTATTCCAGCAGTGAAAGCACACATTTCTATAAAGACTTTGAAGCAGCAAGCAAAAGCCTAGAGGCTGAGTGTTCTTTCAGTGAGAAACATGCATTTCATCCTTCTGGAGTGAATTTGCATGCTGGAGTTCATATGCATTTTATACTGTTCAGAATGTAGCTACTTGCTGGGGGTTGTGTCATAGAAGCACCTTTTCTGCAGGAGGTTATTGGAACATTCATTGTTTGGCTAAGTTATTTAGGGTTGGTTTTGGAAGGTCTTTCAACCTTGGCCAAATCCCGCTTCGTACGCAAGTTTTTAATAGCGCTGTTTCCAAGTGTCCACAAAGAGCTGCTGCTGAAACTGTCCACATGCACATCTCGTATACTGGTGTGCTCGTTTCACTACCTGGATTTTGGTTTCCTCTTCTTTCTTTGAAATGACAAGTCTTCATTCAGCAGGCTACACACACCTTGTAGCAGTTTCAGTTTGAAGCATGTTGGTGCTCTCAAAACGCTGTGTATCCTGTGTAGAGTGTGTCACTCTACAGCACTGAATACACAACTTAGAGCTCCTTTCAACACAGACACGCAAACACATCTTTTTGGGAAAGTCCTAACTCAGGTAAATTGGAAATGTAAGGGTTTCATCGAAAACATGAAGACAATCATGCTTTTGAACTCTGCAACCGAAAGAAATGGCTTTTTGTACATGCCATTCTGAATTTCACTGCAAAATGCCCTTCTTTTCTGGTTTGTTGAAAGTTCAAAACGCTTTAGGAGATAGAACGTGTTTGAAGAAGACTGATGCAGTGTGCGTTTTCCTGGATTTCAAGTGCTTCGGGATACATACTCCTTGTTTTTCCACATTGTCTAAGAAACAACATGAGGCTTGCAAGACATTGAAAAAATGCATCCTAAAACTTATGCCTGCAGTGAAAACACACGTTTCTACAAAGACTTGGAAGGAGCAAGCAAAACAATAGTGGCTGAGAGTTCTTTCAGAGAGAAACACACGTATTTCATCCTTCTGTAGAGACGGTTAGGGTTACGATTGGACCTAGGGTAGGGTTATGTTGAGGGATAGGGTTAGAGAGACGGTTAGGGTTACGATTCGACCTAGGGTTAGGGTTATGTTGAGGGCTAGGTTTAGAGAGACGGTTAGGGTTACGATTGGACCTAGGGTTAGGGTTATGTTGAGGGCTAGGGTTAGAGATCAGGTTAGTATTACGATTGGACCTAGGGTTAGGGTTATGTTGAGGGCTAGGGTTAGAGATCTGGTTAGGGTTACAATTGGACGTAGGGTTAGGGTTATGTTGAGGGCTAGGGTTAGAGATCCGGTTAGGGTTACGGTTGGACCTAGGGTTAGGGTTATGTTGAGGGCTAGGGTTAGAGATCCGGTTAGGGTTACGGTTGGACCTAGGGTTAGGGTTATGTTGAGGCCCAGGGTTAGAGTTTCGTTTAGGGTTAAGACTGGACCTAGGGTTAGCTTAATGTTGAGGGCTAGGGTTAGAGAGACGGTTAGGGTTACGATTGGACCTAGGGTTAGGGTTATGTTGAGGGCTAGGGTTAGAGATCCTGTTAGGGTTACGGTTGGACCTAGGGTTAGGGATATGTTGAGGGCTAGGGTTAGAGATCCGGTTAGGGTTACGGTTGGACCTAGGGTTAGGGTTATGTTGAGGGCTAGGGTTAGAGATCCGGTTAGGGTTACGGTTGGACCTAGGGTTAGGGTTATGTTGAGGCCCAGGGTTAGAGTTTCGGTTAGGGTTAAGATTGGACCTAGGGTTATAGTGATGTTGAGGGCTAGGGTATTCCAGCAGTGAAAGCACACATTTCTATAAAGACTTTGAAGCAGCAAGCAAAAGCCTAGAGGCTGAGTGTTCTTTCAGTGAGAAACATGCATTTCATCCTTCTGGAGTGAATTTGCATGCTGGAGTTCATATGCATTTTATACTGTTCAGAATGTAGCTACTTGCTGGGGGTTGTGTCATAGAAGCACCTTTTCTGCAGGAGGTTATTGGAACATTCATTGTTTGGCTAAGTTATTTAGGGTTGGTTTTGGAAGGTCTTTCAACCTTGGCCAAATCCCGCTTCGTACGCAAGTTTTTAATAGCGCTGTTTCCAAGTGTCCACAAAGACCTGCTGCTTGAAACTGTCCACATGCACATCTCGTATACTGGTGTGCTCGTTTCACTACCTGGATTTTGGTTTCCTGTTCTTTCTTTGAAATGACAAGTCTTCATTCAGCAGGCTACACACACCTTGTAGCAGTTTCAGTTTGAAGCATGTTGGTGCTCTCAAAACGCTGTGTATCCTGTGTAGAGTGTGTCACTCTACAGCACTGAATACACAACTTAGAGCTCCTTTCAACACAGACACGCAAACACATCTTTTTGGGAAAGTCCTAACTCAGGTAAATTGGAAATGTAAGGGTTTCATCGAAAACATGAAGACAATCATGCTTTTGAACTCTGCAACCGAAAGAAATGGCTTTTTGTACATGCCATTCTGAATTTCACTGCAAAATGCCCTTCTTTTCTGGTTTGTTGAAAGTTCAAAACGCTTTAGGAGATAGAACGTGTTTGAAGAAGACTGATGCAGTGTGCGTTTTCCTGGATTTCAAGTGCTTCGGGATACATACTCCTTGTTTTTCCACATTGTCTAAGAAACAACATGAGGCTTGCAAGACATTGAAAAAATGCATCCTAAAACTTATGCCTGCAGTGAAAACACACGTTTCTACAAAGACTTGGAAGGAGCAAGCAAAACAATAGTGGCTGAGAGTTCTTTCAGAGAGAAACACACGTATTTCATCCTTCTGTAGCGACGGTTAGGGTTACGATTGGACCTAGGGTAGGGTTATGTTGAGGGCTAGGGTTAGAGATCAGGTTAGTATTACGATTGGACCTAGGGTTAGGGTTATGTTGAGGGCTAGGGTTAGAGATCAGGTTAGTATTACGATTGGACCTAGGGTTAGGGTTATGTTGAGGGCTAGGGTTAGAGATCAGGTTAGTATTACGATTGGACCTAGGGTTAGGGTTATGTTGAGGGCTAGGGTTACAGATCCGGTTAGGCTTACAATTGGACCTAGGGTTAGGGTTATGTTGAGGGCTAGGGTTACAGATACGGTTAGGGTTACAATTGGACCTAGGGTGACGGTTATCTTGAGGGCTAGGGTTAGAGATCTGGTTAGGGTTACAATTGGACGTAGGGTTAGGGTTATGTTGAGGGCTAGGGTTAGAGATCCGGTTAGGGTTACGGTTGGACCTAGGGTTAGGGTTATGTTGAGGGCTAGGGTTAGAGATCCGGGTATGGTTACGGTTGGACCTAGGGTTAGGGTTATGTTGAGGCCCAGGGTTAGAGTTTCGGTTAGGGTTAAGACTGGACCTAGGGTTAGCTTAATGTTGAGGGCTAGGGTTAGATAGACGGTTAGGGTTACGATTGGACCTAGGGTTAGGGTTATGTTGAGGGCTAGAGTTAGAGATCCTGTTAGGGTTAAGGTTGGACCTAGGGTTAGGGATATGTTGAGGGCTAGGGTTAGAGATCCGGTTAGGGTTACGGTTGGACCTAGGGTTAGGGTTATGTTGAGGCCCAGGGTTAGAGTTTCGGTTAGGGTTAGGATTGGACCTAGGGTTATAGTGATGTTGAGGGCTAGGGTATTCCAGCAGTGAAAGCACACATTTCTATAAAGACTTTGAAGCAGCAAGCAAAAGCCTAGTGGCTGAGTGTTCTTTCAGAGAGAAACATGCATTTCATCCTTCTGGAGTGAATTTGCATGCTGGAGTTCATATGCATTTTATACTGTGCAGAATGTAGCTACTTGATGGGGGTTGTGTCATAGAAGCACCTTTTCTGCAGGAGGTTATTGGAACATTCATTGTTTGGCTAAGTTATTAAGGTTGGTTTTGGAAGGTCTTTCAACCTTGGCCAAATCCCGCTTCGTACGCAAGTTTTTAATAGCGCTGTTTCCAAGTGTCCACAAAGAGCTGCTGCTTGAAACTGTCCACATGCACATCTCGTATACTGGTGTGCTCGTTTCACTACCTGGATTTTGGTTTCCTCTTCTTTCTTTGAAATGACAAGTCTTCATTCAGCATGCTACACACACCTTGTGGCAGTTTCAGTTTGAAGCATGTTGGTGCTCTCAAAACGCTGTGTATCCTGTGTAGAGTGTGTCACTCTCCAGCACTGAATACACAACTTAGAGCTCCTTTCAACACAGACACGCAAACACATCTTTTTGGGAAAGTCCTAACTCAGGTAAATTGGAAATGTAAGGGTTTCATCGAAAACATGAAGACAATCATGCTTTTGAACTCTGCAACCGAAAGAAATGGCTTTTTGTACATGCCATTCTGAATTTCACTGCAAAATGCCCTTCTTTTCTGTTTTGTTGAAAGTTCAAAACGCTTTAGGAGATAGAACGTGTTTGAAGAAGACTGATGCAGTGTGCGTGTTCCTGGATTTCAAGTGCTTCGGGATACATACTCCTTGTTTTTCCACATTGTCTAAGAAACAACATGAGGCTTGCAAGACATTGAAAAAATGCATCCTAAAACTTATGCCTGCAGTGAAAACACACGTTTCTACAAAGACTTGGAAGGAGCAAGCAAAACAATAGTGGCTGAGAGTTCTTTCAGAGAGAAACACACGTATTTCATCCTTCTGTAGAGACGGTTAGGGTTACGATTGGACCTAGGGTAGGGTTATGTTGAGGGATAGGGTTAGAGAGACCGGTTAGGGTTACGATTCGACCTAGGGTTAGAGTTTTGTTGAGGGCTACTTTTAGAGAGACGGTTAGGGTTACGATTGGAACTAGGGTTAGGGTTATGTTGAGGGCTATGGTTAGAGATCAGGTTAGTATTACGATTGGACCTAGGGTTAGGGTTATGTTGAGGGCTAGGGTTAGAGAGAGGGTTAGTATTACGATTGGACCTAGGGTTAGGGTTATGTTGAGGGCTAGGGTTACAGATCCGGTTAGCGTTACAATTGGACCTAGGGTGAGGGTTATGTTGAGGGCTAGGGTTAGAGATCTGGTTAGGGTTACAATTGGACGTAGGGTTAGGGTTATGTTGAGGGCTAGGGTTAGAGAGAGGGTTAGTATTACGATTGGACCTAGGGTTAGGGTTATGTTGAGGGCTAGGATTACAGATCCGGTTAGGGTTACAATTGGACCTAGGGTTAGGGTTATGTTGAGGGCTAGGGTTAGTGATCTGGTTAGGGTTACAATTGGACCTTGGGTTAGGGATATGTTGAGGGCTAGGGTTAGAGATCCGGTTAGGGTTACGGTTGGACCTAGGGTTAGGGTTATGTTGAGGGCTAGGGTTAGAGATCCGGTTAGGGTTACGATTGGACCTAGGGTTAGGGTTATTATGAGGGCTAGGTTTAGAGAGATGGTTAGGGTTACGATTGGACCTAGGGTTAGGGTTATGTTGAGGGCTAGGGTTAGAGATCTGGTTAGGGTTACAATTGGACCTAGGGTTAGGGTTATGTTGAGGGCTAGGGTTAGAGATCCGGTTAGGGTTACGGTTGGACCTAGGGTTAGGGTTATGTTGAGGGCTAGGTTTAGAGAGATGGTTAGGGTTACGATTGGACCTAGGGTTAGGGTTATGTTGAGGGCTAGGGTTAGAGAGAGTGTTAGTATTACGATTGGACCTAGTGTTAGGGTTATGTTGAGGGCTAGGGTTACAGATCCGGTTAGGGTTACAATTGGACCTAGGGTTAGGGTTATGTTGAAGGCTAGGGTTAGAGATCTGGTTAGGGTTACAATTGGACGTAGGGTTAGGGTTATGTTGAGGGCTAGGGTTAGAGATCCGGTTAGGGTTACAGTTGGACCTAGGGTTAGGGTTATGTTGAGGGCTAGGGTTAGAGATCTAGGTAGGGTTACGGTTGGACCTAGGGTTAGGGTTATGTTGAGGCCCAGGGTTAGAGTTTCGGTTAGGGTTAAGACTGGACCTAGGGTTATCTTAATGTTGAGGGCTAGGGTTAGAGAGACGTTTAGGGTTACGATTGGACCTAGGGTTAGGGTTATGTTGAGGGCTAGGGTTAGAGAGATGGTTAGGGTTAAGATTGGACCTAGGCTTAGCTTAATGTTTAGGGCTAGGGTTAGAGAGACGGTTAGGGTTACGATTGGACCTAGGGTTAGGGTTATGTTGAGGGCTAGGGTTAGATATCCTGTTAGGGTTACGGTTGGACCTAGGGTTAGGGTTATGTTGAGGGCTAGGGTTAGAGATCCGGTTAGGGTTACGGTTGGACCTAGGGTTAGGGTTATGTTGAGGGCTAGGGTTAGAGATCCAGTTAGGGTTACGGTTGGACCTAGGGTTAGGGTTATGTTGAGGGCTAGGGTTAGAGAGAAGGTTAGGGTTATGATTGGACCTAGGGTTAGGGTTATGTTGAGGGCTAGGGTTAGAGAGAAGGTTAGGATTATGATGGGACCTAGGGTTAGGGCTCTGTTGAGGGCTAGGGTTAGAGATCCGGTTAGGGTTACGATTGGAGCTAGGGTTAGGGTTATGTTGAGGGCTAGGGTTAGAGAGAGGGTTATGGTTACGATTGGACCTAGGGTTAGTGTTATGTAGAGGGCTACTGTCAGAGAGTCGGTTAAGGTTGATTGGACCCAGGGTTAGGGTTATGTTGAGGGCCAGGGTTAGAGAGATGGTTAGGGTTACGATTGGACCTAGCGTTAGGGTTATGTTGAGGGCTAGGGTTAGAGATCCGGTTAGGGTTACGATTTCACCTAGGGTTAGGGTTATGTTGAGGGCTAGGGTTAGAGATCCGGTTAGGGTTACGATTGGACCTAGGGTTAGGGTTATAATGAGGGCTAGGTTTAGAGAGACGGTTAGGGTTACGATTGGACCTAGGGTTAGGGTTATGTTGAGGGCTAGGATTAGAGAGAGGGTTAGTATTACGATTGGACCTAGGGTTAGGGTTATGTTGAGGGCTAGGGTTACAGATCCGGTTAGGGTTACAATTGGACCTAGGGTTAGGGGTATGTTGAGGGCTAGGGTTAGAGATCTGGTTAGGGTTACAATTGGACGTAGGGTTAGGGTTATGTTGAGGGCTAGGGTTAGAGATCCGGTTAGGGTTACGGTTGGACCTAGGGTTAGGGTTATGTTGAGGGCTAGGGTTAGAGATCCGGGTAGGGTTACGGTTGGACCTAGGGTTAGGGTTATGTTGAGGCCCAGGGTTAGAGTTTCGGTTAGGGTTAAGACTGGACCTAGGGTTAGCTTAATGTTGAGGGCTAGGGTTAGAGAGACGGTTAGGGTTACGATTGGACCTAGGGTTAGGGTTATGTTGAGGGCTAGGGTTAGAGATCCTGTTAGGGTTACGGTTGGACCTAGGGTTAGGGTTATGTTGAGGCCCAGGGTTAGAGTTTCGGTTAGGGTTAAGATTTTACCTAGGGTTATAGTGATGTTGAGGGCTAGGGTATTCCAGCAGTGAAAGCACACATTTCTATAAAGACTTTGAAGCATCAAGCAAAAGCCTAGTGGTTGAGTGTTCTTTCAGAGAGAAACATGCATTTCATCCTTCTGGAGTGAATTTGCATGCTGGAGTTCATATGCATTTTATACTGTGCAGAATGTAGCTACTTGCTGGGGGTTGTGTCATAGAAGCACCTTTTCTGCAGGAGGTTATTGGAACATTCATTGTTTGGCTAACTTATTTAGGGTTGGTTTTGGAAGGTCTTTCAACCTTGGCCAAATCCCGCTTCGTACGCAAGTTTTTAATAGCGCTGTTTCCAAGTGTCCACAAAGAGCTGCTGCTTGAAACTGTCCACATGCACATCTCGTATACTGGTGTGCTCGTTTCACTACCTGGATTTTGGTTTCCTCTTCTTTCTTTGAAATGACAAGTCTTCATTCAGCATGCTACACACACCTTGTGGCAGTTTCAGTTTGAAGCATGTTGGTGCTCTCAAAACGCTGTGTATCCTGTGTAGAGTGTGTCACTCTACAGCACTGAATACACCACTTAGAGCTCCTTTCAACACAGACACGCAAACACATCTTTTTGGGAAAGTCCTAACTCAGGTAAATTGGAAATGTAAGGGTTTCATCGAAAACATGAAGACAATCATGCTTTTGAACTCTGCAACCGAAAGAAATGGCTTTTTGTACATGCCATTCTGAATTTCACTGCAAAATGCCCTTCTTTTCTGTTTTGTTGAAAGTTCAAAACGCTTTAGGAGATAGAACGTGTTTGAAGAAGACTGATGCAGTGTGTGTGTTCCTGGATTTCAAGTGCTTCGGGATACATACTCCTTGTTTTTCCACATTGTCTAAGAAACAACATGAGGCTTGCAAGACATTGAAAAAATGCATCCTAAAACTTATGCCTGCAGTGAAAACACACGTTTCTACAAAGACTTGGAAGGAGCAAGCAAAACAATAGTGGCTGAGAGTTCTTTCAGAGAGAAACACACGTATTTCATCCTTCTGTAGAGACGGTTAGGGTTACGATTGGACCTAGGGTAGGGTTATGTTGAGGGATAGGGTTAGAGAGACCGGTTAGGGTTACGATTCGACCTAGGGTTAGGGTTTTGTTGAGGGCTACTTTTAGAGAGACGGTTAGGGTTACGATTGGACCTAGGGTTAGGGTTATGTTGAGGGCTAGGGTTAGAGATCAGGTTAGTATTACGATTGGACCTAGGGTTAGGGTTATGTTGAGGGCTAGGGTTACAGATCCGGTTAGGGTTACAATTGGACCTAGGGTTAGGGTTATGTTGAGGGCTAGGGTTAGAGATCTGGTTAGGGTTAAAATTGGACGTAGGGTTAGGGTTATGTTGAGGGCTAGGGTTAGAGAGAGGGTTAGTATTACGATTGGACCTAGGGTTAGGGTTATGTTGAGGGCTAGGGTTACAGATCCGGTTAGCGTTACAATTGGACCTAGGGTTAGGGTTATGTTGAGGGCTAGGGTTAGAGATCTGGTTAGGGTTACAATTGGACGTAGGGTTAGGGTTATGTTGAGGGCTAGGGTTAGAGATCCGGTTAGGGTTACGGTTGGACCTAGGGTTAGGGTTATGTTGAGGGCTAGGGTTAGAGATCCGGGTAGGGTTACGGTTGGACCTAGGGTTAGGGTTATGTTGAGGCCCAGGGTTAGAGTTTCGGTTAGGGTTAAGACTGGACCTAGGGTTAGCTTAATGTTGAGGGCTAGGGTTAGAGAGACGGTTAGGGTTACGATTGGACCTAGGGTTAGGGTTATGTTGAGGGCTAGGGTTAGAGATCCTGTTAGGGTTACGGTTGGACCTAGGGTTAGGGTTATGTTGAGGCCCAGGGTTAGAGTTTCGGTTAGGGTTAAGATTCGACCTAGGGTTATAGTGATGTTGAGGGCTAGGGTATTCCAGCAGTGAAAGCACACATTTCTATAAAGACTTTGAAGCAGCAAGCAAAAGCCTAGTGGTTGAGTGTTCTTTCAGAGAGCAACATGCATTTCATCCTTCTGGAGTGTATTTGCATGCTGGAGTTCATATGCATTTTATACTGCGCAGAATGTAGCTACTTGCTGGGGGTTGTGTCATAGAAGCACCTTTTCTGCAGGAGGTTATTGGAACATTCATTGTTTGGCTAAGTTATTTAGGGTTGGTTTTGGAAGGTCTTTCAACCTTGGCCAAATCCCGCTTCGTACGCAAGTTTTTAATAGCTCTGTTTCCAAGTGTCCACAAAGAGCTGCTGCTTGAAACTGTCCACATGCACATCTCGTCTACTGGTGTGCTCGTTTCACTACCTGGATTTTGGTTTCCTCTTCTTTCTTTGAAATGACAAGTCTTCATTCAGCATGCTACACACACCTTGTGGCAGTTTCAGTTTGAAGCATGTTGGTGCTCTCAAAACGCTGTGTATCCTGTGTAGAGTGTGTCACTCTGCAGCACTGAATACACCACTTAGAGCTCCTTTCAACACAGACACGCAAACACATCTTTTTGGGAAAGTCCTAACTCAGGTAAATTGGAAATGTAAGGGTTTCATCGAAAACATGAAGACAATCATGCTTTTGAACTCTGCAACCGAAAGAAATGGCTTTTTGTACATGCCATTCTGAATTTCACTGCAAAATGCCCTTCTTTTCTGTTTTGTTGAAAGTTCAAAACGCTTTAGGAGATAGAACGTGTTTGAAGAAGACTGATGCAGTGTGCGTTTTCCTGGATTTCAAGGGCTTAGGGATACATACTCCTTGTTTTTCCAGATTGTCTAAGAAACAACATGAGGCTTGCAAGACATTGAAAAAATGCATCCTAAAACTTATGCCTGCAGTGAAAACACACGTTTCTACAAAGACTTGGAAGGAGCAAGCAAAACAATAGTGGCTGAGAGTTCTTTCAGAGAGAAACACACGTATTTCATCCTTCTGTAGAGACGGTTAGGGTTACGATTGGACCTAGGGTAGGGTTATGTTGAGGGATAGGGTTAGAGAGACCGGTTAGGGTTACGATTCGACCTAGGGTTAGGGTTTTGTTGAGGGCTTCTTTTAGAGAGACGGTTAGGGTTACGATTGGACCTAGGGTTAGGGTTATGTTGAGGGCTAGGGTTAGAGATCAGGTTAGTATTACGATTGGACCTAGGGTTAGGGTTATGTTGAGGGCTAGGGTTAGAGATCAGGTTAGTATTACGATTGGACCTAGGGTTAGGGAATGTTGAGGGCTAGGGTTACAGATCCGGTTAGGGTTACAATTGGACCTAGGGTTAGGGTTATGTTGAGGGCTAGGGTTAGAGATCTGGTTAGGGTTACAATTGGACGTAGGGTTAGGGTTATGTTGAGGGCTAGGGTTAGAGAGAGGGTTAGTATTACGATTGGACCTATGGTTAGGGTTATGTTGAGGGCTAGGGTTAGAGATCCGGTTAGGGTTACAATTGGACCTAGGGTTAGGGTTATGTTGAGGGCTAGGGTTAGAGATCTGGTTAGGGTTACAATTGGACGTAGGGTTAGGGTTATGTTGAGGGCTAGGGTTAGAGATCCGGTTAGGGTTACAATTGGACCTAGGGTTAGGGTTATGTTGAGGGCTAGGGTTAGAGATCCGGTTAGGGTTACGATTGGACGTAGGGTTAGGGTTATTATGAGGGCTAGGTTTAGAGAGATGGTTAGGGTTACGATTGGACCTAGGGTTAGGGTTATATTGAGGGCTAGGGTTAGAGAGAGTGTTAGTATTACGATTGGACCTAGGGTTAGGGTTATGTTGAGGGCTAGGGTTACAGATCCGGTTAGGGTTACAATTGGACCTAGGGTTAGGGTTATGTTGAAGGCTAGGGTTAGAGATCTGGTTAGGGTTACAATTGGACGTAGGGTTAGGGTTATGTTGAGGGCTAGAGTTAGAGATCCGGTTAGGGTTACAGTTGGACCAAGGGTTAGGGTTATGTTGAGGGCTAGGGTTAGAGATCTGGGTAGGGTTACGGTTGGACCTAGGGTTAGGGTTATGTTGAGGCCCAGGGTTAGAGTTTCGGTTAGGGTTAAGACTGGACCTAGGGTTATCTCAATGTTGAGGGCTAGGGTTAGAGAGACGTTTAGGGTTACGATTGGACCTAGGGTTAGGGTTATGTTGAGGGCTAGGGTTAGAGAGATGGTTAGGGTTAAGATTGGACCTAGGCTTAGCTTAATGTTTAGGGCTAGGGTTAGAGAGACGGTTAGGGTTACGATTGGACCTAGGGTTAGGGTTATGTTGAGGGCTAGGGTTAGATATCCTGTTAGGGTTACGTTTGGACCTAGGGTTAGGGATATGTTGAGGGCTAGGGTTAGAGATCCGGTTAGGGTTACGGTTGGACCTAGGGTTAGGGTTATGTTGAGGGCTAGGGTTAGAGAGAAGGTTAGGGTTATGATTGGACCTAGGGTTAGGGTTATGTTGAGGGCTAGGGTTAGAGAGAAGTTTAGGGTTATGATGGGACCTAGGGTTAGGGCTCTGTTGAGGGCTAGGGTTAGAGATCCGGTTAGCGTTACGATTGGAGCTAGGGTTAGGGTTATGTTGAGGGCTAGGGTTAGTGAGAGGGTTATGGTTACGATTGGACCTAGGGTTAGTGTTATGTAGAGGGCTACTGTCAGAGAGGCGGTTAAGGTTGATTGGACCTAGGGTTAGGGTTATGTTGAGGGCCAGGGTTAGAGAGATGGTTAGGGTTACGATTGGACCTAGGGTTAGGGTTATGTTGAGGGCTAGGGTTAGAGATCCCGTTAGGGTTACGATTTCACCTAGGGTTAGGGTTATGTTGAGGGCTAGGGTTAGAGATCCGGTTAGGGTTACGATTGGACCTAGGGTTAGGGTTATAATGAGGGCTAAGTTTAGAGAGACGGTTAGGGTTACGATTGGACCTAGGGTTAGGGTTATGTTGAGGGCTAGGGTTAGAGAGAGGGTTAGTATTACGATTGGACCTAGGGTTAGGGTTATGTTGAGGGCTAGGGTTACAGATCCGGTTAGGGTTACAATTGGACCTAGGGTTAGGGGTATGTTGAGGGCTAGGGTTAGAGATCTGGTTAGGGTTACAATTGGACGTAGGGTTAGGGTTATGTTGAGGGCTAGGGTTAGAGATCCGGTTAGGGTTACGGTTGGACCTAGGGTTAGGGTTATGTTGAGGGCTAGGGTTAGAGATCCGTGTAGGGTTACGGTTGGACCTAGGGTTAGGGTTATGTTGAGGCCCAGGGTTAGAGTTTCGGTTAGGGTTAAGACTGGGCCTAGGGTTAGCTTAATGTTGAGGGCTAGGGTTAGAGAGACGGTTAGGGTTACGATTGGACCTAGGGTTAGGGTTATGTTGAGGGCTAGGGTTAGAGATCCTGTTAGGGTTACGGTTGGACCTAGGGTTAGAGATATGTTGAGGGCTAGGGTTAGAGATCCGGTTAGGGTTACGGTTGGACCTAGGGTTAGGGTTATGTTGAGGGCTAGGGTTAGAGATCCGGTTAGGGTTACGGTTCTACGTAGGGTTAGGGTTATGTTGAGGCCCAGGGTTAGAGTTTCGGTTAGGGTTAAGACTGGACCTAGGGTTAGCTTAATTTTGAGGGCTAGTGTTAGAGAGACGGTTAGGGTTACGATTGGACCTAGGGTTAGGGTTATGTTGAGGGCTAGGGTTAGAGATCCTGTTAGGGTTACGGTTGGACCTAGGGTTAGGGTTATGTTGAGTCCCAGGGTTAGAGTTTCGGTTAGGGTTAAGATTGGACCTAGGGTTATAGTGATGTTGAGGGCTAGGGTATTCCAGCAGTGAAAGCACACATTTCTATAAAGACTTTGAAGCAGCAAGCAAAAGCCTAGTGGTTGAGTGTTCTTTCAGAGAGAAACATGCATTTCATCCTTCTGGAGTGAATTTGCATGCTGGAGTTCATATGCATTTTATACTGTGCAGAATGTAGCTACTTGCTGGGGGTTGTGTCATAGAAGCACCTTTTCTGCAGGAGGTTATTGGAACATTCATTGTTTGGCTAACTTATTTAGGGTTGGTTTTGGAAGGTCTTTCAACCTTGGCCAAATCCCGCTTCGTACGCAAGTTTTTAATAGCGCTGTTTCCAAGTGTCCACAAAGAGCTGCTGCTTGAAACTGTCCACATGCACATCTCGTATACTGGTGTGCTCGTTTCACTACCTGGATTTTGGTTTCCTCTTCTTTCTTTGAAATGACAAGTCTTCTTTCAGCATGCTACACACACCTTGTGGCAGTTTCAGTTTGAAGCATGTTGGTGCTCTCAAAACGCTGTGTATCCTGTGTAGAGTGTGTCACTCTACAGCACTGAATACACAACTTAGAGCTCCTTTCAACACAGACACGCAAACACATCTTTTTGGGAAAGTCCTAACTCAGGTAAATTGGAAATGTAAGGGTTTCATCGAAAACATGAAGACAATCATGCTTTTGAACTCTGCAACCGAAAGAAATGGCTTTTTGTACATGCCATTCTGAATTTCACTGCAAAATGCCCTTCTTTTCTGTTTTGTTGAAAGTTCAAAACGCTTTAGGAGATAGAACGTGTTTGAAGAAGACTGATGCAGTGTGCGTGTTCCTGGATTTCAAGTGCTTCGGGATACATACTCCTTGTTTTTCCACATTGTCTAAGAAACAACATGAGGCTTGCAAGACATTGAAAAAATGCATCCTAAAACTTATGCCTGCAGTGAAAACACACGTTTCTACAAAGACTTGGAAGGAGCAAGCAAAACAATAGTGGTTGAGAGTTCTTTCAGAGAGAAACACACGTATTTCATCCTTCTGTAGAGACGGTTAGGGTTACGATTGGACCTAGGGTAGGGTTATGTTGAGGGATAGGGTTAGAGAGACCGGTTAGGGTTACGATTCGACCTAGGGTTAGGGTTTTGTTGAGGGCTACTTTTAGAGAGACGGTTAGGGTTACGATTGGACCTAGGGTTAGGGTTATGTTGAGGGCTAGGGTTAGAGATCAGGTTAGTATTACGATTGGACCTAGGGTTAGGGTTATGTTGAGGGCTAGGGTTACAGATCCGGTTAGGGTTACAATTGGACCTAGGGTTAGGGTTATGTTGAGGGCTAGGGTTAGAGATCTGGTTAGGGTTACAATTGGACGTAGGGTTAGGGTTATGTTGAGGGCTAGGGTTAGAGATCCGGTTAGGGTTACGGTTGGACCTAGGGTTAGGGTTATGTTGAGGGCTAGGGTTAGAGAGAGGGTTAGTATTACGATTGGACCTAGGGTTAGGGTTATGTTGAGGGCTAGGGTTACAGATCCGGTTAGGGTTACAATTGGACGTAGGGTTAGGGTTATGTTGAGGGCTAGGGTTAGAGATCCGGTTAGGGTTACGGTTGGACCTAGGGTTAGGGTTATGTTGAGGGCTAGGGTTAGAGATCCGGGTAGGGTTACGGTTGGACCTAGCGTTAGGGTTATGTTGAGGCCCAGGGTTAGAGTTTCGGTTAGGGTTAAGACTGGACCTAGGGTTAGCTTAATGTTGAGGGCTAGGGTTAGAGAGACGGTTAGGGTTACGATTGGACCTAGGGTTAGGGTTATGTTGAGGGCTAGGGTTAGAGATCCTGTTAGGGTTACGGTTGGACCTAGGGTTAGGGTTATGTTGAGGCCCAGGGTTAGAGTTTCGGTTAGGGTTAAGATTGGACCTAGGGTTATAGTGATGTTGAGGGCTAGGGTATTCCAGCAGTGAAAGCACACATTTCTATAAAGACTTTGAAGCAGCAAGCAAAAGCCTAGTGGTTGAGTGTTCTTTCAGAGAGAAACATGCATTTCATCCTTCTGGAGTGAATTTGCATGCTGGAGTTCATATGCATTTTATACTGTGCAGAATGTAGCTACTTGCTGGGGGTTGTGTCATAGAAGCACCTTTTCTGCAGGAGGTTATTGGAACATTCATTGTTTGGCTAACTTATTTAGGGTTGGTTTTGGAAGGTCTTTCAACCTTGGCCAAATCCCGCTTCGTACGCAAGTTTTTAATAGCGCTGTTTCCAAGTGTCCACAAAGAGCTGCTGCTTGAAACTGTCCACATGCACATCTCGTATACTGGTGTGCTCGTTTCACTACCTGGATTTTGGTTTCTTCTTCTTTCTTTGAAATGACAAGTCTTCATTCAGCATGCTACACACACCTTGTAGCAGTTTCAGTTTGAAGCATGTTGGTGCTCTCAAAACGCTGTGTATCCTGTGTAGAGTGTGTCACTCTACAGCACTGAATACACAACTTAGAGCTCCTTTCAACACAGACACGCAAACACATCTTTTTGGGAAAGTCCTAACTCAGGTAAATTGGAAATGTAAGGGTTTCATCGAAAACATGAAGACAATCATGCTTTTGAACTCTGCAACCGAAAGAAATGGCTTTTTGTACATGCCATTCTGAATTTCACTGCAAAATGCCCTTCTTTTCTGGTTTGTTGAAAGTTCAAAACGCTTTAGGAGATAGAACGTGTTTGAAGAAGACTGATGCAGTTTGCGTGTTCCTGGATTTCAAGTGCTTCGGGATACATACTCCTTGTTTTTCCACATTGTCTAAGAAACAACATGAGGCTTGCAAGACATTGAAAAAATGCATCCTAAAACTTATGCCTGCAGTGAAAACACACGTTTCTACAAAGACTTGGAAGGAGCAAGCAAAACAATAGTGGTTGAGAGTTCTTTCAGAGAGAAACACACGTATTTCATCCTTCTGTAGAGACGGTTAGGGTTACGATTGGACCTAGGGTACGGTTATGTTGAGGGACAGGGTTAGAGAGACGGTTAGGGTTACGATTCGACCTAGGGTTAGGGTTTTGTTGAGGGCTAGGTTTAGAGAGACGGTTAGGGTTACGATTGGACCTAGGGTTAGGGTTATGTTGAGGGCTAGGGTTACAGATCCGGTTAGGGTTACAATTGGACCTAGGGTTAGGGTTATGTTGAGGGCTAGGGTTAGAGATCTGGTTAGGGTTACAATTGGACGTAGGGTTAGGGTTATGTTGTGGGCTAGGGTTAGAGATCCGGTTAGGGTTACGGTTGGACCTAGGGTTAGGGTTATGTTGAGGGCTAGGGTTAGAGATCCTGTTAGGGTTACGGTTGGACCTAGGGTTAGGGATATGTTGAGGGCTAGGGTTAGAGATCCGGTTAGGGTTACGGTTGGACCTAGGGTTAGGGTTATGTTGAGGGCTAGGGTTAGAGATCCGGTTAGGGTTACGGTTGGACCTAGGGTTAGGGTTATGTTGAGGCCCAGGGTTAGAGTTTCGGTTAGGGTTAAGACTGGACCTAGGGTTAGCTTAATGTTGAGGGCTAGGGTTAGAGAGACGGTTAGGGTTACGATTGGACCTAGGGTTAGGGTTATGTTGAGGGCTAGGGTTAGAGATCCTGTTAGGGTTACGGTTGGACCTAGTGTTAGGGTTATGTTGAGGCCCAGGGTTAGAGTTTCGGTTAGGGTTAAGATTGGACCTAGGGTTATAGTGATGTTGAGGGCTAGGGTATTCCAGCAGTGAAAGCACACATTTCTATAAAGACTT
This sequence comes from Miniopterus natalensis, assembly GCF_054644295.1. Lineage (NCBI taxonomy): Eukaryota > Metazoa > Chordata > Mammalia > Chiroptera > Miniopteridae > Miniopterus > Miniopterus natalensis. Next base: position 2,517,822 of record NC_142084.1, on the reverse strand, counting down.
TGAAGCAGCAAGCAAAAGCCTAGTGGTTGAGTGTTCTTTCAGAGAGAAACATGCATTTCATCCTTCTGGAGTGAATTTGCATGCTGGAGTTCATATGCATTTTATACTGTGCAGAATGTAGCTACTTGCTGGGGGTTGTGTCATAGAAGCACCTTTTCTGCAGGAGGTTATTGGAACATTCATTGTTTGGCCAACTTATTTAGGGTTGGTTTTGGAAGGTCTTTCAACCTTGGCCAAATCCCGCTTCGTACGCAAGTTTTTAATAGCGCTGTTTCCAAGTGTCCACAAAGAGCTGCTGCTTGAAACTGTCCACATGCACATCTCGTATACTGGTGTGCTCGTTTCACTACCTGGATTTTGGTTTCTTCTTCTTTCTTTGAAATGACAAGTCTTCATTCAGCATGCTACACACACCTTGTAGCAGTTTCAGTTTGAAGCATGTTGGTGCTCTCAAAACGCTGTGTATCCTGTGTAGAGTGTGTCACTCTACAGCACTGAATACACAACTTAGAGCTCCTTTCAACACAGACACGCAAACACATCTTTTTGGGAAAGTCCTAACTCAGGTAAATTGGAAATGTAAGGGTTTCATCGAAAACATGAAGACAATCATGCTTTTGAACTCTGCAACCGAAAGAAATGGCTTTTTGTACATGCCATTCTGAATTTCACTGCAAAATGCCCTTCTTTTCTGGTTTGTTGAAAGTTCAAAACGCTTTAGGAGATAGAACGTGTTTGAAGAAGACTGATGCAGTGTGCGTTTTCCTGGATTTCAAGTGCTTCGGGATACATACTCCTTGTTTTTCCACATTGTCTAAGAAACAACATGAGGCTTGCAAGACATTGAAAAAATGCATCCTAAAACTTATGCCTGCAGTGAAAACACACGTTTCTACAAAGACTTGGAAGGAGCAAGCAAAACAATAGTGGTTGAGAGTTCTTTCAGAGAGAAACACACGTATTTCATCCTTCTGTAGAGACGGTTAGGGTTACGATTGGACCTAGGGTACGGTTATGTTGAGGGACAGGGTTAGAGAGACGGTTAGGGTTACGATTCGACCTAGGGTTAGGGTTTTGTTGAGGGCTAGGTTTAGAGAGACGGTTAGGGTTACGATTGGACCTAGGGTTAGGGTTATGTTGAGGGCTAGGGTTAGAGATCAGGTTAGTATTACGATTGGACCTAGGGTTAGGGTTATGTTGAGGGCTAGAGCTAGAGAGACGGTTAGGGTTACGATTTGACCTAGGGTTAGGGGTATGTTGAGGGCTAGGGTTAGAGAGAGGGTTAGTATTACGATTGGACCTAGGGTTAGGGTTATGTTGAGGGCTAGGGTTACAGATCCGGTTAGGGTTACAATTGGACCTAGGGTTAGGGTTATGTTGAGGGCTAGGGTTAGAGATCTGGTTAGGGTTACAATTGGACGTAGGGTTAGGGTTATGTTGTGGGCTAGGGTTAGAGATCCGGTTAGGGTTACGGTTGGACCTAGGGTTAGGGTTATGTTGAGGGCTAGGGTTAGAGATCCTGTTAGGGTTACGGTTGGACCTAGGGTTAGGGATATGTTGAGGGCTAGGGTTAGAGATCCGGTTAGGGTTACGGTTGGACCTAGGGTTAGGGTTATGTTGAGGGCTAGGGTTAGAGATCCGGTTAGGGTTACGGTTGGACCTAGGGTTAGGGTTATGTTGAGGGCCAGGGTTAGAGTTTCGGTTAGGGTTAAGACTGGACCTAGGGTTAGCTTAATGTTGAGGGCTAGGGTTAGAGAGACGGTTAGGGTTACGATTGGACCTAGGGTTAGGGTTATGTTGAGGGCTAGGGTTAGAGATCCTGTTAGGGTTACGGTTGGACCTAGGGTTAGGGTTATGTTGAGTCCCAGGGTTAGAGTTTCGGTTAGGGTTAAGATTGGACCTAGGGTTATAGTGATGTTGAGGGCTAGGGTATTCCAGCAGTGAAAGCACACATTTCTATAAAGACTTTGAAGCAGCAAGCAAAAGCCTAGTGGTTGAGTGTTCTTTCAGAGAGAAACATGCATTTCATCCTTCTGGAGTGAATTTGCATGCTGGAGTTCATATGCATTTTATACTGTGCAGAATGTAGCTACTTGCTGGGGGTTGTGTCATAGAAGCACCTTTTCTGCAGGAGGTTATTGGAACATTCATTGTTTGGCTAAGTTATTTAGGGTTGGTTTTGGAAGGTCTTTCAACCTTGGCCAAATCCCGCTTCGTACGCAAGTTTTTAATAGCGCTGTTTCCAAGTGTCCACAAAGAGCTGCTGCTTGAAACTGTCCACATGCACATCTCGTATACTGGTGTGCTCGTTTCACTACCTGGATTTTGGTTTCCTGTTCTTTCTTTGAAATGACAAGTCTTCTTTCAGCATGCTACACACACCTTGTGGCAGTTTCAGTTTGAAGCATGTTGGTGCTCTCAAAACGCTGTGTATCCTGTGTAGAGTGTGTCACTCTACAGCACTGAATACACAACTTAGAGCTCCTTTCAACACAGACACGCAAACACATCTTTTTGGGAAAGTCCTAACTCAGGTAAATTGGAAATGTAAGGGTTTCATCGAAAACATGAAGACAATCATGCTTTTGAACTCTGCAACCGAAAGAAATGGCTTTTTGTACATGCCATTCTGAATTTCACTGCAAAATGCCCTTCTTTTCTGTTTTGTTGAAAGTTCAAAACGCTTTAGGAGATAGAACGTGTTTGAAGAAGACTGATGCAGTGTGCGTGTTCCTGGATTTCAAGTGCTTCGGGATACATACTCCTTGTTTTTCCACATTGTCTAAGAAACAACATGAGGCTTGCAAGACATTGAAAAAATGCATCCTAAAACTTATGCCTGCAGTGAAAACACACGTTTCTACAAAGACTTGGAAGGAGCAAGCAAAACAATAGTGGTTGAGAGTTCTTTCAGAGAGAAACACACGTATTTCATCCTTCTGTAGAGACGGTTAGGGTTACGATTGGACCTAGGGTAGGGTTATGTTGAGGGATAGGGTTAGAGAGACCGGTTAGGGTTACGATTCGACCTAGGGTTAGGGTTTTGTTGAGGGCTACTTTTAGAGAGACGGTTAGGGTTACGATTGGACCTAGGGTTAGGGTTATGTTGAGGGCTAGGGTTAGAGATCAGGTTAGTATTACGATTGGACCTAGGGTTAGGGTTATGTTGAGGGCTAGGGTTACAGATCCGGTTAGGGTTACAATTGGACCTAGGGTTAGGGTTATGTTGAGGGCTAGGGTTAGAGATCTGGTTAGGGTTACAATTGGACGTAGGGTTAGGGTTATGTTGAGGGCTAGGGTTAGAGATCCGGTTAGGGTTACGGTTGGACCTAGGGTTAGGGTTATGTTGAGGGCTAGGGTTAGAGATCCGGTTAGGGTTACGATTGGACCTAGGGTTAGGGTTATGTTGAGGGCTAGGGTTAGAGAGAGGGTTAGTATTACGATTGGACCTAGGGTTAGGGTTATGTTGAGGGCTAGGGTTACAGATCCGGTTAGGGTTACAATTGGACGTAGGGTTAGGGTTATGTTGAGGGCTAGGGTTAGAGATCCGGTTAGGGTTACGGTTGGACCTAGGGTTAGGGTTATGTTGAGGGCTAGGGTTAGAGATCCGGGTAGGGTTACGGTTGGACCTAGGGTTAGGGTTATGTTGAGGCCCAGGGTTAGAGTTTCGGTTAGGGTTAAGACTGGACCTAGGGTTAGCTTAATGTTGAGGGCTAGGGTTAGAGAGACGGTTAGGGTTACGATTGGACCTAGGGTTAGGGTTATGTTGAGGGCTAGGGTTAGAGATCCTGTTAGGGTTACGGTTGGACCTAGGGTTAGGGTTATGTTGAGGCCCAGGGTTAGAGTTTCGGTTAGGGTTAAGATTGGACCTAGGGTTATAGTGATGTTGAGGGCTAGGGTATTCCAGCAGTGAAAGCACACATTTCTATAAAGACTTTGAAGCAGCAAGCAAAAGCCTAGTGGTTGAGTGTTCTTTCAGAGAGAAACATGCATTTCATCCTTCTGGAGTGAATTTGCATGCTGGAGTTCATATGCATTTTATACTGTGCAGAATGTAGCTACTTGCTGGGGGTTGTGTCATAGAAGCACCTTTTCTGCAGGAGGTTATTGGAACATTCATTGTTTGCCTAAGTTATTTAGGGTTGGTTTTGGAAGGTCTTTCAACCTTGGCCAAATCCCGCTTCGTAGGCAAGTTTTTAATAGCGCTGTTTCCAAGTGTCCACAAAGAGCTGCTGCTTGAAACTGTCCACATGCACATCTCGTATACTGGTGTGCTCGTTTCACTACCTGGATTTTGGTTTCTTCTTCTTTCTTTGAAATGACAAGTCTTCATTCAGCATGCTACACACACCTTGTAGCAGTTTCAGTTTGAAGCATGTTGGTGCTCTCAAAACGCTGTGTATCCTGTGTAGAGTGTGTCACTCTACAGCACTGAATACACAACTTAGAGCTCCTTTCAACACAGACACGCAAACACATCTTTTTGGGAAAGTCCTAACTCAGGTAAATTGGAAATGTAAGGGTTTCATCGAAAACATGAAGACAATCATGCTTTTGAACTCTGCAACCGAAAGAAATGGCTTTTTGTACATGCCATTCTGAATTTCACTGCAAAATGCCCTTCTTTTCTGCTTTGTTGAAAGTTCAAAACGCTTTAGGAGATAGAACGTGTTTGAAGAAGACTGATGCAGTGTGCGTTTTCCTGGATTTCAAGTGCTTCGGGATACATACTCCTTGTTTTTCCACATTGTCTAAGAAACAACATGAGGCTTGCAAGACATTGAAAAAATGCATCCTAAAACTTATGCCTGCAGTGAAAACACACGTTTCTACAAAGACTTGGAAGGAGCAAGCAAAACAATAGTGGTTGAGAGTTCTTTCAGAGAGAAACACACGTATTTCATCCTTCTGTAGAGACGGTTAGGGTTACGATTGGACCTAGGGTACGGTTATGTTGAGGGACAGGGTTAGAGAGACGGTTAGGGTTACGATTCGACCTAGGGTTAGGGTTTTGTTGAGGGCTAGGTTTAGAGAGACGGTTAGGGTTACGATTGGACCTAGGGTTAGGGTTATGTTGAGGGCTAGGGTTAGAGATCAGGTTAGTATTACGATTGGACCTAGGGTTAGGGTTATGTTGAGGGCTAGAGCTAGAGAGACGGTTAGGGTTACGATTTGACCTAGGGTTAGGGGTATGTTGAGGGCTAGGGTTAGAGAGAGGGTTAGTATTACGATTGGACCTAGGGTTAGGGTTATGTTGAGGGCTAGGGTTACAGATCCGGTTAGGGTTACAATTGGACCTAGGGTTAGGGTTATGTTGAGGGCTAGGGTTAGAGATCTGGTTAGGGTTACAATTGGACGTAGGGTTAGGGTTATGTTGTGGGCTAGGGTTAGAGATCCGGTTAGGGTTACGGTTGGACCTAGGGTTAGGGTTATGTTGAGGGCTAGGGTTAGAGATCCTGTTAGGGTTACGGTTGGACCTAGGGTTAGGGATATGTTGAGGGCTAGGGTTAGAGATCCGGTTAGGGTTACGGTTGGACCTAGGGTTAGGGTTATGTTGAGGGCTAGGGTTAGAGATCTGGTTAGGGTTACAATTGGACGTAGGGTTAGGGTTATGTTGAGGGCTAGGGTTAGAGATCCGGTTAGGGTTACGGTTGGACCTAGGGTTAGGGTTATGTTGAGGGCTAGGGTTAGAGATCCGGTTAGGGTTACGATTGGACCTAGGGTTAGGGTTATAATGAGGGCTAGGTTTAAAGAGACGGTTAGGGTTACGATTGGACCTAGGGTAGGGTTATGTTGAGGGCTAGGGTTAGAGAGATGGTTAGTATTACGATTGGACCTAGGGTTAGGGTTATGTTGAGGGCTAGGGTTACAGATCCGGTTAGGGTTACAATTGGACCTAGGGTTAGGGTTATGTTGAGGGCTAGGGTTAGAGATCTGGTTAGGGTTACAATTGGACGTAGGGTTAGGGTTATGTTGAGGGCTAGGGTTAGAGATCCGGGTAGGGTTACGGTTGGACCTAGGGTTAGGGTTATGTTGAGGCCCAGGGTTAGAGTTTCGGTTAGGGTTAAGACTGGACCTAGGGTTAGCTTAATGTTGAGGGCTAGGGTTAGAGAGATGGTTAGGGTTACGAATGGACCTAGGGTTAGGGTTATGTTGAGGGCTAGGGTTAGAGATCCTGTTAGGGTTACGGTTGGACCTAGGGTTAGGGATATGTTGAGGGCTAGGTTTAGAGATCCGGTTAGGGTTACGGTTGGACCTAGGGTTAGGGTTATGTTGAGGGCTAGGGTTAGAGATCCGGTTAGGGTTACGGTTGGACCTAGGGTTAGGGTTATGTTGAGGCCCAGGGTTAGAGTTTCGGTTAGGGTTAAGATTGGACCTAGGGTTATAGTGATGTTGATGGCTAGGGTATTCCAGCAGTGAAAGCACACATTTCTATAAAGACTTTGAAGCAGCAAGCAAAAGCCTAGTGGCTGAGTGTTCTTTCAGTGAGAAACATGCATTTCATCCTTCTGGAGTGAATTTGCATGCTGGAGTTCATATGCATTTTATACTGTGCAGAATGTAGCTACTTGCTGGGGGTTGTGTCATAGAAGCACCTTTTCTGCAGGAGGATATTGGAACATTCATTGTTTGGCTAAGTTATTTAGGGTTGGTTTTGGAAGGTTTTTCAACCTTGGCCAAATCCCGCTTCGTACGCAAGTTTTTAATAGCGCTGTTTCCAAGTGTCCACAAAGAGCTGCTGCTTGAAACTGTCCACATGCACATCTCGTATACTGGTGTGCTCGTTTCACTACCTGGATTTTGGTTTCCTCTTCTTTCTTTGAAATGACAAGTCTTCATTCAGCATGCTACACACACCTTGTGGCAGTTTCAGTTTGAAGCATGTTGGTGCTCTCAAAACGCTGTGTATCCTGTGTAGAGTGTGTCACTCTACAGCACTGAATACACAACTTAGAGCTCCTTTCAACACAGACACGCAAACACATCTTTTTGGGAAAGTCCTAACTCAGGTAAATTGGAAATGTAAGGGTTTCATCGAAAACATGAAGACAATCATGCTTTTGAACTCTGCAACCGAAAGAAATGGCTTTTTGTACATGCCATTCTGAATTTCACCTCAAAATGCCCTTCTTTTCTGGTTTGTTGAAAGTTCAAAACGCTTTAGGAGATAGAACGTGTTTGAAGAAGACTGATGCAGTGTGCGTTTTCCTGGATTTCAAGTGCTTCGGGATACATACTCCTTGTTTTTCCACATTGTCTAAGAAACAAAATGAGGCTTGCAAGAGATTGAAAAAATGCATCCTAAAACTTATGCCTGCAGTGAAAACACACGTTTCTACAAAGACTTGGAAGGAGCAAGCAAAACAATAGTGGTTGAGAGTTCTTTCAGAGAGAAACACACGTATTTCATCCTTCTGTAGAGACGGTTAGGGTTACGATTGGACCTAGGGTACGGTTATGTTGAGGGACAGGGTTAGAGAGACGGTTAGGGTTACGATTCGACCTAGGGTTAGGGTTTTGTTGAGGGCTAGGTTTAGAGAGACGGTTAGGGTTACGATTGGACCTAGGGTTAGGGTTATGTTGAGGGCTAGGGTTAGAGATCAGGTTAGTATTACGATTGGACCTAGGGTTAGGGTTATGTTGAGGGCTAGGGTTACAGATCCGGTTAGGGTTACAATTGGACCTAGGGATAGGGTTATGTTGAGGGCTAGGGTTAGAGAGAGGGTTAGTATTACGATTGGACCTAGGGTTA